>NC_088603.1:797875-1105750 GCF_036013475.1 Columba livia
GGGGAACATGTTCGCCCCCTGGGGACAAGGGAGACTTGGCCTGATGTCCTGGGGCTCTGCACCAAGCCAGGGCTGAACTGGTGTCCTGCTGCCTTGGGCACTGCTGGGGCTCAGCGTCACCATCACTGCCTTAGGGGACATCGCCGAGGACGCTGGTCACAGTGGCGCTGTGGGCACGGCCGTGGCCTGGGGACGTTACCCCAGCAGAGGCAGAGCTGTGCTGCTCGTGGGTGCCCGCTGGACCCTGGAACTGCCCCAGCACCACGTCAGCTCTGCCCTGTGCCCCCAACCTGCCTGGCATCGGCCCCCCAGCACAGCCCAGCGCTGGGCTGTCCAGCTGTCTGTCCATCAGAGCATCTGTCCAGCCAGGCTACTGGTGGGTGTCCAGAGGAGGCCATGAAGTGGTGGAGGTTTGGAGGGGAAGCCGTGTGAGCAGCGGCTGCAGTCCCTGGTTTGCTCAGCTGGAGCAGAGCAGACTGAGCGCAGAGCTCATGGGCTGCAGGTTCCTCAGCAGGAGCAGGAGGGGCAGGCTGAGCTCTGCTCGGTGACAGTGACAGAGCCCAGGGAACGGCAGGAGATGTGCCAGGGGGTCAGTGGGACACGAGGAAAAGGTTCTTCCCCAGAGGTGCTGGACACTGAACAGGCTCCCCAGGGAGGTGTCACAGCCCAACCTGACAGTGTTCAAGAAGAGACTGGACACCGTCCTCAGACACCGGGGTGACCTGTGGGGTGTCCTGGGCAGGGACAGCAGTTGGACTCCATGGTCCTGCGGGTCCCTCCAGCTCGGGATGTTCTATGATCAGAGCATCCGCCCGTCCAGCCGTGTATCTGTCCCACCCATCCGTCCGGCTTTCCTTCCACCCATCCGTCTGTCCCTCCCTCCGGGGGCGCTGGCGCAGGGTGGGGGTGGCCCCGTGTCCCTGGGCTGTCACACACGCGGGGCCTGCGGGGGGTCAGTGTGTGTGGGGCTGTTATCCCAGACGTGTGTGCCCGCAGTGGCCCCACGCGTGTCCATGCCCGCTCAGCCCCCGCGGCTGCCGCTGCCGCTCCCGGTTGGGCGGGGCCACGGCGGCTGCTCGTCTCCGTGGCAACGGGGGGGGCGGAGCCGCGGGGGCCGCCGGGAGCCGCCGTGCGGTGAGTGCGGGCGGGGGCGGCGGGTCCCACGAGCTCCTACCCCGCGTGTGTCCCCACGCACCCCACGGGTGAGCTGTGACCCAGCCGTGCCGGGGAGACCCCCCGCGTCCTCCCCAGCCAGGGGAACACGGGGCTGAACCCCCATCCCTCCCCATCCAGGGGGACGCGGGGCTGAACCCCCATCCCTCCCCATCCAGGGGGACGCGGGGCTGACCCCACATCCCTCCCCCAGGTGCCGGAGGGGAGCAGGATGGAGGGGCGCGGGGAGGCGGGCGAGGAGGAGGAGGAGGAGGAGGACGGGGGGGGGCTGCGCATCACCCCCCAGCTGCTGAAGGCCAGCACCGGGGAGTTCGCCCTGGAGTCCATTCTGCTGCTGAGGCTGCGCGGCCGCGGCATCGCCCACCTGGGCTGCCTGGGCGACTGCACCAGCCTGGAGTGGCTGGACCTCTCCGGCAACGCCATCACCCAGCTGGGGCCGCTGGCCGCCCTCAAGTCCCTCGCCGTGCTCAACCTGTCCCGTAACCGCGTCACCAGCCTGGAGCCGCTGGGCTCCTGTCACAACCTGCAGAGCCTCAACGTGGCCGGGAACCTGCTGAGCAGCCTGCAGCAGCTGCGCTGCCTGACGGGGCTGCGGCGCCTGGAGAGCCTGCGCCTCCGCGACCCCCTGGCCCGGCTCGCCAACCCGCTGTGCGCCGCGCCGGCGTACCGCGCCGCCCTGGCAGACATGTTCCCCGGCCTCAAAGCCATCGACGGCGAGCGGGTGTCCGGCCGCGGCAGCGAGCTCTACCAGCTCTGCCGGGATCTCGACAGCTCGCTGGGACGCGGCGGCGGCAGCGCCGGTGCTGGCGCCGAACCGCCCCGCGTGGCGCAGCCCTGGGTGGAGGCGGGTTTTTGGGAGCCGCGGCCGCCCCGGCGCAGCTCCATCATGGAGGAGGCCTACAAGCAGTTTGGGGAGGTGCTGCAGGAGTGCCGGGAGCTGAGCCGCCGCGCCGACGACACCATCGCCCAGGCGGAGCGGGCGCTGAACAGCCGCCCCGACCCCAACTCCTACGTCTTCTGAGCCGTCAGACCCCCCAGTGCCATGAGAGGAGACCCCCCAACGCCGCTGCCATCCTGGCCCAGCCTCGCCGGGGGGAACCCGGCCTCGAGGGTCCCCTGCAGAGCCACGGCAGGAGCACAGACGTCCTTTGGGATTTTGGAGCCATCCCTGAGCTCTCCAGCCTGGAGGAGACTGTGGGGCTGGGGAAGCTGCACATGGGGACCAGGGGACATCACGGGGACCAGGGGACATTGCAGGGCTGTGCAGTAAAGGCGTGCTGTCCGCTGAGATCCCTCTGCTGCGTTGTCCTGGGTCCTGAGCAGCTGTGGGGGACTCACCTCTACCCACTGCTCTGCCCAGACCCACCGTGTCCCCGTCCCTCCTCCTGGGCTGGGGACAAGGGGCAGGGGGTGACACACCTGGTGCCAGAGCGGGAGCTGGCATGGAGCCCCCGTGGCCAGAGGGACATGGGGCTGAGCCCACCCCAGGCCCCCCCCCCCACAGCGATCCCGGGTGGGAATAACAGCGGCGACAGCAGGAGCCAGAGCCATGTGCCATGTTTACTGGAGAGCGGGGGGCAGGTGGGGAGGGAGCGCGTCCAGGACCGTCCCGTGGTGACACGGTGCTGGGGGGCGGCAAGCAGAGTTGGGGGGGCTGGTCCCCAGGGCAGCGTCCATCTCCTCGCGCTGGTGGAGGTGCTGGCCTGCAGAGGGGACACGAGGAGGGGCTGGCTGCCGGAGGAGCCCCCGGCACGCTGGTGCGCACACACACATCTCCCCGTGACCTTGTCCCTGTCACCCCATCCCCAGGGCCAGCAGACCTGGCTGGAAGCGTCCCGGGGGATTTCTCCTGGCCAAGGACAGTCCCCAGCGCCTGGGGGAGTCCCGAGGGGACCCCAGCCTGACTGCACTCTTAATGCAGGAGCATCCACGCTCCGCCAGCGCAGGAAATGCCAGAGCTCTGCCAGCGGGAGAGCCAGGCCTGTCCCCCCCAGCCCCGCCATCCTCGGCACCCACCGTGTGGGGACGTGGGGACGTCCCTAGGCTGGCAGCCCCTTGGAGAAGGCGTACATGCCGGGCAGGTAGAGCGCGTCCGACGACTTGCCGGCCTCCTCCACCGCCCGGCACTCCGCCTCGTCTCGGTGTTTGAACTCCTGCGGGGCAGAGCGCACGGGCTGGCACCCCCCGCGGCACCGCGGGCGCCGGCAGCAGAGGGACCCGCGCCGCGGGGGTGGGACAGCTCACCTTCACCGCCAGCTGGTGGCTGGGGCCACAGTTCTGGTACTTGTCCAGCACCTTGGGGACGCTGCTGTTGTCAAACTTGTAGCAAGCCAAGCAGGTCGGCTTCCTCTGGGGACAGAGCACAGCCCGTCACTGCCTGGCCCCCCAGGGTCTCCCAGGGTCCCAACCAGCGCCCTACCCTGCCAGGCCTGGGGACATCCCTGCCACTCGCCATGGCACACCAGGAGGGCAGCACTTGGCACATGTCACCGCTGCCAGGAGCACCGTCACCTCCAGCCGTCCCGGCACACGCGGCAGCACAGCAGAGGGACGGGACGGGCAGGAGGACCTGGGGAGGCAGAGCTGCCATGCCCCCGCAGGATGTGTCCCCGGGGAGGGGGACGAGCAGCCTGACTCACGCGGTTCTCCAGGGTCCGGCAGTTCTGCCGCTGCTGTGTCCTCTTCCTGCAGGACGTCTGCACCAGGCTGACCCACAGCTGGACAAACGTCCCCGACGGGTCTTCCTGGGGGGACAGAATGTTGGACATGGGGGGACGGGAGGGGACAGGGCAGCCGATGTGGGGCTGGGGCACCGGGTGCTGCCAAGAGCTTGTTCTGGGTGCACTTTGTGGGGGACACCAGGGCACAGTGGGATGGGGAGCGGGGCAGAGGGACCCCAGCCCCTCATGGCCCTGACCATAAATCCAGCCCCAGGGAACAGCCTCTTGGAGACCCTACAAGGTGGGTCCCGACACAGGTGAGTGGCCCAAACTGGAGGTTCCCCAGAGCCCCCAGCTCTTCCTGAGGAACAGACACGTCCACGCTGCTGCCGTGGGTGCTCCCGGCTGCACCGGGACGGCCGGACGCCCGCAGCCGCTCGCCCCGTGGCCGGTCACAGCACGGTTAATGAGTAGCTGAGCTCTGCCCGTCCCTGTCTGCACACCCCGGTGACCCGCCTGTCCGCACCGGCCGTGCCAGCGGGTCCGTCCCCACGACCAGCTGTTCCCCTCCATGGCACCCTGGCACCTGCCCCCTACTCCGTGACACCGCGGCACCCACCACCCCCTCCTCCGTGACACCTCAGCACCCGCTGCCCCCTCCCTCCACGACACCACGGCACCAAACCCCTCCGTGCCACCCCGACCCCTCCCTGTGAGGAGCCACCGAAGGAGGAACGTTGTTGTTACAAACTGGGGACCTGGTGCCTGACCCCAGTGCGGGGAAGGACCGAGAGACATCCCACTGTGGATCCTTAATATAAAACAAAGTATCTTCAAACTAATCCCAGAATGTAAACCGATTATTGTATTTTAAAAGTTAATCTAGGGGAAAGGGTAAGCAAAGAGCCAGGAATCCATACTCTAAATAGATCAATAAGGGGAAGGGGGTTGTTAGAATTAGATGAATGAGACAGGTAAACTGAGGCAGGTCGGGTGGTCTGTAAACCTGCAGAACCAGCCACTGGGGACAGGGGAGGGAATTTGCAGCTGGGATTTGGGGGGATACAAGCAGGGGCTTTGTGCCCTGTTTCGTGTGCTGACCTTTAGGTCGTCTGGCAAAACTGGAATAAAATCCGCTTGGCTGAGAGATCCTGCCTGGGCCTGTTCTACTGGGAAGATGATGGTTTCCTACCCCCCAGCCCATCCTGCCCGCCCCCGCCAACGCTGGGCCGGGGGCTCGGCCGCCGTGTCCCCCTCCCCGGGTCCCGGGGCTCCGCGGCCCCCGCACTCACCCGCTCCACAGCCCCTTCCACCGCCTGCTCCTTGAACAGCAGCTGCGTGCTGCTGCGGCCGTTCACGTAGTCCAGCACCTCCCGCACCACCCGCCGCTGCAGCGGGGACGGGCTGGCGGCGGCCAGGGCCACCAAGCCCAGGCAGAGGGCTAGCGGGAACCTCATCCCTGCCGCGGGGGGCTGCCGGGGCTGCCTGACCCCGCAGAGCCTCGCCGATCGATCCGATCGATCCAATGGCGCTTTTGGTCTTTCATTAACTGGTTTCCTGGGAACTGCCCTCTTTCCGCCCCGGGCCGGCCCCGCAGGCTGCTTGCGCGGCCCCCCCGGCACCGCCATCCCCCGGCACGGCCCCCCCGGCACCGCCATCCCCCGGCACGGCCCCCCCGGCACCGCCATCCCCCGGCACGGCCCCTCCGGCAAGGCCGCGGGGAGGAGCGGTGGGACACGGCTGCACCAGCGGCTGGTTGGCACAGGGGACACCGGAGGGGACACTGGCATCCCCCGGGGGGACACCGGGCTGAGCCGCAGCCTCGCCGCCCCGGGCAGGGGCGCTGAGGGGCAGGAGGGGAGCGAGCCCCCCACTCGGGCAAACAAACGGCTGTGGCTCGGTGCCAGCGGCCCTTGGTGAGCAGCCGCACGGCGCCATGGCTGGCGGGGCGCCCGGGAGGCTCCTCCTGGCCCCACACGGTGTGTCCGGAGGGCGGTGGCACGGTGGGGGTGCTGTGGGATGACGGAATAAACTTCACAGCAGGGTGGGTTGTACCGTTAAGCTGCGTTCTCTGTTTTATCAGCACTGGGGGACAGCGGGGACCATCCTCCATAAGTGCTCCCATGACCGGATGCTCTCGCATTGCATTCACATCATTATTACATATGCATTACAACTCGTGAGAATTTTGACATAAAATACATCTATACCAAGAAATAACTGGTGATGTTAGTTACAATTGTTTAGTTTCTTAGTTATGATACATCTATTAATTATTACTTAAATATAAGCTAAGCACTCTGCTTCTAAACAGTGTGTTACTGAATCTTCTGTCTCCCTCTTGTCACGCAGAAGGATCTAAAGTGTGAAAACTATCCCCTCGTTCTGCAGGTGGTCAGAAAGGTTGATGGTGAGTACGGCCCTTGTCACTTAATCACAGTGTACATTAGTTTTTGGTTGGAAAAGCCCCTCAAGATGATGGAGTCCAACCATAACCCACCCGGCTCTGCCCCACCTCCTGAGAACCTCATGTCCGTCTGTCCAGCCCTCCAGGGCTGGTGACTCCAGCACTGCCCTGGGCAGCCTGTTCAATGCCCCACAGCCCTTTGGGGAAGAAATTGTTCCCACATCCAACCTCAACCTCCCCTGGGCAACTTGAGGCCGTTTCCTCTGCTCCTGGCGCTTGTTCCTGGGGAGAACAGACCAACACCCTCATGCTACACCCTCCTTTCTGGTAGTTGTAGAGAGTGAGAGGGTCTCCCCTCAGCCTCCTCAGTTGAGTATCTAGTGGTTATTGCCAAATTTTATGAATGTGCTTAACCTAAACTAAACTTTGCCCGTTCCAATGCCATTTTGATACAAAACCACACGTCCTCAGCGAAGGCTGCACGCCTCCGGGGAAGACCTGCTCGCTGAGCGTGGGGGCGAAGAACAGCTCTTACACCTTGTATGCAAATATTTAACCAGACCTGAGTGCAGCCTTTCTGTGCTTAAAAGGGCCCATTAGAAAGATGGGGACAGACTTTTGAGCAGGGCCTGTTGTGACAGGACAAGGGGTGATGGTTTAAACTGAAGGAGGGAGATTCAGGCCGGACATGAGGAAGGAATTGTTGCCCTGAGGGTGGTGAGAGCCTGGCCCAGGTACCCAGAGAGGTGGTGGATGAACCATCCCTGAGACATCCCAGGCCAGGCTGGACGGGCTCTGAGCACCCTGAGCTGGTGACGATGTCCCTGTCATGGCAGGGGGGGCACTGGGGGCTGGGGAGGTCCCTCCCACACAAATATTCTGTGATTCATTGATTCATTGACTCATTGATTCATTGACTCATTGATTCATTGATTCATTGAATCATTGACTCATTGATTCATTGATTCATTGGTTCACTGATTCATTGATTCATTGACTCATTGATTAATTGACTCATTGATTCACTGATTCATTGACTCATTGATTCATTGACTCATTGATTCATTGATTCACTGATTCATTGACTCATTGATTCATTGACTCGTTGACTCATTGATTCATTGACTCATTGACTCATTGATTCATTGATTCATTGATTCACTGATTCATTGGTTCACTGCATTGGTGATTCGGTGACTGTCTGGAGGGTGTGCACAGCGATCAGATTTTGGTATTGCTGGTTCGATCCAGCATCCAGCCTCGCGCAACTCTTTGATATGTTTGCAGAATTGGGCTCATTTTGGTGTGAAAAGCCCTGTTTTAGGGACAAGGAGGGGACCGGTGGCGCAGCGCCGCGGCGGCGCCGGCAGGGGGCGCTGCAGCCAGCCCTCCGTACGGGTGCCGCCGCGGGACACGCCCCTCCAACCCGGAAGTGCTCTGACGAGGAGGCAGTGGCCAACCTCCCTCCCTCCCGCCGCCGCCGCGCCCCGACGTCACCGCCACGGCGACGTCATCGCGTCATCGCCGGGACAGCGGCGGCCGGTGAGTTTCCCCGGGGAGGCGGCGGCTCCGGGACCTGGCGGCGGGGGGGGGGGGCGGTCACCATGGCAACGCGCGGCCCGGCCGGGCGTGGTGGGACGGGGTGAGGGGCCGGGCTCGGGGGGGCGCGGCCTGGGGGGGTCGGGGTGGCGGGGTCGGGGGGGTCGGGGGGTGGCGGGAGGGCCTGGGCTTCCCGGGAGCTGCGCCGGGGCCGGGGATGCCGGTGGCCCCGTCCTGCCCCCCCGGGCTGGTTTGGGGTTTTAGCTGCAGACACAGCCCGGGCGCCGGGCCCTCTGCTGTGGGGGGCACCGGAGCTTTCCCCTCAGCCCCCGCTCGGACTCCCCCGGCACCGAGGAACCGAACCCTGGGTGGAGCGGCGGGACCTTGACCCCGGTCCTGGTGGACCGGGTCCCCCCGCCCCGAGAAGCCCCGCTCGGATTTAAAGGGGTACAGGAGCCACTCCCGGTGCCACGGGCTCCACCGGGGGCACCGAACCTGGCACAGGGCGGGCGGTTCGGGAGGGATTTCCCCGTGGAACCCCGGGGCTGCCAGCCCGCCGGAGGGACGTGCAGGCCCGGGGGCTTTTCCTCGGTAAAACCGTTTCTTGGGGACGGCCCCGCCGCGGTTTGGGAAGCACCGGCAGCCGCGGCCCCGCGGCACAGAGCTCCCGCCGGTGACACCCCTGCACCGCGAGCTGTCCCGGTGTCGCCGTGCCCGTGTCCTCAGCCCGGGGAACAGCTGGGGAGAGCTTCGTGACTTCCCGGGGCGCTGGAGCCGGGATCGTGCCGGGCAAACGGCTGGAGCCGCAGCAGAGCCGTGTTTATCCAGCCGCCCCGGCTGCCGGGAAGCGCTGCGCTGGCAAACTCGCCCTCCACAAAATTGATGCTGTGCCCAAAATCTGCTGAGCCAAGCACAGGATCCGGCCTCTGCGGCCACCGCCGTGCTTGGCTTTTTGTCACCGCCACTGCCACGGCTGTCCTGCCCCCCCAGGCAGGGTGACCCCAGCGCTCGGAGCCCCTCTCTGGGTTTTCCCCAGTGTGCCGCCCGCCTCCCCGGCCTCCTGGGATTGCCACAGCCCCTCTCCCCAGCTGCCCACCAGCCTGGGCCCCCAGGCCATGAAGAGACATGGGGCTGGGGAGATTTTCCTGGGTTTTGGGTCGGGGTTCTCCCGTGCGCTGCCCCAGAGCTGGCACTTCCCTCCGGGTGCCCTTTGTGGGGTTCCCTAGTGCCGAGGAGCTGGCTGTGTGCTGGGGCTGCACTGGGTGGGCTCGAGGCCGTGCCCGCGCCCCTGCCCGCACCCCTGCCTGCTGCCACCGTCACCCGGGACTCCCCGAGAGTCCCCCTGGCACAGCGTTGGTGCCGCTGCTGGGCCGTGCCGGGTCGGTAACCGGCCCCGGGGAGCAGCGCGGTTTGGTTGATCACGTACACAAAGCGCTGGCGGGGCCGCTCGCCAGGGCTGGGCTGGCCGCAGGACCCTCAGTGCTTGGTGGGACTTAGAGGTCAGGGCTAACGGTGCCTCGCGCTGCCCAGAGCTGTGTCCCTGCTGCTGTGACAGCCCCTGGGATGTGTCCCTCGGGGGGTGTCTGCACCGGCGGCCCGTAAGCCCCTGAACATGGTGCTGCCGGGGCGGGTCGGCAGCCCAGCCGGCTCCCCCGCGGCACAGCCCCGCAGCCGGGGCTCCTCTCACCACCCGGCTTCCAAAACTAGTTCTAATTAAGCCCAGGCATTCGTCAAAGCATCCAGATTGCTGCCAGGGCTTTTAAGGGGTGAAGCGGGATTTGCATGTGGATTGGGGGGGCTCTTCTCCAAAGCATCATCGCTGCGTTCGCCCCCTCCTTGGAGAGGAGGGAGCGGCCCAGGCGGGTGCATTACCAACATCTGCCAGCCCCCCAGGAGCAGCGGCGGCGGTAGAGCCAGCCCCCTGCTACGAAACAGGGCGGACGGCGTTTTCCCGGTCGATCTCAGAGCGGTTTTGGGGAGGGCGGTTGGGCAGAGCCAGGCTGGGCGCCCCCTCTCTCCCCACAGCAGGGGAGCCGGCGGGGCGGCGCTGGGGCTGCGTCCCGGCTGCGGGAGCTGCGGTTCCCGGCCCCGTGGCCGCCGGCAGCGCTCGGCGTGCGGCGACGGGCCGCTCGGCGTGAACTACAAATCCCAGGAGCGCTGCCTGCGGGGAAGCGTCGCTGTAAACAGAATGAATCCGGGCCAGGCCCCGGGGTCAGCGCCTTCCTCTCCCCTAAAATAACTCGGAGGAGGCGGCGGGGACGCGGGCGCCAGCGGGGCCTCTCCGGCGCGGCCGGGCTCCTCCAGCTCTGCCTCTCGCCGGGCGGCGCCGCTTCCCGCGCTCACCGGCTCCGCTCTCTCGCCGTGTCTCGCAGGGACCCGCAGCAGCCATTTGGAGGAAGTCGGGGAAGATCGGCGCCCGCAAGCCTGGCGGAAGGCGGAGGGGAAGCGCAGCTGCCGCCCCGCGCTCTCCCGGGAGCTGATGTCCTCTCCCCTGGCCGGGCGGCCCCGAGGGGAGCGATGTCTGCGGGGGGAGCGCCCCAGGTACGTGGGGAGGGGGCGGCGGCTTCCCCTCGGTCCCCGGGGGGAGGCCGGAGCGGGGCCGGCTCGCCCACGTCCCTCTGCGGCTGCTGTGGCGCTCGGGAGGGTCCGCTGCTCCGTTCTCATGCTGCAACATTTGGGGGGGGCTGTTGGGGTTTTCCCAGGGGCTGGGAGCTCCTCTGGTGCTTTTCTTGTCGTCATTTAGAAATACCAATGCCCGAGGAGCCGCTCCGGCCCCGCGCGAGACGCTTTTCTTTTAAATTGGCGCTTCTTAAAGTTGCAGCAGCCGTCAGAGCGCGGGCTGGGCTCCGTGTCTTCTCCATCTGCTCTCCTTGCGCTCCTGCCAAGCGACGGAGGAGGTTTGAGGGAAGAAGAGAGGAATCCTGGGGAGGGAAGACAGGAGATCGGGAGCTGAGCTTTCCAGGAAAAGCTGCTTTGGCTCCTTCCAGAGGTTCCCTCCTTCGGTCCCGATCCTGGCTGGGTGATCACACCCAGGCGAGGGATCCGCTTGGGATCCAAGTGATCTCATGAGCGGGGGTGGTGAACGTGCGGCTTCAGCCCTCAGCAGGGTCCGCTACAGGGTTTCTGCCAAGAGATGCTCTCGCTGGTGAGGAAACTGAGGCACGAAGGAGAAGCAGCATTTCTGTGCCAAAACAAGTGTGGGTGTGAGGGCTTTTGGGGGACCGGGGTGTTTAAAGGGGTGTGGAGCGCGGCCCTTGCGGTGCAGCTGCTCTCACTAGCGGGGCCCGTGGGTGTTGGGCGCTGGTCCAAAAGCCCATCGCCCGTCCTCAGAATCGCTGGGGTTGGAAAATCATGATCATGGAGTCCATGATCATGGAGATCATGGAGTCCAACCGTTAACCTCACCCTGTCCCTGCCCCGTGTCCTGAGAACCTCATGTCCGTCTGTCCAGCCCTCCAGGGCTGGTGACTCCAGCACTGCCCTGGGCAGCCTGTTCAATGCCCCACAGCCCTTTGGGGAAGAAATTGTTCCCACATCCAACCTCAACCTCCCCTGGGCAACTTGAGGCTGTTTTTTTGTGTCCCTGTCTCCCCTCAGCTCCTGTTCTCCAGCTGAACCCCCAGGTCCCTCAGCCGCTCCATCACACTTGTGCTCCAGCCCCTCACCAGCTCCGTTCCCTTCTCTCCACTCGCTCCAGCACCTCAAGGCCTTTCTTGGCACGAGGGGCCCAAGACTGCCCCCAGGATTTGAGACGCGGCTTGACCAGTGCCCAGCACCGGGGGACAGTCACTTCCCTAGCCCTGCTGGCCAAAAAAACAAACAGACCCCCAAAAAAGTGATGGCGATTTGCTGAAACTCTTCTCCTCTCTCCTGGACCAGCCTCCCCACGCCCTGAACCTGCTCCCTTACCCCAGGCTGAGTGAGGTGCCACGAACCGGACCCGAGCTGGATGCTGTGGGTGCGGAGATCCCGTCCGACCCCTGCACAGGTGACAGCGGGTGACACCGCGTTGGGGGGGCATCACCGGCGTGGGAGGGGGCTCTGGGGACGGGCTTGGGTGTTCTCCGGAGTACAGCCGGTGCTGTGGTAACACCAAGTCCAAGTGACTGCCGGCAACAGTCCCTGTTGACCGGGGTGGTGACAGGCAGGGGGTGTCGCAGAGACCATATGTAAACGTATGCAAATGGGGGGGGAATCCCCAGCCCGGGCAAGGCCCTTCAGCCGCTCTGCTAAGGTGGAGACTTCTCTGCTGCTTGGGCGGCTGGGGTCGGAATGAATCGCATTTTTGCGGTAGCCTTTGAAATCCGATCATGAAAGCGTTCCGCGGGATCTGAGGGTGCGCAGGTGAGTGTGCGAAAGACTGTTGAAAGCATCGTTTTCCGAGGAACGGCGCTCCCTCCCGCCCACCTTTCGCTTCACCGGGAGGAGGGAGCCTGGCGCTGGTATTTGCTTTTATCTCTAATTACACTTCAGGCAGCAAAAGCTTAAAATAGATGAAAGCGATGCCCCCAGGCTTCGTTAATTTTAGCTTATTTGTGAATTAACGCGGGCGTCTCCAGTGTAGCGATGTGTCTGCCGGCCGCGCGTTTCGCAGTGCCGCACGGTGCGTGGTGACCGGCTCTTATCCCTCCAACCAGGCTACAGGTTCTTCAAGCCCGGGGGTCTGTTCGGAATCAAACAGTCGGACGAGCCGTACGCCGAAGGGCAGCAGATGCAGGAGGACAGCAAGGTCCTGGTCAGCCCCTGCGCGGGTAGGTGACCGCCCGGCCTGGCCCAGGCTGCGGGAGCGGTGGGGGATGTTCTCCTTGTGGGCAAAGGCCGTTTTCAGCCAGTTTGCGGCTGTTTCAGGCCAGTTTGTGGCCATTTTGGACCAGTTTGCGGCCGTTTCAGGCCAGTTTGTGGCCATTTTACACCGGTTTGTGGCTGTTTCAAGCCAGTTTGCAGCCATTTTCAGCCAGTTTGTGGCTGATTCAGACGAGTTCATGACCATTTTCAGCCAGTTTGCAGCCATTTTCAGCCAGCTTGTGGCTGTTTCAGGCCAGTTTGCAGCCATTTTGGGCCAGTTTGTGGCTGTTTAGGCAAGTTGTGGCCATTTTGGGCCAGTTGGCAGCCATTTTCGGACAGCTAACGGCATGTTTTTGCTGTCGCTGTTGCTGCCAGCGCTGCTGTCGGTGAGTCGGGTGGCGCGGGCTCTGGGACGGGCTCAGATCCCGCTGATCCTTTAGCGCGGTATACACCGCAGTGATGTAACTGTGAGGAGCAGGGACTTTGACTTGACGATCCCTATGGGGGAGATATTCTGTGATCCTGTGAAAGCCCCTGAAACTAACGTCTTGAATGTTTTTGCAATCTAGTTGAGCCCGGTCGGGTGAATAAAGTCGAGCAGCCCGATGAGAAGCCGGTGGCAGCTGCCGGCTCCCTGGAGCTGTATCCCGCGGCCGCCGGCAGCTCCGGACGCTGGTTTCACGGGGCGCAGCGCGCTCCTGAGCGGGCGGGCGCCGAGAGGGACGGCGCCGCCAGCCTCAGCCCGCTGTCCGGCCGGGTGGCCTGCTGGGTGCCGCAGCTGGGCTCCGGCCCTTTCCGCTGCGCCCAGTGCGGGAAGGGCTTCCGCCAGAAGCAAAGCCTCATCACGCACGAGAGGATCCACACCGGGGAGAAGCCCTACCGGTGCGGGGACTGCGGGAAGAGCTTCAGCCAGCGGCCCAACCTCCTGACCCACCGCCGCGTGCACACGGGGGAGCGCCCCTTCCCCTGCGTGCAGTGCGGCAAGTCCTTCAGCCAGAAAGCCAACCTGCTGGCCCACCAGCGCATCCACGCTGCCGGGCAGAAGGCGCTGGCGGGAGGCGAGCAGGAGGACGGCGCTTCCGGCAAGCCCAAGCTGCGGTCCCAGCCGAGGAGCTACCAGGAGGACACCCCGTTCGTCTGCCCCGAGTGCGGGAAGAGCTTCCGCCAGAAGCCCAACCTCATCACCCACCGGCGGATCCACACCGGCGAGCGCCCCTTCACCTGCTTCCTCTGCGGCAGGAGCTTCAACCAGAAGACCAACCTGGTGACCCACTACCGCGTGCACACCGGGGAGCGCCCCTTCGCCTGCACCCAGTGCGGCAAGCGCTTCACCCAGAAAACCAACCTGGTGACGCACCAGAGCACCCACACCGACCTGCGGCCCTACCCCTGCGGGCAGTGCCAGAAGTGCTTCAAGGACAAAGTCTCCCTCAAAGCCCACCAGAAGACTCACGCCCCGCGCCAGCGGCGCTGCCCGGGCCGCAGCCCGGCCACCGGCCTGCCCTACGGGGCTGCGCCCACCCTGCTCCCGCCCGGGGGGCCCGAGCAAGAGGGCACCTTCAGCCCCATGCCGCCGCTGCCCGTCCCGAAGATCCCCGAGGGCCAAGAGCTGTACTCGTGCACGGAGAAGAGCTTCCCCCCGAAGGAGCCGATCCTGCCGCACCAGCAGCCGCCCCTGGGCGAGCAAAGCTTCCCCTGTGCCCAGTGCGGGGAGGGGTTTTGCCAGAAGGTGACTCTGCTGCGGCCGCAGCACGGCCCCGCCGCCGAGGCTCCCGGGGGGTGCGCGGCAGCCTTCAGCCACAGCCCGCACCTCCTGGGGCACCTGGGGGTGCAGCCTGTCCTCGGGGACGCCACCGCCCCGGCCTCCCAGGTCCCCGGGGTGGACAAGCCCTTCATCTGTAACCAGTGCGGCAACAGCTTTGGCCTCTGGCTCTCCCTCGTGGCCCACCAGAAGACCCACGTCGGGCAGAAGACGTACCCGTGCCCTGAGCACGAGAAGAGCTCCGGCGATGAGCTGTCCCCCAAATCTCCCCAGGAGAAGATGGAGATGGATATGGAGATGGAGGGGGGAGCCTGGGTGTGTCCCGAGTGCGGGAGAAGCTTCGTCCTTTACGACCGTTTGGTAAAACACCGGCAAAACCACCGGGGCAGAGGGCCCTTCCGCTGCGACGTCTGTGGGAAGAGGTTCAGCCTGAAGACCAACCTGGTGACCCACCAGCGCATCCACACCGGCGAGCGCCCCTTCACCTGCGGCGTCTGCGGCCGCCGCTTCAACCAGAAGGGGAACCTGGTGACCCACTACCGCACGCACACCGGGGAGCGCCCCTTCGCCTGCACCCAGTGCGGCAAGCGCTTCGCCCAGAAGCCCAACCTCATCGCCCACCAGAAGACGCACACCAGCCGGCAGCCCTTCTCCTGCCTGGAGTGCCCCAAGCGCTTCAAGAGCAAGCTGTCCCTGCGGGTGCACCAGCGCGTGCACGCCGCCGAGAGACCCCAGGGCGAGCCGGGCCAGGCCCCCGCGCTGCAGCCCCACCCCGACAGCCCCTTCCCCTGCTCGCTCTGCGGGGAGACCTTCAAGGAGGACGGGGAGCTGCAGCTGCACCGGCAGGACCACGCCGGCGAGCGGCCGCACGCCTGCGGTGAGTGCGGGAAGCGGTTCCGGCAGAAGGTGAACCTGGCCGTGCACCAGAGAACCCACACTGGGGAGCGCCCGTTCCGCTGCGCCGAGTGCGGGAAGGGCTTCAACCAGAAGGCTCACCTCCTCCGGCACCGCCGCACGCACACCGGCGGCATCCCGCCCTCCTGCTGCGAGGGGACCTGCCCGGCGCACCACGAGGAACCGGACGGGAGCGGCGCTTCCCTGGCCAAGGGGTCCGAGCCCCCCAGCTTGCTGCTGCCCCCCTGCTCCCGCGGAGCCGCTCACGGATCGCTGGCTCGGGAGGAGCTTCGGCCGGGAGAGCAGCCGCCCAACAGACCCGAGAGCCCCTCCGGCGCGGCAGACATCCTCCTGCAGCTGATGCAGGAAGACCAGCACCTCGTGTCCGGCGCCCACCCCCCGCAGGAGGGCCCCGCGGGCCAGTGCCCCTGCAAGTGCCCCGAGGCGGGGGAAGCCTTGAGCCCGAAGCCGCCGGCGCTGCCGCCGCAGTGCTGCTGCGCCGACTGCGTGAGCCAGCGGCAGCTGCTCCTCAAGCCGCAGCCCGACTGCCGAGCGGAGCTCTGGGGCAAGTACGGCGGCTGCGGCAGAAGCTTTGAGGAGAAACGAGTCCCGAGAGTGCCTGAGAGAGCGCACGGCGAAGAGAAGCCCTCGCCGTGCCCCAGCTGCTTGTAACGCCCGCGCGGGCTGCCCAAAACCCGTCTGCGGGCGAGGGCCCGGACCTCATCGCTCTTATGCTAAAGGCACCAAACCTAAAGAGGCCGTGGCTCGCGCTGGGGCCTGGTCGCTGACCGAACGAGGACAGTGCGGAGGGAAAGATGCAAACTGGGACTCGTGGTGCCCGCCAGGATGTGGTATCGGCGGGAACCCGTGAGGAGCGCGGTGGCTTTGGGAGCAGGAGGCTCAGAGGACCCTTCGGGCGGGTGTCGGGTGGGGTGAAGCAGGAGATGGACTCAGATGCCCTGCGTGAGCATTCTGTCTCGTCAGCATACCAAATGTATTGGGGGGGAGAGCGGTGACGGGACCTGGATCCGCAGCGTTCGTTCTGCTGTGGATGCACGGACTGCGGGGAGCGGGAAGAGCTCGAGATCCAGGATCCGTGTGCTTCAAAACCACGTCTGTCGTGCAGCCGGCGGGCAGAGGCACGTCTGCTCTGCCTCCGCGTTCGGCCGGTGACGCTCAGAGCCCGCACAGCCGTGGGGCAGAGAGGGGCCTGTGTGGGTCCAGAGCCTCTCCCAGAGCCCTCCATCCTTCTCTCCCGGACTGGATGTCGTTCCGCGAGGAGCTGAGGCTCCGCCAGCAGCTGCCCAGCGCCTGGGCAGAGCGGGAGCGGCTCGGCCGGGCGGGAGCGCTGCGGGGAACCGGCCCTGCTCGCCTCCGCGGTGACTGCGCCTGCTCCACAGCCAGCGCGGCAGGATCCGGCCTGGGGCTTCCCGAGCTGGAGCAGAAGAGCTGGGTGAGCACCGGGAAAATGGGCAACAGCCGGGAAAACCGCCTGGAAGTGTCTCGGCTCGCCTCTGCTTCCAAAAGGGACCTGGGAGACGCCTCCAAGCCCAGGGGGGGCCACGCAGGGTGATGGGGGGGTGGGGAAGGGGGTGTAGCTTGTGCTTCTCTACTTGCTCTATGGATAATCTTTCTGACTAGCAGCTCTTTCTGGTACTCAATTAACTTCTGAATAGGTAACCCAGACGTGCGGGGGGAGCAAGAGCGGCTGGAATGTGCCGGAGCCGTTGCGGTAGCTCGTGGTGGGGGTGTCTGCTGGGGGCTGCGGGAGGTGCGGGGTCCTTGCTGGCTTTGCCATCTCCGCTTCCCGGCAGAGCCCGTGGCACCGGGAGGTGAAGCTGGGGAGCCACCTGGTCTGGGGAAGGGATGTCGGGGCGGAGCTGTAGCACCATGAGCCGCGTGGGCCTGGAAGCTGTTCTGGCTTTGAAGTGCGCTTTATCCGGAAGGGGACGCGAGTCCTGCCCGCAGCGCCTGCGGGAACCGTCGTCCCGCCGCCCTCGGGCGCGCCGGCACCGCCTGGTCCTCGGAGCCGCGTCCCGCTGCGCTCGGCGCGGAGCCTCGCGGCTCGCGGGCAAAGACCTTCCTTGGAAACGCGGGGAACGGCGTTACCAGAGCCCGGCTCCGGGCTGCGCTCCTCGACACCAGCGCCCAGCTGCTCGTCTGCGTTTTGGGGGGGTATCCTGAGGGGTGTAGTGTAAGGAAAGGCTTTGTCACCTACCGGGGGACAGGGCGGCAACTGAGGGGACTCCAGGATGGTCACAACTGGAGCTTCAGCCAGCGTGGGTGCCCCGAGCTGCCGAAGTGGCCGGGTGGGAGGGTCCCGCACCCAAAGTGCACCAGGCTGGGTGGGCACCCACCCTTGTCCCCTCGCTCGCTGCCCTTCTCCCCGCCGCTCTGCTCCAGCAGCATTTCAGGTCCTTGCAATTATATTTTTTTGAGGTTATTTAAAATAAAAGCTTTCTCACGGCAGGCTGTGGCTCCTCTGTCCGGGCGAGCGCTGGGGCCGTGGGCTGCAATGAGCCCCCCGGGCAGCGGGGCCGCTTTGGGCAGCGGGGCCGCTTTGGGGCAGCGGGGCCGCTTTGGGGCAGCGGGGCCGCTTTGGGCAGCGGGGCTCCCTTCCGTCCAGGCGGGGACAGTGTTGCAGAGCCCCTCGCGCCAAGAAAGGCCTTGAGGTGCTGGAGAGAGTGCAGAGGAGGTGATGGAGCTGGTGAGGGGCTGGAGCACAAGTGTGATGGAGCGGCTGAGGGACCCGGGGGTTCAGCTGGAGAACAGGAGCTGAGGGGAGACAGGGACACAAAGAAACGGCCTCAAGTTGCCCAGGGGAGGTTGAGGTTGGATCTGGGAACAATTTCTTCCCCAAAGGGCTGTGGGGCATTGAACAGGCTGCCCAGGGCAGTGCTGGAGTCACCAGCCCTGGAGGGCTGGACAGACGGACATGAGGTTCTCAGGACATGGGGCAGGGTCAGGGCTGGGGAACCGTTTGACTTGGTGGTCTCAAGGGGCTTTTCCAACCAAAGCAATTCTGTGATTCCCTGACATTGTCCCCGGTGCCAGGCAGCCCCGCTGCCGTGCCGGTTGTTTGTCCCCACGTCCACTTTTCCCCTCTTGTTTTCTTGCAGTTTAATGTGTAGTTGTTGCCGAAATGCTCCTGCCTTTCGCACCATTAGCAAAAGCCTCTGATAGCAACAGGGAAAAGGCACAGGACTGGCAGCAAAACCCGTGACTTGTGGTGTTTTTTAGGGCCGGGAGGGCCCTTCCCATTCCGGCTGCTCCCGCTCTCCCCCAGACCTGCGCTCGGGTCCTTCCTGGGCTCGGTTCTTGCGGCTCTGGGCTCAGCACGTTGCCCCGGTCACGGCTGCCCGGTGTCCGTGTGGGATCCTCTGGGTCTGCAGCCGGGAGGCTGGGCCGGCGGGGACGCGGCTGCTGAGCCCCGCGGCACTGGGGCCCGTTGGAGCCCGTCCTGGCCATGCGGAGCGGAGCTGCTGCCCCTCGGACCCCCCACCGTGGTGGGATGGGGATGGGGATGGATGGGGATGGGGATGGGGATGGGGATGGATGGGGATGGGGATGGGGATGGGGATGGGGATGGATGGGGATGGGGATGGGGATGGATGGGGATGGGGATGGGGATGGGGATGGATGGGGATGGGGATGGGGATGGGGATGGGGATGGGGATGGATGGGGATGGGGATGGTGATGGGGATGGATGGGGATGGGGATGGGGATGGGGATGGATGGGGATGGGGATGGGGATGGGGATGGGGATGGGTCCCAGCCCGCGGCTGGGAAGGGGGGAATCCTGTCCCACAGTCACCGCCCCACGCTCGCCCCACGGCACAGCCCGTTACAGAGACCCCCAAACCCCCCCGGGCCCAAACCTTTGAAGGAAGGTTTTTGGGGGGAAGGTGCGGGAGGGGCAGACTCTCCCCGGGCTGGTGAACACCCCCAGCCGGCGGTGCTGCCCGGCCCTGCTCCCGGTGACGCTTTTACCACGAGCCGCACCCGGCTGTGCCGCTCACTTCGCTCCGGTGGGGACATGGAGCCGAGGCGGCCTCCTGCCACCCCCTGTCACCACTCAGGGACAGGTGTCCCCTGGCCTGTGCTGTGGCATCCCCTGGCTCCACCACAGCAGGAGCGACACCAGCTCTGTGGCTTCTCAGCCATGTCCCGGCTGTCCCTGCTGTGTCACCCCCAGCCGGCTCCAGCGCCCAAGGTCACAGTTCCCTTGGGAAGGGGACATGTCCCCACTTGCCCCTGGGCAGTGCCGCCAGCTGTTGGCTTCGGCAGAGCTGCTGGGAAGGCAGGTGTGGACGGGCCGGTGTTTTGGCGTCTCCCGGGCCTGGTGCGGCAGGTCCGGGCAACGGTGCGATAGCAATCTCTGCCGACGGGCATCCCGGCTGAGCGCCGGCACGCTGCAGCCTGCAGAGAGCTCCGCACCGAGCGGGGCTGGCCGTGCCCAGGGCTGTCCCCGGCTGTGCCACCCTGCCTGTGCCGGGCCCGGCGCCCTCCAGCGAGCTCTGTGGCTGCGGACCTCTCCAGGACACCCACGGCACACACGAGCGCCTGTCAGTGCCGGCTGCACCGCCGCTGTGGCTGGAGATGCTGGGGGACCACACGAGCAGAAATGCTGCGGTGGGAGCTCAGGACCAGCGCGGTCCCCCGTTCACGGTGCCCAGGCTTGGCTGCTCCCTTCCCACGACAGCCCGCGGCGGGCTGCAAACCCCCTGGCGCTGCAGGCGGGTCCTGGGCGATGTGCAGCCGAGTCTGCGCCACAGCACCTGTTGGGGTCACAGGGATGGCTCGGGGACCGGTGGCACAGCCAGCTTTGTGCCAACGTCAGTCACATCTGCTGTGCTGTCACCAAAACACCCTGCTGCACGCCGGACAGCCGGTGGCTCTTGCTCTGGTACTGTCCGGCTGCAGCTCCCTGCACCGCGGGGGGACCCGCTGGGACCCTCAAATCAGATGGGCTTCATCCTTCTAGGGAGAGCAGGAGGACTATAGCCCATAAGTTGGCGGGGCTGATCAGGAGGGCTTTAAACTCGGTTTGAAGGGGGAAGGGATTGAAACTGGGCTCTCCAAAGATCAGCCTAAGGATGGAAAGCCTGAATTAAGAGTGAAATCAGCAGCCCACTTGAAGTGCATGTACACTAATGCACGCAGTATGGGCAACAATTTCCCCCGGGAGATGAGGACACGGAGGGCTCGGGGGGCAGGACCGGGGGGGGTCTCCAGTGGATCTTGTCCTGGGGCAAACACAAACCAGCCATTCCTGCTCCCACACGCCGGCTCGGGCAGCTGGGCCGGTTCCTCTGGTTTTGGGGCAATTTGGGCCAGGTCCTGGGCCTGAGGGGCGATGTGGGGTGTCCATGGGTCGGGGGCGAGTGTCCTGCGGGGCCGGGAGGGGCAGGTTGTCCCCGGGCTGGGGGCGCATCGTGCCCAGCGGGTGATGCTGCCGCGGAGGGGGATGCGCGACCCGGCACGGGGTGATGCTGCCGGGGGTTCGATGCGGCGGGGGTGGGGGGCGATGCTCCCGGGGTGCGATGGTCCTGGCGGGGTCGGTGCTCCCGGGGAGCTGATGCTGCCGAGCGGCCGATGCTGCCGGGCCCGTCCCTGCCGCCCTCCGGCCGCCGCCGGGCGGAGCCGCCGCAGGGCCGGGGTGACGGGCGCGGGCGGGCCCCGGTGCGTCAGCCGGGCGGGCGGGGCCGGGCGGGGCCGGGCGGGGCCGGCGGGACGCGGCGCGGCGGCGGCTCGGGCAGGTCAGCGCCGGGGGTCGCGGGGCGGGCGGGGGCGCGGGGAGCCCGGGGAGGGGGGAGCGGAGCGGGGGTCGCGCAGCCCCTGCGCCCCGGCCCGGCCCTGCGCGGCCCCGCGGCGGCTCCGGCCCGGCCCGGCCCCCCCGCTGCAGGAAGCGCCGCGGACACGCGCGGGACCCACCGGGTCGGGATGCGCCGGGGGAGCCCGAGACCGAGTCGGGGCCGCGGCGCCCGCTGCAGGTAACAGCGGCTCGGCCTGGCTGGGCCCGGCTCGGCCCGGCTGGGCTCGGCCCGGCTTCGCTGGGCCCGGCTGTGCTGAGCCGGGCTTGGCTCGACCCGACTCGGCCGGGCTCGGCTCGGCTTGGCTCGGCCCGGCTTGGCTCGGTTCGGCTCGGCTGGGCTCGGCCCGGCTTGGCTCGGCTGGGCCCGACTCGGCTGAGCTCGGCCCGGCTCGCCCGGGCCCGGCTCGGTTGGGCTCGGCCCGGCGCACTGCAGCGCAGCCCGGCTCCCTCCCGCGGCAGCAGCGGGGGGTCCCCAGCCTGGGCCCAGCCCCTCCACTCCAGTTCCACCCCCGGGCCCGTGGGACACCTGCCCGCAGCCTGCCGGGCTGTCACGGCCCCGCAGCCGCCCCCCCAGGGCCACGAGGTCCCGCCCGGCACGTGCCGGTGTTGCCGGGGCGGTTGAGGCACCGGCCTCCCCGGGCTCCCCGTGCCGAGCGGCCACAGCACCCAACCCTGGTGCTGCGGTGGGGGGACGGACGCGGCGGGTGGGAGCACCGGGGGGGCAGGGGTGCTGGCAGTCCCAGCACGTCCCGGTCTGACCGGTTCTGGAGGTGCCGGGAGCTGCAGCCGTCCCTGTCTGCGCTCCCCAGGGATGCGGGTGCCCTGAGCCCGGCAGCGGGGCACCCATGACGGACCTGGCTTCGCCCACGGGCGAGAACCCCTTCGCCTTCCCGGGCGGCGAGGAGGGCCTGGGCGACGAGAAGGCGCTGGTGATCCACAGCCAGGCGGAGGAGGAGGCGGAGAAGGAGTTCAAGTGCATCCTCTGCGGGGAATGCTTCGGCCAGCAGCCCAGCCTCGCGCGGCACCAGAAGCACCACGCCGGGGAACGCGCCTTCATCTGCGCCGAGTGCGGCAAAGCCTTCAGCCTCAAGCACAACCTCATCATCCACCAGCGCATCCACACCGGGGAGCGGCCCTACCAGTGCGGCGTCTGCCAGAAGAGCTTCAGCCTCAAGCAGAACCTGCTCACCCACCAGCGCATCCACAGCGGCGAGAAGCCCTTCTCGTGCCAGCGCTGCGGGAAGCGCTTCCGCGAGCAGCGCTTCCTCCTCAACCACCAGCGCACCCACGCCGAGGGCCGGCCCGGCGCCGACGGCGACGTCCAGCCGGGCAGCAGCCGCTCGCCGGAGCCGCATGAGGCGGCCGGCGGCCCCTTCGCCTGCGCCCGCTGCGGGAAGGGCTTCAGCTGCCGGAGCAGCCTGGCCACGCACCAGCGCAGCCACGGCGGCGAGCGGCCCTTCGCCTGCCCCGACTGCGGCAAGAGCTTCGGCCACAAGGGCTCCCTGAAGATCCACCGGCGCACCCACGCCGGCGAGACCCCCTTCACCTGCGCCCAGTGCGGCCAGAGCTTTGCCCAGAAGGTCGCCCTCACCGCGCACCAGCGCAGCCACGGGGCCGAGGCCGCCCTCACGTGAGCCCCCCGCGCCTCGGCACCCCCGCCCGCGCCGGCATCCCTCGAACCGCGGGTCCCGGCGGTGCCGCTGCCTTCGGGGTGCCCCGCCGGGTCGCCCCCCGCAGCCCCCCAGCCAGTGCCCCCGCGGTGCTGCGGGAGCACCCGCTGCCTCACTCACAACGGGGAATTCTGTTTTGGGGGAGCTGTGGTCACTACCTGTTTCCTCAGGTTTTGGGGCGTGGGCTGAGAGCTCGGGGCGCACGGCCCAGCCCAGCCACACGTGCCCGGCATGACGTGAAGCCGGCAGCCGCGGCGTGGCCTGGGAACCCCCGGCCGTCTTCCTCGCCCACGTCCTGCCCCCCGTCCTGCTGCTGGGGTTTTCCTCCTGACAGTCACAAGGCCGGTCCCACCAGCGCCAGAGCCTCGGGCCTCCCGTCCCCGCGGCAGGAGGAGCCTCGCGCAGCCGCGTGGTTCCCCGCCAGCCTGGCCTCCCCTTCCCCGGCACCGCTGCGGTGCAGCCTTGTGCCAGAGCTTTAACACCCCGGGCCAGGGCGAGAGGCCGTGGAGGAGGAGGAGGGAGGTTTCCCCAGGGCATCCCCGCGCTTCCCCCTGCCCTGCCCGGCGCATCCGGCGCGGTGAACCCGCTCGCCACGCGGTGTGCCAGGCGCCGGTGTGGGGTAACCTCTGCTGTGCTTGTTCGCCCAGGGAATGACGGCTGCGAACGCCAGAGCAGAACCGGATGCCACGCCGGGAAGGAGCCGCAGCGCCGCGCTGCCGGGAGAGGGGCGCGAGGACCGGGAGGCAGCAGCTGGCCCGGCCGCACGGAGAGCCCCGCGGCACGGAGATCTCGCAAAATAAAGATTAAATAAACACAAAGCTGGCGGGTGGAGCCTGCTTCCCCAGCGGCAGCAGCTCCGGCGCACACGAGGGGCTGCGGCGAGGCGGGTTCCCCGGCAGCGCGGACGTCCCGGTGCGGTGCCGCGGAGCCGCGGAGCCCCTGGCAGGGCAGGCGCGGGGCTGGGGCGGCGGGAGGACCGCGAGCGCCCGGCGGGTGGGAGATGTGCCCAACACCGAACCGCAGCGCAGAGCCAGACCCGGGCTGGGAGAGGAGCCGCGGCCGGGACGGGAGAATCACCGCTCGCTGCTGCGCCGCCGGCGTGGCCGCAGGTGGGTACCGGCACACGGCACCGGCTCCTGGTGACCGCAACGTCCCGGCAGCTGCCAACCGAGGGAGCTGGGCCGGGGTCCCTCTTGCAGACACCCCCCCGTGTCACCGCTTGTGTGACACTGGGCCAGCCGTGGGCTCCAGGACAAGTGTCGGGGTGTGTCCCCGCAGGGGGGACATGCGGCACTTCATGGCGCCCCGTCCCCGGGCGGGATGCTCCTTGTGGGTAACACCACGCTGGAGCAGCAGAAACACGTTTTGCGGCCCCAGGGATGTTTTCCCCCAAACGTGTCACTGCCCAGCGCTGTCCCGGTGTCGGATGCCGGCACCGCGCTGCCGCGAGCGCCCCGCGCCTCCGCTGTCCTCGGGTGAGAAGTGAAGCCCCGTGCGGGTCCCCAGCGGGGCCCCCGCGCCGCCCCGTCCCCCCGCTTCCTGTGCCGCTGCTGTGTGGAAATGCAGGTACTTTGATGTGCATCATTAAATGAATTAAGCTCGGAAAATCCCACGTCTCCGTCTGGCGGGCCCCTCCAGGTCCCCGTGTCCCCATGGTCACCCGTCCCCAGGCTGGCTGCATGGTGCCGGTTCTCCCGCCACGCTCTGACCCGGCCGGTGTCTCCTGGAGAGCAAATGCAAACATGGGAACGCTTAATTGGCAAAACCCCCGAGTTTTATTCCATTCCTGTGTCCCCATGTCCCTGTGTCCTGAGTCCAAAGTTCCCTGACACCCCACGTCCCCTCATCCCAGGTCCCCATGTCCCTGACAACCAGCATCCCAATGTCCCCATGTCCTGGGTACCGACAGCCCTGTGTCTCAGGTCCCAATGGACCTGACACCCAGCATCCTGATGTCCCAAAGTCTTAGGTCCCAATGTCCCTGTGCCTTGGGTCCCGATGTCCCTGACACCTCATGTCCTGATGTCCCTGACACCCGCTGTTCCGATGTTCCCCCTGCCGGCACTGGGTGTCCATGGCCAGTGCTGACCCCTGGAAGGTGCTGGGCTCCGGTGATGGTGCCGGCGTGTCCTGGCACCTCTGGGCATCCGGACGTGGCCATGTCCCCGTGGCAGGTCCCAGGGAGCCACAGAGTCAAGGGGGCCCGGGGACAGGCAGGACAGGTGGGTCACACCTGCGTGGATGGGAACAGGGGACAGGCAGAAGTGACAAACATCTGATCCCACAGGGAGGGTCCAGGGGAAACCCCGGTGTCACAGGACGGGGTGTCACACCCGCCCCGCTGCCGGGACGGCACCCCCGCACGGCACCCTGCGCCTGGCGAGGTCTCTTTCTCCTTCCCACCCACTTCGTTTCCAGTGCAGTGGCTGAAATTCGCCTCTTCCCCGTCCCTGTGCGGTTCGGTGCTCTTGCTCACAGCCAGCGCAGCCACGTCCTGGCAGCTGGAGCCCCGGGGGCTGGGGGCCTGGACATGCGGGACCCCGAAAATGAGAGCGGCACCCAGGACCCCAGCAGAGCCCACGGAACACGTCTCCTCCGTGATGGGAAACGGGTCCCATGTGGCAGCACGGCTTGTCCCCAGGGCACACAGGGACACGCAGGGACACACAGGACCCCCATTCTGTGGGGAACTCAGGCTGGGGACAGGGAACTGGGGCCAGAGCAGCTGTCACGGGGCAGCCCCATGGGAGCACCAGCATGGGCTGCTCTGTCCATTTATCCTGCTTTGTACTGACCCAAACTGTTCCCAAAGCAAAGACGGGACCTGGGAGCAGCGTGTGCCCGTGTCCTCCCGCCCCTGCGGGCACCAGGGCACGGTACAGAGCATCTCTCCCTTGGGGGAACGTCCCTCCCTTGGGGAATTGTCCCTCCCTTGGGGGAACGTCCCTCCCTTGGGGAATTGTCCCTCCCTTGGGGAAACATCCCTCCCTTGGGGAATTGTCCCTCCCTTGGGGAATTGTCCCTCCCTTGGGGAAACATCCCTCCCTTGGGGAATTGTCCCTCCCTTGGGGAACTGTCCCTCCCCTGGGGAATTGTCCCTCCCTTGGGGAACTGTCCCTCCCTTGGGGAACTGTCCCTCCCTTGGGGGAACGTCCCTCCCCGGGGCATCACCCCGGACCAGCCCGTCCCTTGGGGTACGGCTCCGTGGTTGTGGTGGCCTCAGCTGTGCCAGGAGCTGCGGTGACCTGTGCGGGGCTGTGGCGGGGCCTGGTGCCCCTGGTGGCACCGGGAGCATGGCACGGGTACCAATGGTGACATATTGAGGTACCGGGAGCGCGCCAGGACTCCAGGGCACACTGGTCCTGCCCACCCCATGACTTTTGCAGTGATCACAACGTCAGACGTGCAGCCGCGGGGCCGGGGTCTGTGGGTGTTGCGGGGCCACGACACGGGGGAAGCGGGGACGGGGGCTGTCTGCACCGTGCCCCATGGCCGCCGCTTGTTCCACTGCTGCCCTCGCAGGGCCCGTCTCCTGCAGCGCCGGCAGCGTCCCAGCGGCCCCGCGGCCTCGGGAGGAGCGGGTGCCGCGCAGGGTCCGCGTGTGACCCCGCTGCAGCGGGAGGACTTTGCTGCCGTCACCGCTGCCCGTTGCGCACGGGCACGTCCCGGTGGTGCCCGGAGCCTCCGAGGGGCCGTGGTCTCCAGCACCTCCCGGCTCTCCACCTGCTCGCCCAGGAAGGAGCCGGAGCCGGTACCGAGGTGAGGGCAGGGGACGTGGGGGTTGTGTGCCGGCTGCAGGGTTTTGGGGGAGGGACCCCAGACGTGCCGGGGCAGCGAGAGGAGCGCGGGGAGGGAGCGTCACCCTGCCCGCACTGAGCTGCCGCGCCTTTTTCTCAGACGGGAAGGTCCGGAGGGGTGACAGGCTGTGCCAGAGCTTCAAGGGCACCCAGGGGATGTCACCGGTGTGCCCAGCTGCCCCAGACCCCCCGGCAGCCCTGGGGAGGGTCTCCCAGCGTCAGCCCACGTGGACACCGTGGGACGTGGTGCAGGACGCACCAACGAGAGTTGCGTTCGTCTGGTTGTGTCTGCGCAGCGTGGCCGTGGCCGCCCGGCGTGCTCCTGTCCCCACGCTGCCCGGGGCGGCGGGGACCTGGGGACGAGGGCAGAATCACAGAATGTCCTGAGCTGGAGGGACCCATGGAGTCCAACTGCTGTCCCTGCACAGGACACCCCACAGGTCACCCCGTGTGTCTGAGGACGGTGTCCAGTCTCTTCTTGAACACTGTCAGGTTGGGCTGTGACACCTCCCTGGGAGCCTGTTCAGTGTCCAGCACCTCTGGGGAAGAACCTTTTCCTCGTGTCCCACTGACCCCCCCCGGCACATCTCCTGCCGTTCCCTGGGGCTCTTCCAGGTCCGGAGCAGCAGAGCGGGAAAAATCCACCGAGGACACACCACTCTGCGCCCCAGGAGTCTCTGTAATTACCATGTATTCCCAAGGGAGATTATGGACTAAAATACCTCAAAGCTGCCATGTCCCACCTGACACCGTCCCGCATGGAGCCCCGGGCACCCCAATTTGCTGCTGTGTGCACAGCCGCTGTGGCAGCACTTGGAAGAAGCCACCGAACAGCGTCATGTCAGAGATGCTGGAGAGAAGGGAACGGAGCTGGTGAGGGGCTGGAGCACAAGTGTGATGGAGCGGCTGAGGGACCTGGGGGTTCAGCTGGAGAACAGGAGCTGAGGGGAGACCTTCTGATCTCTGAACTGCCTGAAAGGAGCTTGGAGCCAGGGGGGTCGGGCTCTGCTCCCCAGGAACAAGCGTCAGGAGCAGAGGAAACGGCCTCAAGTTGCGCCAGGGGAGGTTGAGGTTGGATGTGGGAACAATTTCTTCCCCAAAGGGCTGTGGGGCATTGGAACAGGCTGCCCAGGGCAGTGCTGGAGTCACCAGCCCTGGAGGGCTGGACAGACGGACATGAGGTTCTCAGGACATGGGGCAGTGCCGGGTGGGTTATGGTTGGACTCCATCATCTTGAGGGGCTTTTCCAACCAGAATTATTCTGTGATTCTACGATTCTCCGTGCCCATGGCCAACACGTCAGCTCCATCTCCTCCATGCACGAGCTCACAGGTCTGAAAAGGCATCTGCTAGACCAAGCTTTGCCCTCACAGCTGCCAGGTGGATCCTGCTGCTCCCGCAAATACAGCCCGGGAACCAGGGGACGGGTCCTGGTGTCACAGGCGCCGCGCTGGCGCTGCGGGCAGGGGACACGGTTCTGACGGAACACCTGGGCAGGGGGTCGTACAGCTGGTGTGTCCGTGTGTCTGCGTGTCACCACTGTTTGAGTCAGGGTCTCCGTGTAGGAAGCGACTGTCTTGCCAGTAGAACAGGCCCAGGCAGGACTGCTCAGCAAAGCGGAGTGTCTTAAAGGTTTTGCCAAAGCGGGTGTCCAACCTAACGGTAAGCACACACTGAACAGGGCAAAGAGTGGCTGTTGATATTCCCCCAATCCCAGCCGCAAGTTCCCTCCCCTGCTCCCCATTGGCTGGGTACAGGGTTGGCACATTACGCGATGCTTCCCCATGTCCTGCCTCAGTTTACCTGTCTCACCACTCGGGTTCTAACCGCCCTCCCCTGATTTATTCATTTCCATGGAAGGTTTGGTTTCCTGGCTCTCTGACCTCCCCCAGCTCAACTCGTAACCGCAGGAATCGGTTTGCATTCCTGGATTAGTACAAAGAGCCTTTGTTTTGCGCTCCAGGTCTGAGAGCGGGATGTCCCTCAGTCCCACCCGCGGGGTCGGGCCTCGGATCCACAGCTGGAAAAACAACGCTCCTCTGTGGGAAACAGTCACCTTGCTGATACAATAGGCCCAGGCAGGATCTCCCAGCAAAGCAGATTTTATTAGTGATTTTTGCAAGGCTGGGTGTCCTACCCAAAGCTCAGCACATGGAATAGGGCACAAAGGCCCCGCCTATATCCCCCCAAAATCCCGGCCGCAAATTCCCTCCCCTGTCCCCAGCGGCTGGTTCTGCAGGTTTACAGACCACCCGACCTGCCCCAGTTTACCTGTCTCATTCATCTAATTCTAACAACCCCCTCCCCCTTATTGATCTATTTAGAGTATGGATTCCTGGCTCTTTGCTTACCCTTTCCCCTAGATTAACTCCTGTAAGTAATATTTTTGCAACTAGTTGTGTTATAAAGCCATTGTTTCAGTTGAATCGCATTATTTTTGAGCCATTTTGCTCATTCTGAGCTAGGCGCAGAAATAACAGTAGCAGATTCATATAGAAAGGCCTTAATTAGTGCGTTGTTATTTGTAGTTATATGTGTTATGTAATGATATGTAACAGGGGCACTGCTGGACACAGTTGGCTGGTGACTTTAATATTGTTTGCAAAAGGGGCGTTTGGGGACTCCAGTGGCACCGTTGTTTCTTGTAGGTCCCTGGGACGTGTGGAAAGGGGAAGAACCGGCACAAAGAGCTGAAGAACCGGCACAAAAAGCTTTGCCAGCAAGTGGAAAAGGAGAATTAGGAGCGTGTAACCACCATGGGTGAAGGGGAGTTCGCCCTTTGTCGCCGCTCTCGCAGATCTGAACTGTTTCTGTGCTATCAGCAAGTTTGCTGGTGACACCAAGCTGGGAGCAGTGGTGACACTGGAAGCTGTGCTGCCATCAGAGACCTGGACCCGCTGGAGAGCTGGGCGGGGAGAAATTAATGAAATAGAACAAGGGTGAGTGTAGAGTCTTGAATCTGGGCAGGAACAGCCCCAGGTTCCAGTGTAAGTTGGGGAATGACCTATTAGAGAGCAGTGTAGGGGAAAGGGAGCTGGGGGTCCTGGGGACAGCAGGGTGACCATGAGCCAGCACTGGGCCCTTGTGGCCAGGAAGCCAATGGTACCTGGGGTGGGTTAGAAGGGGGTGGTCAGTAGGTCAGAGAGGTTCTCCTGCCCCTCTGCTCTGCCCTGGGGAGACCACACCTGGAATATTGTGTCCAGCTGTGGCCCCTCAGTTCCAGCAGGACAGGGAACTGCTGCAGAGAGTCCAGCGCAGCCACCAAGATGCTGGAGGGAGTGGAGCATCTCCCGTGTGAGGAAAGGCTGAGGGAGCTGGGGCTCTGGAGCTGGACAAGAGGACACTGAGGGGGGACTCATTCCTGGGGATCAATATGGAAAGGGGGAGTGTCAGGAGGATGGAGCCAGGCTCTTCTGGTGACAACCAGGGACAGGACAAGGGGCAATGGGTGCAAACTGGAACACAGGAGGTTCCAGTGAAAGAGGAGAAGCAACTTGTTGGGGGTGAGGGTGGCAGAGCCTGGCCCAGGCTGCCCAGGGGGTTGTGGAGTCTCCTTCTGTGCAGACATTCCAACCCGCCTGGACACCTTCCTGTGTAACCTCATCTGGGTGTTCCTGCTCCATGGGGGATTGCACTGGGTGAGCTTTCCAGGGCCCTCCAGCCCCTGACATTCTGGGGTTCTGTGAGTCCAACTGTTCGCCCACCCCAGCACTGCCCCATGTCCTGAGAACCTCATGTCCGTCTGTCCAGCCCTCCAGGGCTGGTGACTCCAGCACTGCCCTGGGCAGCCTGTTCCAATGCCCCACAGCCCTTTGGGAAGAACTCGTTCCGGACCCCACCGCACCCTCCCCCGCCCCCCTGCCCCGTCCCGCCGGTTCCCGCAGTTCCGCTCTCTCCGCTGTCCCGCGCGCATCTGCTGCCGGTAAAGAAGCGGCCACGGGCTGGAACGGGCGGGTGGGCGGGCCCCCGCGCTGGCTCCACCCCCGCCGCCCCCCGGGCCAATGGAGGCGCCGCTCCCGATCACGTGACGGGTGGGGAGGTGCTGGCGCTCAAAATGGCGGCGCCTTCAGCCCCGCGCGCTCATCGCCCCGCCCCTTCCGAAAGCGCTCGCCGGCCTCACTTCCGGGACTCCGGCCGGAAGCGCGTGGGGGCGCGACGGCGGGAGATGTTTCCCGCGCCCGGCGCGCGCGGGCGTTCCGGGGCGGTCCCGCCGCGCGGCCTACTTCCGGTGCGGAGCCTGCGGGGCCGCGTTGGGGCCCCGAGCGGCCCCCGGGGCCATGGCGGGCAGGGCGCAGGTAGGAGCGGGGAGCGGCGGGCAGCCCGGCCCCACGGCCCCGTGTGCCTCGACGGCGGCTCCCGCTGCTCCCCCGGAGGAGCCCCGTCCTGGCTGTTGCTGACACCCCGGCCCCATGACCTCCCCATCCCCCCATGACCTCCCCCCATGACCCCCCATGACCTCCCCCGTGACCTCCCCATCCCCCCATGTCCTCCCCATGACCCCCCATCACCCCCCCATGACCTCCCTATGACCCCCTATGACCTTCCCCTTATTCCTCCATGGCTGCCCATCCCCCTATGGCTTCCCCTTTCTCATCTCCCCATGACCCTGCCCATCCCCCCATGACTTCCTCCCACCATGACCTCCCCATCCCCCCACGACCTCCCCCCATGACCTCCCATGACCTCCCCCTGTTCCTCCATTGCTGCCCATCCCCCCATGACTTTCCCCCATGGCCCCACCCCCCCATGACTCCCTCACCCCCACCATCCCCCTTTCCCACTGTCCCCCATCACCTTCCCCCCGTGACCCCCGGTCCCTCCCCACCCCCCACCCCCCCGCTGTTCCCCCATCGCTCCCCATCCCGGTGCCGTTTCCACCCGCTCTGTCACCCCCGGTGCCCCTCCCCCGTCCCACTCCTGACCCCAAAACTGTCGCCGCCTCCCGTCCCTGGAGGAACACGTTGACTCGCCAGGACTTGTCATGAATCTGCAATTTTCCTGTTAATATAAGGCACGTATGAGCAACTAGTTGGTGGTAGAACTATGGAGGGAGCCCCCAGGTCCGGCCCCGGCACTGAATAAAGAAATGTGCCTTTTAAACCCAAAAACGGGGGTTTAAGAGTTTCTTAATTTGCCAGTTTTATGGTATCAGGAGCACCGGGCGCTGCCCTGGCGATAGAGCCGAGCTCCGGGCAGCGTCTGGCTCAGTGTTGTTCCCTGAAGGCCCATAATGGCACCGCCTGCCCTTCGGTGCGCTCGCTGCCCCGTGTTGGTCGTTCTCCCGGGCTGGAAATAGCACGTGGATCATAAAAACGATAGAAATCGTTCCCCCGTGGCTGCAGGGCCCCGCGAGTGACACGACGGCTGTGTGGCAGGAGCCGGTGACCTTCGAGGACGTCGCCGTGTACCTGAGCCACGCGGAGTGGGACGCCATGGCGCCGGAGCAGAGGGAGCTGTACTGCAGCGTCATGCTGGACAACTACCAACTGCTGGCGTCCCTGGGTAAAGCCGCGCTTTTGGCGCGGGGGGACACGGCCGGAGCGCGGGGACTTGCGTGGGGTGCGACTGCGTCGGGGCTGCGCTGCTTCCAGCGCTGGAGGGCTCGTCCGTGGTTGTGAACCACTGGGATAACCGCTCCCGGCACCTGCTGCCTCTTTGGGAGACCCAGACGCAGGATTTGGGTGTCTCTGAGCCTCTGGAGATGTCACTGCGGGTGGGCTGCCTGCCCAGAGCTCAGGCAGGGACGTGTGGGGGGTCCTGGCCCTGGGCCAACAGCTCTGTCCCCTCCCCGTGGGGCAGGAGCAGCGCGGACCAGGCGAGGTGCAGGGGACCAAACCCCCCGGAGCTCCCCAAAGTTGGGAGGTCCCTGCAGAGACGTGCCCGCTGTCCCCGGACAGGGTGGAGATCTCTGAGCCGGGCACCGGGGGGTCCCACAGCCAGCAGCTGCTCCTGGGACGAGCAGAGATTGTCCCTCGCTGGGAAAGCCCATCAGCGGGGCTGGAGTCGGTTCCTGTGCTTCCATCACGGCTCTGCCCTCGTCCTTGGATAAATCAATCCCTGGCAGCTGCTCCGACGTCTCTCCGGCTTTTTCCATGTTTCGGTGTTGCTCCTGCTCGGGGTGTCACACAGAAGAGCGTTATTTTCTCATGTGAACAGTTCATGTCTATGGTGTGTGTCAGGACAACACGCTCTGCTCTGCCCCCCAGGTTACCCAGGCCCCAAACCCGACATCGTGTACCGGCTGGAGCGCGGGGAGGAGCCCTGGGGCTGCGCTCCGCAGAGCCCGCTGAGCTGGGATGGACCCCGCAGCCCCTCTCCAGGTGAGCAGGAACCTGCGGGACCGCTGACCTCTGCAGGGGTGGGGACACGTCCCAAAGGTGCCCCAAGCTCCTCTCCCTGCAGCTGTGACCAGTGCGTCTTGGGTTCCCCCTCACCCAAATCCCTGCCCTTCCCGCTGCTGGATTTGAGGCGTCGCCCCCATTTCCCTCTGGCCTTGCAGCCATCCCCGCGTGGGGCAGCAGCACCGGCACCGGGAAGCAGAACCCGCCTGTTGCACCAAGGCTGCAGCTCCGCAGAGACGTCGCTGCTGCTCATCCCACAGAGCATCCTCCTCCCGCCCCGTGGCTGTGGAGCTTCTCCCGCCAGGACAGTGACATCCATCCCATGTCCCCGCAGGACGCGCTGGGGACATGAGCTGGCTGGAGGAGCCGCGCTCAGGCTGGTGGCCTGGGGCTGGTGGGCGCCGTGTGCTGGAGAAGAGGGCACGGAGCCCCAGCCCAGGTCAGTCTTGCTCCCCCCATTCCTCCCCACCGGGCTCTGGAGCAGAGAGCCCCAGGTGACATTTGGCCCCATCCCTTTCCCCAGCTGCCCGCACCGCACTCGGTAACCACTGCCAGGGCTTGTCCTACCCCTGTGCAGGCAGCAGCACCGGGCACTGCGTTATTCTCCTGCCCGTCCAGGCAGAGGTGGGGGATGTGGAGCCCACGTGGGCGCTGAACTGGGGAGACTGGTTTTTTCCTTACTGGCCATCAGCGTCTCCCCGGTTCTGTGAGCGCGGTCCCTCCCTGTCCCACCCCAGTGCCCCAGCCGGGATGAAGACGAGCTCTTCCCACCCTCTCTCGGCAGGACGGTGCACGCAGTGGCGTCTCCGCTCCAGGAGGCTGCTGAGGAAGTTCACGTGTCTCAATGGCAAAAGCGAGTCGCCGTCGGAAGCGACTGGCAGCGGAATGGCGCCAGAGGGACACGGAGACCAGGCACGGACAGGCTGTCCTGGAAAGGAAGGAGGAGCAGAGGATGAACGAGAGGTCACAGCAAACGTAGCCCAATGCGGAGGATTCCCACTTGATCCGGTGCTGGAGCAGCAGAAGAACAAGACGGATCCTCCAGAGTGTCTGCGTGCTGCCCCTGGGGAGACTCTTCAAGGGGGTGCCCATAGAACTCAACAGAGCTCAGCAGAGGTGACGCTTCCCCAGGAAGGTCAGGAAGTGTCTGTTGGGGATCAGAGGGACACGATTTGGAAAGACCACGGTTACTGTGGGGTGGGTGAGATGAGGCCCTTGCCCTGCACCCTGAACCCGTGTCCCCTGAGAGAACACGACTACTGCTGGAACCGCGAGGCCGGTGCGCTGGCGCTTGCGGACCACGGATACTGCCGAGCGACAAAGCTTCGTTACCGGGGCAGAGTTAACAACATTGCTCATTGTCTCGGAACCGCTCGGGCCACGTTCCACAGGCAAAAATCCCAAGTTGGGCAAATCATCAGGAAAGCAAAGGAGTTTATATGGCTTTACAAACCTTGGGTCCGCACCAGGGTGGAGGTTCCTCCAGGCTCCTCTGGCGCCGTCTCTGGGCCCCAAGTCCCTCCTGCCCCGGCAGCTAACGCCCTCTCGATGGGAACATCTGGGGAGTTTTGTGCCGCAGAGCAGGAGATTGTGTCCCACTGGCCCTGCAGTGAGGGCACGTCCCAGGAGAGGACATCAGAAGTAATTTGCACATCTGTGGAGTCTTCTGAACCTGTGGCTGCTCCCCCAACCTCAAGTGCAGCCATGGAGGAGCCGAGGGAAGCGCCGCCCCCTGAGGCGTGTGAGCACCCCGAGGTGCCGGGCATGCAGCCAATCCACAGCCCCGACGCTGCGCAAAATGTTGAAGGGCACAAACCTGTTCATCCCGATTACATGTCGCTGAGTGACACATACAAAATAACGGTGCAGACAGTCAACCACGCGCAGGGCTCCGCGCGCCAGAACCGGGAGCGTGGCGGCCACCCTTGGCGTAAGGGTTTCCATTCCGTCGTCGTTCAAACGGTTGAGACCTTCTTCACCACAGCAAAACCCGCTGGAGCGGTTTGAGAGAAGAAAACGCTGCGAGAGGCACATGGAGGTGGATTAATGGGTGTAGAACTCGGTCTGTGGCACATGCTGGGGAGACTGAGATTGTCTGGGAGGCTTCGGGCCACGGAAAGGGGAAGGACAGGTGTGGGTAAAAGGGAGAACTGTGGGAAGGCGGAGCGGAGCGGCAGGACGGGCAGCTGCGTGCACGTGGTGGCCGCTCTGTGTGTTTTCTGGCTGGGCTGTGCCTGGTCGCTGTGTCTTTCCTGTCTCATTGAAGGATTTTAAATTGTTGTCGGTGTTGTCCCACTTTCCGGTCCGTCTGTCTGTGCGTGGGCTGCGCTCATGAGCAAAGGAGCAGCTGCTCACCAGGCCCGCGTCTCATCCAACCAAAATTATTACATGGATGGGACAAAGTAACGAAGGCTGGGACTTTTGTTTGGGGGCTGGTAATGGGGGGAACCCAAAAGGGGAAAGTGGAAGAGCAAAGGTGGGGTAAGGTGACAAATCCCGCTGTGCCACTGGGGATCACTCCTCACACAGGAACAAGAACACCCGGAGGTGCTGCCCGACAAGACTGTCTCTGCCCAGCCAGTGTTGACCAATATCCCCCAGTTTGGTGGTGGTTTTGTGCGACACAGCACTGAGGACACAGTGGCTGCAGAGCTGTCGGTGCAGATGACCCACCTGCCAAGCTGAGGTTTGCGTGCAAGAAGTTCAGGTTGTGGGAGATCCTGGTGTGTGAGGATCTGCCTCATGGTGACATGCAGGTCGGTGTCTGTGTGGTGAGAAGGGCTGGGAGATGCTTAAGCCAGGCTGCCCAGGGCAGTGGTGGAGTCACCATCCCTGGAAGGGTTCAACAGGCACAGAGATGAGGTTCTCGGGGACATGGGGCAGTGCCAGGGCTGGGGGAGCAGTTGGACGTGATGATCTTGAGGGTCTCTTGCGACTGAAATGGTTCTATAAACCCACTTTGTCCTTTTACATTATGAGTTCAAGAAGGACGAGGAATTACTGGAGAGAGTCCAGGGAGGGACACAAAGACACTGAGGGGTCTGGAGCATCTTTGTGATGAGGAGACTGAGAGAGCTGGGGCTGCTGAGCTGGAGAAGCTGAGAGGGATGTGATCAATGGATCAATATCTCAGGGTGGGTGTCAGAGGATGGACCAGACTCTGTTCAGTGGTGCCCAACGCCAGGGTGAGGGGCAACGGGCACAGACTGAAACACAGGAGGCTCCATCTGAACAGGAGCAGAAACTTGTTTGCTGGGAGGTGCCAGAGCCTGGCCCAGGCTGCCCAGAGCGGGTGTGGAGTCTCCTGCTCTGGGACATTCAAACCCCCTGGACCCACCTGTGTGATCTGCTCTGTGACCCCGTGTGATCTGCTCTGTGACCCCGTGTGATCTGCTCTGTGACCCCGTGTGATCTGCTCGGTGACTGCGTTGGCAGGTGTGCTGGGGGATCTACAGGGGTCCCTAAGCCCCCCGGCTGTGGTTTCGTGCGGGTGGGTGACACACACGGGCCGGGGCGGCTGTAGCGGGACATTAAATCACAGCCCCGGGTGGGCTGCGTGACCGGCCAATGGCAGCGCAGTCCGCAGGTCACGTGCAGCGCCGCAGCCAATCGCGCGGGCAGACCCGGGCCGGGCAGCCCAACGTGCCCCGACGCCGCCGCCGCAAGATGGCGCCGCCGGTGAGAGCGGCCAATGGCGCGGCCGGCCGGCGGTCACGTGGGGCGGGGCGGCGCAAGGGGTGCTGGGACAGCCGCGCGGCTTCCGGGTCACGGGAACCACAGAGACTCCAGGCGCGGGGGGCGGGGCTTGTCACCGGAAATACGTAGGCGGATGTTTACAAGGGGCGATCGCCCCTCCCGCCGCGGTTGCCGTGGAAACGGGGACGCGAACAGGGTGGGCGGGGCCGGGGCGCTGCCCGAACCCGGAAATGAGCGCGGCGGGGTCTGAGCGCAGGTGCGATGGAGCTGGTGAGGGGCTGGAGCACAAGTGTGATGGGAGCGGCTGAGGGACCGGGGGGTTCAGCTGGAGAACAGGAGCTGAGGGGAGACAGGGACACAAAGAAACGGCCTCAAGTTGCGCCAGGGGAGGTTGAGGTTGGATCTGGGAACAATTTCTTCCCCAAAGGGCTGTGGGGCATTGAACAGGCTGCCCAGGGCAGTGCTGGAGTCACCAGCCCTGGAGGGCTGGACAGACAGACATGAGGTTCTCAGGACGTGGGGCAGCCTGGGCTGAATCCTGCTCCTCTGCACTGGAGAGGCTGGCAGAGCTGAACTCTTCTCTAGCCTGAGCCTTCATAAACCCAGCCCGGTTATTCTGAGGCAGAAAAATTGAGTCTGTGCTGTAATGACAGCCAAAATGGTTCTGATTCAACAATTCTGCGCACGTGTCCTCTGCCGGTGAAATGGAAGAAATAAATGTATAACGGTGCAGGAAACGCTGTTGATGCTGAAATACGAGAACATGGCAGAACCCTCGGTGAAAATCCGACTGTTCTTTGTGCACAGAACGGGCAGGTGGACACGGGCAGAGACGTGCGATGTGTCAGCCTGACCTGTTCACGCTTAGAACCACAGAATCAGAACAGTTTGTGTTGGAGGGGCCTCCCCAGCCCCCAGTGCCCCCCCTGCCATGACAGGGACATCGTCACCAGCTCAGGTTGCTCAGAGCCCGTCCAGCCTGGCCTGGGATGTCTCAGGGATGGTTCATCCACCACCTCTCTGGGTACCTGGGCCAGGCTCTCACCACCCTCAGGGCAACAATTCCTTCCTCATGTCCAGCCTGAATCTCCCTCCTTTAGTTTAAACCATCACCCTTGTCCTGTCACAACAGGCCCTGCTCAAAGTCTGTTCCCAGACCTCTGACCACTTCACCAACCCCTTTTATCTCCTTTATTCCTCCTTCCCTCTGTTTTCCCGTCACTCTTCCCCTTGGTCCATCGAGGCCCCTCATGTGCCTTTAATTTGGCATCCCCGGTCCCACCAGACGGCGCAGTGTGGCACGCCGGGGCCGGCGCTCGTGTTCTCCAGCCGGTCTCTTTGCAGCCCCCGTTACTCTGGACTCTGTGTAACCACCTCTCTGGATTTCCTTACTTTTCCAGTAAATACAAACTTCCTGAAGATCCCGTGTCTCCCAGGTCTGGCTCCTCCTTAATTAATTTATCTTTCCCACAACTCTTTAGTTCCCCTTGTTGGCGGATCTCTTCATTCTACCCGGAGCACCTGCACCCCAGCCCTGGCAAGTGCAGAGCAGGTTTTGGGGAGCTCGGGGCTTCCCAGCACCCCGAGCTGCTCCAGGCCCCCTGTTGTTTGTCACGGTGGGATGAGGAGGTGGGCAGAGGAAGAGGAGGAGCCCCAAGACACCGTTTTTGGGGAGATGTTTCCCCCAACCCACCCTTTGGGGTAACATAGGGCTCTGCCGTGTCCCTTGTCCGGAAGTGGTGGCGCTGCCCGTCCCTCCAGCCCCACCGCGGTCCCTCGCTGTCCCTGGCGTCCCCCAGTGACACTGTTGTCCCCCAGACCAGGGTTCTGCGCCCGGCGTGCATACAAACGAGCGCACAGAGACGAGATATGGTTAATTACAGAGCCGTGCAGGCCCGGATGCTGCAATAAAGCCAGGAGCCAGCAAGTGAAGTAACAGCCTTTATATATAAAATCTTATAGCACTGCGGGCAGCCCTGCAGAGGCAACTGGTTACACATTTGCATATTGCATTACATAATCCTTTTAGCGTATAACAAGCAACACTCAGCTCCAGGACACTTTATCCAACAGCCTCGAGATGTGTGTCAGAACGACTCCACTAACTGCGCAGCTTCAAACTGTCTAAAGCCACAAGGTCAGGAGTGTCTGCAGTTCGTGATTCGGCGTTTCGCAAGTCGCTCTTGTCTCCGTTATATGAGCAGACAGACCTAAAACTGAAAGGATTTACACATCTTTAGGTGAGCAGTTGCAGGCAGGATTCATTCTTTCAGTGACGACAACACCTCACACCAACTGACCAGCCGGACGCCGGCCCGGCCACCCCGGAGCAGCCTCGGTCACTGACATCAGGGGCCAAGGTCCAGGTGGGAGAGCGCGGTGGCACCGGGACAGCCCGAGCCGGTGGCACCGGGACAGCCCGAGTTGGTGGCACCGGGACAGCCCGAGTTGGTGGCACCGGGACAGCCCGAGCCGGTGGCACCGGGACAGCCCGAGTTGGTGGCACCAGGACAGCCCAAGCCGGTGGCCGTAGCCCCACGCAGCACCATGAGGCTGTGGCTGCTGTGTGGCTTCGCTGCCGCCGTGGCCCTCGTGGCCGTGGCTGGAGCCGACCGCGGCGACTCGAAGAAGGTCGTACAGGGGAGAGAGGTTGGTTGTGTGTGGAGGGGGGTAGAAGGTGTAAAGCTGGGGAACAACACGGACAGGAGTGGGGACATCGCGGCAGAGCACTGCGGGGAGGGGAATCCTCCCTGGCACGGCACCACATGGCTCTGGGACCCTGAGGAGCAAACCTTGTCCCTAAGGGACACCGGCCACTCTGTCACCAGCGCCCTGTGCCGAGCCACCCGTGTGGGGACCAACCAAACCCCGGGAGAGCGGCTTTTCCCCCACGCTGGAGGCCGGTGGGGCTGAGGATGCACTCGGTGCACCGAGGTCTGGCCGACACCGTGGGGCTCTGCCAGGGCGCCCCGGCAGCCGCAGCGCTTGCACAACCGGCAAACCTTTCACCAGACTTTTCACCGGGGCGGCGAGGGCTGAGCGGGGAGGAGGTGGCTGTGGGTGGGCCAGGTGCTGGGGGGACGGGGGATTCACTGCACCCAGGACGCGCTGGGGACAGAGATGGAGGGTGGGAGCGGGTTGTTCAGCCCAAAACGCGGCCGGGAATTGGGTGGCTGAGTGGGGAGGGACTGGGGGAAGCTGGAGAGGGTCTGGGTGCCACTGGGCACGGCAGCGATCGGGACCCCATCCCGGGGTGCAGCACAGGGGGCTGGTTGGCCGTTCCCCCTTGGCTCCTGCTCCCCGGGGTGCTCCACACCCACACCTCCCTGCCCACGGTCCCACCACCCAGCCCAGACCTGGGGGCACCTAAGTGGGTGACAAAGGGACCCTGGGCAGCGGTGGTGCTGGTAACGACCCTTCTCTCCACAGGGAACTGGTGTTGGCGGCCGGCGCCGGCCTCACCGACCCTGCTCGGGCTGCTTCTCCGTCTTGAGCGAGGTGAGCGGCACCGCGGGGCACGGCCACACCGCGGGGCACGGCCACACCGCGGGGCACGGCTACACCACAGCACCGGGGCAGCCGCCGCGGGGCACGGCCACACCGCGGCACCGGGGCAGCCGCCGCGGGGCTGAGGGAAGTGGCGAGCGGGGAGAGCAGGAAATGTGGTGTCACCAGCTCCTCGGTGTCACCCCAGTGGTGCCCGATGACCTGGCTGCTCCTGCACCCGTGTCTCTCCCCGCAGGAGTCGCAGGCGATGCCCTGGCGCACCAGCGAGGACGAGGACATCCAGTCGGGCAGGCGGGTGCGTATGGAGCCGATGGCGGGGGGTGAAAGGCACAGGGGTGCCCGCGGGCAGCCCCGGCTGTGTTCCCCACATGGCCAGGTCCCAGTGCCCCCGTCACCGGGGCTGGTGTGACGCTGTGCTGGCTCCCCCAGGACAGACCCACGAGGGAGGACGAGGAGCCGGCCCAGCCCGCGAGACACGGTGGCGGCGTCCGTCCGGCACGGCAGGTACTGGGGGAGCCCCCGTGGGATCCTTGCCTGCTGGCAGCAGCCAGAGCCAGGGCCGGGGACCCCCCGCCATGGTGGGCACCCCCCACAGACCCCGCTGTGTCCTGCAGGAGGTACCGAGCGTCCCGCGGCGAGGAGCGGCGCCAGCGGCCAGACACAGCCCCACGCCCGGGGAGAGACGGGGGCCCAGCCACCCCCAGGCCACGCCGTAGGGCCCCCGCACCCCCTTGGGGCAGCCGGGGGGGGCTGTGTCCCCCTCCAAGGGCACGAGTGACCTTGTGCCTGCTCAGCCCCACTGCCCGCCCCATGCACCCCCAACGTGCTCCTCGGAGCAGCTCCCCCCGCTTTGACGAGCCAGCGAATAAAGCCAGCAAACTGGAGGGAGTGGGTGTGTTTGTGGGGGGGACACAGTGGGTGACCCTCTGACGGGGTGGCCCAGGCACTGGGGATGCTGCTCCCACACCAGCCCAGCTCTGGTATCACCCAGGGTGGGGTCCCTGTCCCAGGCCCCCTGGGGATCCCCTCACTGGTGCAGCCGAGACCCTGAGCTCGTGCCAGCACCGGCACACGTGGCCACAGCCGCAGCCCCACACACGCAGTGCCCGGGGAGCCCCGTGGTGCGGGGACAGGGTGGCACTGGGACGATCCCCCCCCGCTGGGCCCCCTCACCTCCCTCCTGCCCCCCCGCCGGTGCTGCTGCCCCCCTGCAGCCAGAGCTGCCCCTGCCCACCGACCCCAAAACCAGCAACGCAGAACAGCACAGCCCCACACAGCACAGGCTGCCGCGGGCTTCCCGCCTGAGCCGGGCAGGCCGGGAGGCAAAACGCTGACAAATTAGCGTTAATTAGGACTATAAATAGAAGCGAATGGGTGTAGCTGCAGTGGTAGTTGGGCTGCTGGATGCCAGCGGCAACTGGGATTTTGCAGCTGATCGGGGTGTAACTGGGGGCGCAGTGGGGATGTGCAGAGTCAGGGGAGTGCTGTGTGTCCTGTGTGTCCTGTCTACGTGTCCTGTGTGTCCCATCCATGTGTCCTGTGTGTCCCGTCCATATGTCCCATCTGTGTATCTGTCTGTGTGTCCTGTCCGTGTGTCTCTGGGACATGAGCCCAGCTCTGCTGCTGGTTGAAGCCAGGACGGGGCAGCAGCCACGTCCCCCAGCTGGGGCAGGACCCCGGGCACTGGGCTGGGCTCCGGCAGCGGGATGGGGCGTCCTGGCTGGCGCAATTGGTGACAGCGGCTCCTGACATCCCTTACAGACCATACTGGGTGCTACTGGTCTGTACTGGGCTCTGTACTGGCGCCGGCGGGTTCAGGACGGTCAATGGGCTGTAGTGTCGGTGGCACTGGGCACCAGGGGTCGGTGGCACTGACTGCTATGGGGCTGTCAGTGGGGTCTGCCGGTCAGTGGCACCGGGGGCTCAGGACAGTCAATGGGGTGTGTGGTGGTTGGCACTGGGGTACCAGGGTGTCAGTGGCACTGGGGGTTGGTGGCACCGGGGAGTTCAGGACAGTCAGTGATGTCTGGGGGTCGGTGGCACCGGGGGGTCGGTGGCACCGGGGCACTGGGGCGGCCTACGGGGTGCGGGGAGGGTCGGTGTCCCCGGGCCGCCCCGCCCGCGTGGGGCCGTGGAGTGACCCGGCTGGCCCGCCGCCTCCTCCCGGCCGCCAGGGGGCGCCCCGGCCCGCCCAGCCCCGCCCCCGCAGGCGGCGCCTCCTGGCGGCCCGGCGGGCGGCGCTGCCGCAGGGCGCGCGGGGCCGGTGCGGTGGCGGCGCCATGTCCCGCCGGGGCCCCGCTCCGGTGAGCGCTCGGGGACCCGCCGCTCGGGCCCGCCCGGCCCCGCCGCCGCTTGCGGGCCGCGGAGGGCGCGGCACGGCAGCCCGGGAGGGCCTGGGGGCGGGGGGACCCCGGGGTGGCGGTTGAGGGGGGTCCCGTTGGGGCAGCGGGGCTGGGGGGTCCCAGGGCTGCCGGGCCTGGGGGTTGGGGGAGCAGCCAGGGGCTGGGGGGTCCCCGGGGGTGTCAGTTTGGGGAGGGGGGGCTGGGGGTCCCTTGATAGGGGGCAGCCAGGGGCTGGGGGTCCCCTGGGGATGTGGGGCCAGGGGTGCCAGGGGTATCAGTTTGGGGAGGGGAAGCTGGGGGTCCCCTGATGGGGGGGAGCCAGGGGCTGGGGGTCCCCTGGGGATATGGGGCTGTGGGGTCCCCAGGGGTATCAGTTTGGGGAGGGGAAGCTGGGGGTCCCCTGATGGGGGGCAGCCAGGGGCTGGGGGTCCCCTGGGGATGTGGGGCCGGGGGTGCCAGGGGCGCCCACACGTGGGTCCCCCGCCCTGACCGCTGCCCGTCACCCCTCTGTTCCCAGGAGCCGGGCCCCCCCCGGCGCAGGGCCGCGCAGGCCATGGGGCAGGCGGAGGCCCAGCAGCTGCAGGAGCTGTGGAGCCGCACCGAGCGGGCCGAGCGGCGGCTGCTGGCCTGCGAGAACCTGGTCGGCGAGCTGGGCAGCAACCTGACGGCCCTGGGCAGCCTCCTGCAGGGCTACGGCCACCTCCAGCAGCGCCTGGACAACGTGGAGAACCTCCTCAGGAACAGGAACTTCTGGATCCTGCGCCTGCCCCCCGGCTCCCAGGGCGAGATCCCCAAGGTAACGGCGTCCGGCTGGGTACGGAAGCACCAGTGGCGCCTCCGCGAGGGTTTAGGAAACGCCAGAGTGATCTTAGCACTGGGCTCGCGTGGTTGAGCACCTGCGAGTCCTGGAGGTGCCGCTCACAGGCGCGATTTGCCTTGAGCTCCAGCCAAAGCTCAGCGCTCACACGCCCGGTTCCCAGTTATCCAACCGCATCTGAAGTCGCCAAGCGCGTAATGTTTGTGATTCCAGGTGCCGATCACGTTTGACGATATCTCCGTGTACTTCAACGAGCAGGAGTGGGAGAGGCTGGACCGCTGGCAGAAGGATCTGTACAGGGCTGTGATGAGGGGGAACTACGAGACGCTGATCTCCCTGGGTAAGGCACCGGGTTTGCGCCTCCGGTTCAGCTCTCCTTGTGGTTGGGCCGGGCTCGTTCCCACCGCGGCGCAGCGAATGGTCTGTTTTGGTGGGGCTGGGTTTCTGTGGCCAGCAGAACCTCTCCTGGGCAGTCAGACCCCTGCGTTTTCCCTCCTCCCTGCTTTAAGCCACGGACAGTGTCTGTCAGAGATACCTGTGGCAAATAATCACAGCAATAATAATACAAATGGGCGTGTGGAGCAATTGCAAGCAGAAATGCTGGCTGAGCAGAGGGTGCGCTGAGAACAGCGCTGAGGAGAAGGACTTGGGGGTGCTGGCTGAGGAGAAGCTCAACATGACCCAGCAACATGCGCTGGCAGCCCAGAAACCACCCGAGTCCTGGGCTGTGTCACCAGCAGGTTTGGGGGATCCTGCCCCTCTGCCCCGCTCTGTGAGACCCCCCTGCAGTGCTGCTCCAGCGCTGGGTCCCTGACAGGACACACACGGAGCTGCTGGAGAGGGGCCAGAGCAGCCCCAGGAATGACCCGAGGCTGGAACAGCTCTGCTGGGGACAGGGGAGAGAGCTGGGGGTGCAGCTGGAGAAGAGAAGCTCCAGGAGACCTGAGTGCGGCCTTTCTGTGCTTAAAAGGGGCCAATAAAGATGGGGACAGAGTTTTGAGCAGAGCCTGTTGTGACAGGACAAGGGGTGATGGTTTAAACTGAAGGAGGGAGATTCAGGCCGGACATGAGGAAGGAATTGTTGCCCTGAGGGTGGTGAGAGCCTGGCCCAGGTACCCAGAGGTGGTGGATGAACCATCCCTGAGACATCCCAGGCCAGGCTGGACGGGGTCTGAGCACCCTGAGCTGGTGAAGATGTCCCTGTCGTGGCAGGGGGGGCACTGGGGGCTGGGAAGGTCCCTCCAACACAAACCGTTCCAGTATTCTATGATCTATTATTAAAAAGAAATATCCACGTGAAATGGTGTTTCCAGTGGCCGTGTAAGGGGATCCCAGGGTCAGGGAGCCGTCATGATCTTCCAGCACCGCTCTGGAGTTATCTGGATGAAGTCTGAGAGTTGCACCTTGAGCTGGTTCTTGTTTTCTGTCTGTTCAGGCCCTTGTAAAGTGACAGGGACGTTTCCATCTGCCTCGGTAAAGAACTAACCTGCTCGTGCTCGGTTTTTCTAAGGACGCTCAGCGTGTGTTTGGATGATTTGGGTTGTAACATATTCCCAACCAAAAGCTGTTCCTCGGGCAGGACTAGTAACGTGCTGCTCTGCGCAGCTGCTGGAGTTGGGGCTTCGCTTGTCGCAGTGATACTCGGTGGAGGCAGAACAGAGCTGCTCCCCCGGCGCTCCCTCCGACACGGGTTTCTGTCCCTGCACCGGAGCGACGGCTCAGAAGAGTCGCTCTCCCAACCACTGCTGAAGCTGAAACGGGAGGAAAACGTTAAAGACAACCCTTTCTAAGATTTTAGGTCCTGTTCCGTTATTGAGATATTGTCTGTACTTGAGCTACAGCCGTGCGCAGGGGTGAATCCCAACACAGGGCCAAGAGAACAGCATCCCAGTTTTCCCTAGTTGCAGTACAAGTGATATGTTAGTGTCTGTCTGTCCTGGCTGTGAGCTCTGCGCTTAGCGAGAGAAGGGGCCCTTGGAAACACTTGCGAGTTCGGCAGAAGGCAAGCGCAGGCAGTTTGTAATGAATCACGCTGTGCTCTGCCCCCGAGCAGACTACGCCGTGTCCAAGCCTGACATCCTGGCCCGCATGGAGAGGGATGAGGAGCTGTTTGTCCGCGATGCCCGGAAGGCCCCGCTGACCGGCGCCGCTGACGGTCTGGAGCTCCCGCAGACGCGCGTCGGGGGTGGCCAGCAGCCCCCACGGGCTCCACAAGAGCTGGACCCGATGGAGGAGGCTCTGGGAGGAGATAAAGTCCCCGTGGAAGGTGACACAGGTGAGTGGGTGCCAGGGGGAGGTGGCAGTTCCTTGTCACATCTCCCAGCAGCATATTGGTTAGAAATGAACTGCTCAGAGGGCTTGTTGACTGTATTGACTGAACTTCCTTGGTGTACCTTGAATCTTCTCTTCCAAGAGGAACGTTTACACTTGGTCAGTTGAATGCTGTGGATAAAACAGGCAGAGCTTGTCAGGAGGGGCTGCGCTGAGTCTGGGGCGCTGCGACAGACCCTGCGGTCCCTTCCAGTTCTGTTTCGGTGCGGTTTGGCAATCCTTCCTCACCCGAGCGTGAGTCTTGGGGCTTCCAAAGGCTCCTGCTTGCCTTGGGAGAGGAACGGCGGTGGGATGGCAGGAATCTGGGGACCGGCGGTGGGAGCAGGAGGCCGGGGCAGCTGCTGGTGCTGGGGAGGCAGAATCCGTCGGGAGAGCCCTGGGCACGGCATGGGAGAGCTGGGAAAAGCGTTAGGAGCACGAAGGCTGGACAGGAAGGTGGGAGACGCTGGAAAGGGACGAGAGGACCCTGAGAGACGCGGGAGAAGAAGAAAGTGTGTGCAGAGCTGCGAGAGCTCCGTGCTGCGGGACCGAGGAGCGGGGGGCGCGAGGAGAGCAGAGGGGAGCAGAAGCGGGGCCAGCTCCGGCCTTTGGGGAGCGGAACGCAGAAGCGATACGAGCCCCAAGTGCGTGTCTGGGGCTCGGTTTGTCACGTTGGTTTGCCAAGAGAGGAGAAAGCTGTTACATAGACAGCGGTGCCCTCTCCTTTGACATCTCAGCCCCTTGGATCCTCTCCGCGCTCGAGCGGCGGTCGTGCTCACGGGTGATCCTGCCACGGGGCTGAGGAAGCAGCTCCGCACTTCTGGTCAGAGCACGGATAGTTATTTGTGTCTGCCCTGCCTGCTGGCTCTGGCATTAGGGAGAGAAGGGTCACTTGGAGGGTTTGCCAGCACGAAGGTGCAGCCGGTTCCTCTGTTTCTCGGCCCGCGAGCAGCCGGTGCTGTGCCCAGGCCTGACGCCCTGGCCCGGATCGGGAGGGAGGACGAGCTCTGCGTCACGGATGTTCAGCAGCCCCCGCAGACTCACGTCCCGGGCAGCCAGAAGCCCCCGCAGACAGTTGTCCCAGATGGTCAGAAGCCCCCGCAGACACCAGAAGAGACGAAACAGAAGGAAGAGGCTTTGGGAGAAGATAAAGTCCCCACAGAAGGTGACGCAGGTGAGTGACACAGGTACCAGGACCTGCTGCCGCGGGCCGTTCCTGTCCCAGCTCTCCCAGTGGCTGTGGGAGCACACGGGTCTCTGTGGTTAAGAGGAGCATCACCAGGGAAAAGCAGAACCCTCGGGGTGCGCTGCCAAGGTGCCTCCAGAGAAAATGAAGGGGTTTGAGGGCCCAAACACAGGGCGATATGGGAATACTACCTGTGGAGTTGGTGGGGAGCGTTTAGGAGGGATGAGGTGGCCCTGCAGAGGTGACAGCTGTGGCACCTTGGGGACTTTCCTCCCAGCCCTCCCTCTGCTCTTGGTCCTGCTGTGTGGCGTCACTCCAGTTCCTTTGGACACCTCACGTGCTTTCCATAGACCCACGGGATCATTTGGGTTGGAAAAGCCCCTCAAGATCATCAAGCCCAACCGTTCCCCCAGCCCTGTCCCTGCCCCACGTCCTGAGAACCTCATGTCCGTCTGTCCAGCCCTCCAGGGCTGGTGACTCCAGCACTGCCCTGGGCAGCCTGTTCAATGCCCCACAGCCCTTTGGGGAAGAAATTGTTCCCACATCCAACCTCAACCTCCCCTGGCGCAACACATCAGGGGATCTGGAGCCGCAGCTTTCTCTGGCTCCTCCGCACAGCCAACGTGTCTCCAGGCAGCATCACACCAGCGCGGGGAGACGTAGGCTGTCCCCAGGTCTTTAAAGGGCTCTTGTCTGCAAACAGAACTCCCCATCCTGGTGATGAACGTCATGTCCCTGAGCGCGCAAAAAGCGGAGCCGGGCGGGGAAGATGAGCCCGAGGCGGAGATGGAAGAGGACCCGGCGGAGTCCAGCGCCGGTGAGTGACCCTGTGCAGGGGAACGGGAGGCAGCTCCCAGCTTGTTAACGTGCTGCAAACAGAGAGGGAGAAGGAAGTTTCGGGCCTCTCTTTCATCATGGGGCAAGGGAGAGGGTCGGTGTGGGGTGTTTCAGCCCTGTCGCCTCTGTGGAAAGAACAGACCCTCTGGGTTCCTTGCATCACAACTGGGGGAGCTGGTAGCAGTGACGTGTTTCCTTCCTCCAGCGCTGTGGTCGGGTGGCTTCAGGCTGCCTGCGGCACGGCCCTCGCCTGGAGGGAAGAGCCCGGGTGCCGCAGGCTGTCGCTCTTCCGTGGCCTTTTCTTCCTGCTACATCTTAGAATCACAGAATCATTCCGGTTGGAAGAGCCCCTCAAGATCATGAGTCCAACCATAACCCAACTCTGCCACTAAACCGCGTCCCTAAAAGCCTCATCTGTGTGCCTTTTAAACCCCTCCAGGGATGGTGATTCCACCTGGGCAGCCTGTTCCAATGCCCCACAGCCCTTTCTGGGAAGAACTTTCTCCTAATATCCAATCTAAACCCCCCCTGGTGCAGCTCGAGGCCGTGTCCTCCTCTCCTGGCCATCGTTGTCGTGGTGTTAGTGGTGGATCCTGATGGCCCTGCAGCAAACCACAGCCCGGTTCTTCCTGGGAGCACGAGATCCGCTCCCCAAGACCACGTCGGCTTATTTGGGGCGCGTGGGCTGGGTGGCACTCGCTCCTCTCCACACTGGGTGCTCACATTTCTTGGTGGCTCCTTCATGGCTAAAAACCTGCTCAGCACTTTGGGATTTAACCCGAGTTCTGGGAGCAGGAGCGAGCGTTGCCCGTGCCGTTCTGTTTCAGAGGAAAGCTTTTTGATGGAAAACGAAATCCCACGCGAAGCGGCTCCTCCTGAAAAAGTCGAGGTGAAGGAAGAGGACCCCGAGGCGCTGCAAGAGGTTTCTGCGTCTTCTGCCGGCTCAGAGATCCAGAAGTGCCCCAAAAGCGAGCAGCCCAAGGCCAGGAGCAAGAAGAAGCCGAGCAGGTGTGAGAGCAGCAGCCTGCTCATGGGCAGCTGCCGGCGCGGCTACGTGCGCGAGTGGTCGCACCCCTGCACCGAGTGCGGGAAGCGCTTCCGCCTCAAAATCAACCTCATCATCCACCAGCGGAGCCACGCCAAGGAGGGGCCCTACGAGTGCGCCGTGTGCGAGATCAGCTTCGCCGACAAACGCCACCTGGACCTGCACCAGAGCATCCACGTGCAGGACAGGGCGTTCGGGGCCAAGGTCTGGGGGAACGTCCACCCGGAGCTGAGGATCCGGCCGAGGAGGAGGTTGTGCAGGGATTTCTGCGGAGGCTCCCACAGCCCGGGCAACGGGCACTACGCTGGGGGGACCTGGCTGGGCCAGATCAAGGAGGAGCCGGACAAGGGGAGACTGTCCGGCGCGTGTGTCTCCCAGCAGCAGAGTCCCAAGTCTCAGACGAGGCCTGCGTTGAAGTGCAGGCTCTGCAAAAAGATCCTCTCTTGCCCCTTCTCCCTGCGGCGGCACCTGCAGACCCACGCGCGGGACCGGCCCTATTGCTGCAGCACCTGCGAGAAAAGCTTCAGCCGCAGAACTCACCTGGAACGCCACGAGAAGATCCACGAGCGCCAGAAAGGCCCGGCCACCCTCCCGCAGCCCGCGGCCCTCGTGCCGGCGCCACGGCAGCCCCAGCCGCAAAGAGACCTGCGGGTTCCCCGCTCGCCAGCCCAGGCGGCCGAGAGAAGCGTCGGCCCCGCGGCCAGAACGCTCCTGCTCAGTCCCGCGGAGCTCAGGTTGCTGGACAAGAGCTGCCACGCGCACGGCTGGGCCGGGAGAACCACCCAGCCTGTGGTCAGACTGGGAACCAGGGCGGTGGTTTCGGCGCTGATGGAGAAATGACAACGGGAGAGATCCCGGCTGCTTGTGTCCCTGGAAGGAAACTGAGCGTTGATGTTGCACAGGGTGGGGCACGGGGGTTGCGAACCGTCTGGCCACTGGATTTGAGGAGCTTCCCGGAATTGTAGGAGGAATCAGAACCTTGGATGCCGCCACAGAAACCGCAGAAGGCTCCGGTGATCAAAACCGCTTTAGCATTCCTCAGACTGTGGTGTCTGCTGGCTGATACACGACACTTTCCAGGCCCGGCTTCCTGGGAGACCCCGGGCGCCGCTGCAGCCCAGCCAGGGCAGCCGCCAGCAGCGGCCGCGCTCACCCCTCGCTCCATGCGGAGCTGAGCCCTCGCGTGTGGAAATACAGGGCGGAGAGAGAGAAGGGAACGGGGCCGGCGAGCCGGGTGGCATTCCCAAGGAGCTCTTCGCTTCACTGACCAAGTTTCTCGACCAAGACACTGGATGAAGAGAGCGCGGCACCTCAGAGACCCCCAGCGCGCCTGTTTGATGACCCGCCCGGGGAGGAGGCGTGCTGCGCCCCTCCATCAGGCTGGGAGCCGCTGGGCGTTGCACGGGAAGGTGTGTACAATAAATCAAGCCACAACATTCTGTGTTAGCGAGGGCGCCGCGGGCGTTTCCAAGGCCCCCGCTCCTTCCTCCAGCGAGACCAACCCAGGAGAGCCAGCGACACCCCGGGGGAGCTCCCGCGGCACCGCACAGATGGGGGTCGCTGCAGCAGTGCTTCGCGGTGACGTTGGCCCCGCGCCGCTGCAGCCGCCCCGCCGGGACCCTCCCGCCGCTCGGGCGCCTGGAACGCGGGAGCAGCCCCCGCTCTGCACCGCACGTCACCTCCATCCCCCACGCGCAGAATCCCCCACAGCCATCCCACGCAGACTCGTTCTGCTCGCTACCTCAGTCGCTGGCGGAGTGAGAGCGGCACGGCGCGGCGGCAGGCGGTAACCGCGGCCCGGCGAGCGATGAACCAGGCCAGGCTCCGGCGTCCCCGGGAGCCACCCAACCCACGCGTGTCCTGCGTGTGTCACACGTGCCGCTGAGAAGCGTGAATCGTGTACAGAGAGAGGAGCGAGCTCCTGGCGGCATCGCCGTGCAGACCAACCCGAGCGGCTCTTCAGACGCTTCGAGTTTGATTTTCCGGGTGTGTTTTTTTTTCATTGAGTTGTTTGGTGTAATTAGTTATTGTCATCCCCGAGTCCCTGTCCCTCTCCAGGCAGGGAGGTGCGGAACCGGTTTGTTCATGGGACTGTTCCAAAGGCGCAGGGGCTGCGGGGCGGCTGTTGGCGCAGCATCGCTTCGGGTGCTGAGCAAATGCCCGCGTGCTGTGCGGTGCCGCCCCCAACGCCGAGCGGTGCCCCGCGGGAGGGACAGCAGCGTCAGGGCTGCTCCTGGGGACACACACGACGTCCCGCTGCTCCTCTGGGCGCGGTTCTCAGTCGCCTCCTCTCCCCTGCGGCGCACTGTGCCCGGACTGGCGGCGGCTGCGAGGGGCGACAGCTCAGCTCTGTGTCCCCAAAGGGACGGCGCTGCCTCCACCAAGCCCTGTGGGACGCTGGGCAATCCATGACTTGGAGGTGCGGTGATGGTGGGTCTGGCAGCGCCGTGCTCTGGCACAGCAGGACTGCAGTGACTGAGCTGCCTGTCCCTGCCCGGGGAGATCCCAGCGCCCCCCCGTTGATCCCAGTGACACGAGTGGGCCGGTGTGATGGTCTTGCCAGTGGGCCAGCGTGGGTGGCGTGGGGGGCCGACTGCCCCGGCCAGGGTGTTTCTTCTGAAGCTGCTGTGACTGGGACCAGCGTCTCCTGTGAACCCCCAGATCCCTTTCTCAGGCTGTGGAATCAATAAAGTATTTGTACACGTGCCGGGTTTTGGGGGCGCTGAGCTGGATCAGCCCGAGCAGAGCGAGGCAAAGGGCGGCTCCGGGCTGGGGGTCATTGCCGGCAGCTCCGTGACCCCTTCTGTGCATGGTGGCTGAGCAAGGCCCCCAGGAGCATCCCAAGGGCGAGCACGTGGGGAATCAGGGAGTCACAGAGGGGTTTGGGGTGGAAGGGACCTTAAAGATGACATAGTCCGGTCCCCACCATGGGCAAGGACACCTTCCCCTGGACCAGGTCCACACTCCGTCCAGCCCAGCCTTGGACACTCCTGGGGACAGGACTGTCACAGCTGGGCTGGGGAGCCCCAGGAGCGGGTCTGGAGTACCTGCCCCACGAGGCCGCACGGACCCCGGGAGCGTGGGCTCTGCTCCCGTCACCCCAGGGAGCCGGACCCAGCTCTGCAGCCACATGGGACGCTCTGTCCCCTCAGCAGCCAGGCCTTGCTGGACATCCCCAGTACATCCCAGTCGCTTGCACTGGGCCGAGCAGAGGGGCAGGACCCTCGCCCCGCTGCCGCAGTGGTGTGCCCGGGTCCCGCCGCCCACCAGGCCATGCTGCCCACGCCTGGCACGGCCACCAGGAGCCACCGGGCTGACGTGGCCGCCACAACCTCAGCCCGTGCTGGGGGAGATGTATCTACAGGAGAGCTGTCCCTGGGGTCCTGTCACCCACCGCTGTCCCCAGCATGTCCCCGAGATGTCATCATCACCCTGGGTGCCCCCAGAGCATCTCCCGGGATCGTCACCCACTTATCCCAGGGATGTCACCATCAGCCCCAGGCCAAAGGGAGAGGATGCGAGCAATGCCTGCACCATGGGGTGTCACCCCCTGCACCCTGGGGTGTCACCACCTGTGCCCTGGGGTGTCACCGCCTGCAGGTGCTGCCCCCAGGGAGCCCCAGGGCCGGGAGGTTCCACTGGGGAACTCGAGCTGCTGGTCCCCATGGAGCAGCGCTGGGTGCTCCCTTGTGGGGATGAACAGCGGGCACAGGGGCTGAGCCCTGGGGACACCCCAACCCTGGGGACACCCTGACCCTGCGGCCTCGTGCTGCCCCACGCCAGCCCGGCCCCACCACGGCGGTTTCCACGCAGGGGCCGTGGTCAGGAAGGTCGAGCCCTCCGCAGAGGGGAGGATGAGCGGCCAAAGAACCAGGGGGAGTCTGCAGCAGGGGACGGGCGACCCTGGCCGCCGCGGGCGGGGTGCGGGCAGAGGCACGGGCAGAGGCACAGGCAGTTACCGGCAGGGTGCAAGCAGGAGGCGGGTATCCCATTGTCCCACCTCAGCGCTGCCAGGGGGTCGCACAGGGCCCAGATCCCGCAGCCTGAGTGGCGGCTCCACGTTCTCGGGGGCAGTTTGCATTCCTCCCGTCATGGTCCTGACCACAGCCACCCCAACCTTCTCCTCCCCGGGACAAGGGACGGGCTCTTCCCGCGCAGAGCAGGGGGCCCTGAGCTGCCGCAGCCCACGGGCAGCAGCGGGTGACAGTGGGGACCGTGGCGTGCCGAGCGGGAGCTGCACGCCCCCCGCACCCACCGGAAAGCCGTTTGCTATGATTTACAAGGCCGCGCACCCAGGTCCCCTTTGTCAGACGGAGCCTGCGCCCCCGCAGACACCCCAGAGCACACGGAGACCGCGTCAGCCCAGTCCTTTATCCGAGTGCCCTCCCAGCTCATCCAACGCCCCCGGCTGCCCCCCAGCCACCGCCGATGCCCCACGTCACCTCCACGCTGGCACTGTCAATAACCCTGAGTTCAACCGCCCCGCCGTACCCGGCACCACCGCTCCTCGGCCGATTCCCCGTCCACGGGGCAGCGGCACCGCCGGCCCAGCCCCAGACTCCAGATCTCCGCTGCCTCTTGGGCCGGTCTCTTCACCCCTGCGCGTTTCCCTGCCCACGCAGCACATCAGCGTCCCTCCATCCTGCTCCTCCCGGAGCCCCGGGCGGCGCGGAGCCCCGCGGCGCTGCCACGAGCCCTGTGGTGGTGCCACGAGCCCCGCAGCGGTCGTGACACCAGCTGCCTGGCGTGTCCCGGTGTCACAGGCTGCTGCGCCTCTGCGGAGAAACGCTGTCCCCTCCCTCCTCTGGCCCTCGCTACGGGTTATCCTGGGTCAAAGCCTTGCAGGGGCTGGTGTCCTGGTTGTGGCTCGGCAAGCTGACGGCAGGAGAGCTGGCAACGGCGTGGACCTTCTGGTGGTGGTTCAGAGACTGCCGGTGCCGGAAGCTCTTGCTGCAGCCGCTGCACTGGAAGGGGCGCTGCTGGGTGTGCCGGCGCTGGTGCTCCTCCAGCGAGGCTTTCTGCGGGAAGCTCTCGGCGCACTCGATGCAGCGGTAGAGCCGCTCGCCGGCGGCGCTGGCCCGCGCGGGCCGGCCGGCCCAGCCGCCGCGCAGCTGCCCGCCGTGGATGCGCTGGTGCTTCTGGAGATGGTGCTTCTGGATGAAGCCCTTGCCGCAGGCGGGGCAGCGGTAGGGCCGCTCCCCGGTGTGGATGCGGTAGTGCTTGTTGAGGTTGGACTTCTCGTTGAAGCTCTTCCCGCAGGCCGGGCACTGGAAGGGCCGCTCGCCCGTGTGCAGGCGCTGGTGCCGCAGCAGCGCGGCGTGGTGCGCCAGGCTCTTCCCACACGCCGTGCAGATGAAGGAGCCGTTGCTCTTCCTCGCCTGGCTCTGCTGCCGCGCCAGCAGGTTGCGCTTCAGCCGGACGCTCTTCCAGCCCGGCGGGGGCGCGCGGGGCTCGGCCCCCACGGCGCAGGGACGATGCTGCTCCTCCGAGCCGGGCTGAAACGACGCCACCTCCGCGGGGGCGTCTTCTCGCGGGGGCGTCCCCTGGGGCAGCACGAACGGCTGGTCGGTCCCCACGCCCAGCACTTGCTCTGTGGGGAAGGGCAAGGCCGGGACGGGATGAGCTTCCAGCGGCACCACCACGGGCTTAAACTCAGGCTGGGCAGCCGTGTGTTTGCAGAACTCCCCGAAGGCCTCTCCTGCTGCCTTCTGCTCGTCCAGGGCAGCGCGGCCGTCCCAGGGCACCGGCTGCTCCTGGCTCGGCGGAGCCTCCTCCGGCCTCCCCGAGGGCGCCTGCGGCAGAGCCAGGAGCTCAGATCCCTCCTCCTGCGGCTGCGGCTCTTCCGTCTTGATCACGATCTCACCTGCGGACACACGGCGGCTCATTCCCGGCAAGGGAAACCCGCCCGTGCCCGCAGGCCCAGAGCGGGCGCTGAGCCGCCCCCGCGGCGCCGTGCCGGCATGAACCGGCAAACGCGCCGCTGGAAAGCGAACAAGAAGGTTTCACCAAGAGCAAAGCGGGAGAAGGACACGTGGGCTGGAGGGCGTGTTGGCACCTGCTGTGGGTTATCTGGGTATCTTAGACCCTGGGGACACCCGATGGACTGACAACGCAACACTCATAAAGAATGCGAAACGGGAAACTTGCAGGCAAAGCGGAAGCTGCAGAGCGCCCTGTCCTGGAAGGAACTTTGTCACGAAAGGTGGGTGAATCTGGGAAAAAGGATCAAAGCAAAACCTTCCAGGAGCAGAGGGAGCGCGTCTGCAGGCGCACGGCCGCAGAGCCGCCCTCGCGCTGAGCCGTGCCCCGGCTCTCCCTCTCGCCCACTCTCTTTGGCAAGGGGGTTCTTCTAGGCTTCAAGGTTTGGTCTCCAGCCCCTCGCTTGGCGGGCACGCCCGGCACAGACCCGGCCCAGCCCGGCGTTAGTGGCTCTCGGCCCCCCCGGCACTCACCGTCACCGAGCTGCCCCGGCACCGCTCCCGTCTCCAGCAGCCCGTGCGTCCCGGCACCCGGATCCTCCCCGTCCCCGTCCCCGGGCGGCAGCAGAGCAGGCTTGGAGCCGCTGTCCCCGGGCCCTGGGAAGGAGGAGGCAGCGGTTCGAGGTGACTCTGGGGACCAGCACCCGGTGCCCTCGCTAAGGGGCCGCGGTCACACAGCGGGAGCTGGGGGTGCCCGGAGGGCTCCTGGGACCCCAGAGCAGCGGTCAGGTTCTCCAGGACCATCAGAGCAAGTAAACTGGTGGCAGCCAAACCAGGGAATTACTGCAGTGACCCCAGGAAGAAGCGAGCACCGGGCATTCAGCATCCTTTAACATTTTGGGGCTGTTCAGCCTGGAGAACAGGAGCTGAGGGGAGATCTTATCACTGCAACTGCCGGAAAGGAGGCCGGAGCATGGAGGGGGTTGGTCTCTTCTCCCAAGTAACAAGTGATGGGACAAGAGGAAACGGCCCCAAGTTGCTCCAGGGGAGGTTGAGGTTGGATCTGGGGAACAATTTCTTCCCCAAAGGGCTGTGGGGCATTGAACAGGCTGCCCAGGGCAGTGCAGGAGTCACCAGCCCTGGAGGGCTGGACAGACGGACATGAGGTTCTCAGGACATGGGGCAGTGCTGGGGTGGGTTATGGTTGGACCCGATGATCCTGAGGGGCTTTTCCAACCAAAATGGTTCTGTGATTCTATGATTTCAGGCAAAAACACTGGTGCTAAAATTTACGTCTGCCAGTAGGAAATCCCTGCAGGGCGGTGTATGTACAGCCCGTGTCCTGGTGAAACACGGTGCAGGAAAGCAGGCTGCAGGACACAGCGTGAGCGTGGCACCCGAATCCCCCCCCGGCACTGTCCCAACCCACGGGGAACGTTCTCTGCCCCGCAGACGCTGAGTGCGGGTCCGCAGCAATGCCCACGCCTCCCGCAGCCCCCTCCACCTGCTCCCACACACGCAGCGCCCGTAAACCGGACCCAGCCGCGGCACGATACCGTCTGACACGGGAACACAGAGCAGCCCTTACCAAGCGAGACCTCGTAACTGCCCTTCACCTCCACCTGGTAGAGCTCCTTGTGCCGGCTGTCCGAGCTGCCCCACGCCTGCTCCGGCAGGCCGGCCGCGTCGCCCTCGCACGCCGCTGGCACCTGAAACGCAGCAGGGACCACCGTGGCGCTTCCCCTCCTCATCCATCCCCCGGCCCCACCGCGCTGCGGGGCCACACAGCCCAGAGCGCCGACGGAACGGAGTCGCGGCCCGGAGTCAGGGACAATTTCAGAACGGCCCAGTGAGGCTCAGTTGTTTGGCACACACACAGCCGGACAGGTTTGCAAGCACCTCTGGTTCCCTGGACCGGCAGCCAGCTGAGCAGTAACCCCCTCACGCAGGAGCAGGACGGGTGGGGAGGCACCGTCCCACTGGTGAGGTGACCAGTGGCACCCAGCAAGGCTGGAAATGCTCGGGGTGCGTGTTCTGCTCCTCCTTTCACTGGGGACGGAAAGCGGGAGCTCTCTGGCTGCTGCCTCATGTGCCGGCTCTCCAGGCACAGCACCCGAGGGGCCTGTCCCCGTGGCCCTGTGCAGCTCCCGAGAGCCAGCGCCACGTCCCACTGGCCACGGTGCACATCTCCGTTACCTTGGGCATGTCCCCGTTAGCTGGGGTTCATCCGCATGACATCGAGCTTGTCCCCATTCATCTCTACGGGTGTGTCCCCGTTATCTTGGGCACATCCCTGGTAGCCGGAGCTTTTCCCCATCACCCCGGGCACATCCCCAGCAGCTGGGGCACGTCCTCGTTAGCTGGAGCTGATCTCTATTACCCGGAGTACAGCCCTGTGAGCTGAGGCTTGCTGCAATTACCTTGGGCACACCCCTGTTACCGTGGGCACATTCCTATCAGCTGGGGCTTGTCCCTGCTTTTCACCATGTGCACGTCCTCGTTAGCTGGGGCTTGTCCCCATTTGTCACCATGGCATGTCCCCATCACCCAGGGCTCATCCCTGTCACCTTGGGCACATTCCCATTAGCTGGAGCTTGTCCGTATTTGTCACCGTGGGCACATCCCTATTACCCAGGGCTCATGAGTGTTACCTTGGGCATGTCCCCCTTTGCTGGGGCTTGACCCTGTTACTTTAGGCACATTCCCATTAGCTGGGGCCTGTCCCCATTTGTCACCATGGACTCATTCCCATTCCCCAGGGCCCATCCCCGTTACCTTGGGCTCATCCCAGTTACCTTGGGCTTGTCCCTGTTACCTTGGGCACATTCCCATTAGCTGGGGCTTGTCCCCATTTGTCACCATGGGCTCATCCCCGTTACCTTGGGCACATTCCTGTTAGCTCAGGCTTGTCCCCATTTGTCCCCACGGGCACATCCCCATTACCCAGGGTTCATCCACATTACCTTGTGCTTGTCCCCCTTTGCTGGGGCTCATCCCCGTTACTTTGGGCACATTCCCGTTAGCTGGGGCTTGTCCCCATTTGTCACCACGGGCTCACCCCGCTCCCCAGGCTCGCCCCGATACCTTGTGCCCATCCCAGTTACCTTGGGCTTGTCCCCGTTACTTTGGGCACATTCCCGTTAGCTGGGGCTTGTCCCCATTCGTCACCACGGACTCACCCCGCTCCCCAGGCTTGCCCCGTTACCTTGTGCCCATCCCAGTTACCTTGGGCTTGTCCCCGTTACTTTGGGCACATTCCCATTAGCTCAGGCTTGTCCCTATGGGCATGTCCGCATGACCCAGGGCTCATCCCCGTTACCTTGGGCTCATCCCAGCTACCTTGGGCTTGTCCCTGTTATCTTGGGCACATTCCCATTAGCTGGGGCTTGTCCTCATTTGTCACCATGGGCTCGTCCCCGTTACCTTGGGCACATTCCTGTTAGCTCAGGCTTGTCCCCATTTGTCCCCATGGGCACATCCCCATTACCCAGGGTTCATCCACATTACCTTGTGCTTGTCCCCCTTTGCTGGGGCTCATCCCCGTTACTTTGGGCACATTCCCGTTAGCTGGGGCTTGTCCCCATTTGTCACCACGGACTCACCCCGCTCCCCAGGCTCGCCCCGTTACCTTGTGCCCATCCCAGTTACCTTGGGCTTGTCCCCGTTACTTTGGGCACATTCCCGTTAGCTGGGGCTTGTGCCCATTTGTCACCACGGACTCACCCCGCTCCCCAGGCTCGCCCCGTTACCTTGTGCCCATCCCCGGTGCCGGGCCCCCAGCAGCCGCGGTGCTGGAGCTGCCGCTCGACGGTGTCCAGGCGGCGCGCGTTGTCCTGCAGCAGCGCGGCCAGCGCTGCCCAGCGCCGCTCCAGCCGGCTGCCGAACTCCAGCACCGCCTTCTCCAGCCCCGACACCTTCTGCTCGGCCGTCTCCGCTCTGCCCTCCAGGCTCAGCAGCCTCAGGGCCTGCGACTCCACCTTCCTCTCCACCGCCTGCACCGCGGCCACCACGGTCCACAGCGAGATCTCGGTGGCCGCGGGCGCCTTGTCCCCGTCGGGGCCGTGCGGGAGCGGCTGCCAGGGCTCGGGCGCCCACTCGGGCTCCTGCCGCGGGGGGAGAGGGGCGGTGAGGGCCGGGCAGCCCGGCCCGGGGGCCCATCCCGGCGGAGCGGGGCCCGGCGCGGCGCCGCGGGCGCTCCGGTTCGCCCCGCCCGGTGCCCGCGGTGCCGGTGAGCGCGGGGGGGGTGAGGGGAGGGGGACCCGCCGCCCCCCGCCCCCCGGTACCTGAGCGGGGGCCCAGCGGGACATGGCCGCGCGCGCCGCCGCCGCCGCCTCCCGCCGCACCGCCCCCTGCCGGCCCGCCCGCCGCACCGCCCCGCGCCCGCCCCGCCCCGGAGCCCCCGGGACCCTCCGGCCCCGTTCCGGTCCCCATCCCGGGACAGTGGCTCCTGCCCGGGACACCGTCCGAGCCCCCCCCACCCCGTCCCCTCCAGCCTCACTCCCCCTGCAGGCAGACCCCCCCAGCGTTCCCGGTAGCCCCTGTACAGCGGTACGGTACTGTACTGTACTGCACCCCCCAGCGCAGGCTGCTGCTCCACCCCGCACAGAAAGTGCCCCCCGCGCGAGCCGAAGGAAGCCACGTTCAGCCACGGGAAGCATCTTGACTTCTACAGCATCTATTGGCGCTCTCCAGAATAAGGACGAGTCCTCCGTCACAGCAGCACCCGGTTCCGCTCCGGCTGTCCCCCCGACCAGGACCCGGGAACAAAGAGTGACCCCCACTGCGAGGGTGTGCACGGGAGGGCCGGGTGTCACCAGCCCCATGGCAGGGCAGGGGGATCGGGGTAGCCCTGCCCGTGCTCCAGCTTTCACCTGACCCACTGGGGACCGTGGTCATGGAGAAGGTCCAACAGCACCCCCCTGTCCCCGGGATGCCACCTCCCGCCTTCCCCCCACTCTGCCGCAGTTCCCGCTCCCCCTGTCCTGTCTGTGCCTAAACGAGAGCGGCCGGCACGGGCGGCTTGTCCTCGCGGGGGTACAGCCTCTGCTGCCGCACGTGTGTCCTCTGGTGCACGTTGAGATGGTAGCGCCGCTTGAACGTCTTCTGGCAGACGCCGCACTGGTAGGGCCGCTCGCCCGTGTGCGTCCAGTGGTGCCGCACGAAGTCCGAGGCCCACGTGAAGCTCCTGTTGCAGCAGGGACAGAGGATGCGGTGGCGCTTGGTGTGGCGCCGCTGGTGCAGGATCAGAAAGCTCTGGCTGGAGAAGTTCTCCATGCATTCGTTGCACGTGTACATCATTTTCCCCGGGGACAGCGGGTACCTGCTGGGGCTGGGCTTCTCCCAGGCCGTGCCGTGGTCCGTGCCGGGGTCGTGGGGCTGGCGGTCAGGGCACGGGCCCTGGCTGGAGCTCTCCTCCGCCTCCGAGAGCTGGCAGAACCCCTCGGCCGCCCGCACCCGCAGGTGACACCGGATTTTCGCCTTGGACATGAAGCTCTGGTCGCAGTGCACGCAGATGTAGGGCGGCCAGTTGCTGTGGCTCCGCTGGTGGATGGTGAGGTTGATCTTCAGCAGGAAGTTTTTCTGGCACACGGGGCAGGAGTAGCATTTCTCCCGGGTGGAGTTTCGCTGGCAGGCGGCGGGCCGGCCCACGCAGGAACCGTGCACCGGCTCTGCCGGGGACTCCACGGGCTCTGCCGAGGACTCCACGGGCTCCCGTGGTGACTTCATGGGTTCCCCTGGGGACTCCACGGGCTCTGCCGAGGACTCCACGGGCTCTTTTGGTGACTTCATGGGTTCCCCTGGGCACTCCATGGGCTCTGCCGAGGACTCCACGGGCTCTTTTGGTGACTTCATGGGTTCCCCTGGGGACTCCATGGGTTCTGCCGGGGACTCTGTAAGCTTTTCCAAGGACTCCATGGGTTCTCTCAGGGACTCCATGGCCTTTCCAGGGGACTCCACGGGCTCTTCCAAGGACTCCACGGGTTCTCCTGGGCATTCCACTGGCTCTGCCGGGGACTCCACAGGCACTCCCAGGGCCTCCACAGGCTCTGCCGTGGATTCCGTGGGCTCTCCTGGGGACTCAACAGGCTCTACCGGGGACTCCACGGGCTCTTCCAGGGACTCCACGGGCTCTCCTGGGCACCCTGTGTGCTCTGCTGTGGACTCCACGGACGGTCCCAGGGACTCCACAGGCTCTTCAAAGGACTCCACGGGCTCCCCTGGGGACTCCAGAGGCTGTCCCGGGGAGGTGACCGTGCAGCTGGGCTCTGCCTGTGCCATTGCTCTGCAGGCATCTGGTATCACCTCCTTACGCAGCTCTTTGGGAACATCTGCCACCAGAGCCTCATCATCATCCCCTGAATCTTTCACAGCCTCCTCTTCCAGACCTTTCGAGGGTGTTTCAGGCACTGCCGCCTTCTCCGCAGCAATCTCCTCCCGCGGTACCTCCACTGGGATCCCCACCTCAGCACCTGCTGGGAATTTTTCAGAACCCAAACATCACTCTTCCACATGGTTTTGAGGTCAAGGCATAAACAGCAAGGGGCTTTCCTCCCGTGTCCCCCCTCACGTCCCGCACCCTCCTCAGCCAGCACAAATCCCAGCCCCGCTCTCCTCTTGTAGCTCAATGTCTTCACACTTGGCTGCTACAGCTCATCCCTGCGGACACCCCAAGGACGGCTTGAGATGACAAATGTCACCCATGTGGGATGGAAGGAGTCTAACGGACACATTTGGGCTCGTTCTTTGAAGCCGATCAATGGGTGGGCCGGTTCACACCACGCCATGCCTCATCCTTCACAGCTTCAAAGCTGGCAGCAGGATTTACCACCAGAACACCTTCTCGGTCCATCTGAATCGTGTAAAACCCTGTCCTGAATGCCCCAGGCCCTGAGAGAGCCCTGTGCAAACCTCCTGCTGCTCTGTGAGCAAGCTGGCACTCCTCTAGGCTGCCAGCCCTGCCAAGAAGGGACGAAGGGCCCTGTCCCCGTACCTGCTGCTGGGGGAGGCGATGAAGACGAGTTCAGATTCACCGCTTCACGATAACATGTGGAGAGAGGGCAGGAGGGCGACGGGATGGGCTGGCTGAGATCTGCCGGGACAGCGGCGGCTTCGCGAGGGACGTGTGCTGCGAAGAAAAGACGAGCGAGGATGATGCTGGGTGAGAACCAACCAGGCAGAGGCCCAGGATCTCTCACGTCAGCTCGATCTTCCAGCCACTCACGTGTGCCGCAGTTCGCTGTGACCGCCAGGCTCCTGCTTCTCTCCGGGTCCCTACAGCTCCCCTCACAAGGCTCCTTTGTCATCTCCAGCAGGACATCGTGGCGCGTGCAGCGTGGCCGGCCTGGCTCTGGGGAGGAGCAGCCAGCTGGGAGCTCAGCGCTGCAAGCGCAGGGGTGTGCGTCCCCGCTCCCAGGCGCACAGGGCAGCAGCGTCTCTGCAGCACAGCACTCAGCAGCTGCGGGCTCAGGGGAGGCTTTCCAGGCTACCGATGTGTCCCTGCACACGCCCCCTGTGTCCTCCCCTCACACAGACTGTCCACAGCCATCGAGGAGACACCTCGGCCCCTGTGGCTCAAGGCAGGGACCTCGGTCATCCCAGGGTCCCGGCACAGAAGAAACCCAGTGTCACGCACCTTTGGGCGGCTCTGGGGACACGCCGGCTCCCTCCAGGTCCAGCTCCACTGGCGCACACGGCTCTTCTCCTCTCTCGATCCGAGACAAGAGTTCAGGCTTGGACAGGGCACAGTCTGCTCAAGAACAAGACAGACATCAGAGGTGAGACGCACCGGGGTCTTTGCGGCTGCACCCACAGCCTGTCAACACGGAGCCAGTCCCGGCTCTGCAAAACTCCATCTCCAGCCGGGGCAGCGTCAGTGCCGGCACACGGGGAGTTACGGCTGCAGCAGGGACCGGCAGGCAGCGTTTATGGGGGAGCATGAAAAGCCCCCTCCGGTATGTCTGACAACCCCCCCAGCAACACCTGCAAGAAAACCCATCCCTGCTCCACGTGGGGAAATCCCCGCTACAGAAACCCCCAGTTCTCCCAGAAAGTCACCCTGCAGGAAGGAGAATACCCTGAAGCACAGGAGGAGAATTGTAAGGCTCCCGACCGAACGCCGGCACGGGTGACTCTCCCTGCAGCCCCCCTGCCTGCCTCACCACCCGTGCCTGCTCCAGACCACCCCATATCGTATCGGTGCTGCCGCTGCCCAGCAGCCCGCAGCGCAGGGCGAGGATGAGCGGCTGCTTCACCCCACAGCGACAAGAGTCACGGCCACAAGCTCCCTGCCCTGCCCTGGGATCACGCTGGCGCTTCTGCTCCTCGGGCTGCGCTTGCATGGGAGTCCACAGCAAGAGGGAAGTCCAGGCTCCTTCTCCATCATCTGAGCACCAGAAAGGATTAATTACGGGCACGAGGCCCTGGCTGGGCTGAGCAGGGTGTCAGAGAATCATTTAGGATGGAAAAGACTTTCAAGATCGTTGAGTCCAAATGGATTTTGGCAAGTTCATTTCTAGCTGGGAGGGCCACGCATTTGAAAATCCAGCCAGCGGCACCCCAAATGCTGCCCCACAAGACTTCCCCCCACACTGTGACCAGCATCGCTCCCCCGCCCAGGACAAACGGACAGCACGTCCACCGCGCTGGCGCGGAACCACACGAGGATCCAGACAGACATGGCAGAGGGAATTTCTGTGAGGACAAACCAGGGAGCTCGTTGTACCTGTTCTCCACAAGGAGAAGACACTGAGCATTTACTCCCCGCTCCTTTGTATACCTGCCAACCTCCGCCCACCGCCAGAGCGGGCAGGGAATTGAGCGGATCACTTGAGGGCTGGAGATCCCAGTGAAACGCAAAGAAGCAGGAAAGCAACCCCGAGAGGTCCCCAGGCAGCGACAGCGGCTGCCAAACCGGCACAAACGGAGCGTACACACGGACACCAGCGACGCGTAGTTGTCCTCCATCACCGTCCTGTACAGGTCCTTCTGCTCGTCGTCCAGGCTCGCCCACTCCTCGGCGCTGAACTGCACCGCCACGTCCTCGAACGTCACCGGCACCTGGGGACACAGCGCCGGGCTGCGGGAGGGGCAGCTCCCCCCAAACAGCCCCCGGCCCCTCAGACAGCACCCCAAACAGCAGCTCCCCAAAGCCCCTGTAAGGAGCTCCACATGCTCGCTCCCAGAGCCCTCAAAGCCACCTCACCCCCCCAGCTGCCCCCCAAACAGCTCCCAGCCCCACAACCGACCCCATGGTCACTCTGAGCCACCTCAAGCTCCCAACAGCCCCTCAGCGGCCCCACAGACTCACCCCCACTCGTGCTCAGCCCTACAATGGCCCTACAAGTGACCCCCGCGCCCACTTCCTGCCCACATTGCCCCCTACAAGCCCCTAAGCGTCCCCGTGGAGCATTAGAAGACCCCAGTCCCCCCTCAACCCCACAACGGCCCCATAAGTGACCCCCGGACCCAACTCAGTCCCCCATCGCCCCCTACAAGCCCCTAAGTGGCCCCGTGGATCATTAGAAGCCCCCAGTGCCCCCTCAGCCCTACAATGGCGCCCCCAGGCTCACCCCCAGCCCCTCTCAGCCCCACAACGGCCCCACAAGTGACCCCCGGACCCACTTCAATGCCCCATCGCCCCCCACAGCCCCCTACGTGGCCCATGAGCAGCCCCAGTCCCCCCTCAGCCCCACAATGGCGCCCCCAGGCTCACCCCCAGTCCCCCTCAGCCCCACAACGACCCCCAGCCCGGTCCGTACCGCCGGCAGCCGCAGCGCCCAGGGCGGCCCGGCCCGCAGCGCCGCCTCCACCCGCTCCAGCCGCTGCTCCAGCTCCTCGAGGCGGGCGTGCAGCTCCGCCATGGCCCCGGCCGGGCGGGCAGGGCCGGCCGCCCCCGGGCAGCCGCCGCCACCGCCCCCGGGCCGCCCTCCCGCCGCCCCCGCGGGCCCCGCCCCCGCCCGCAGCGCCTCCTGCCGGCCGGGCGGCGCCACGCACCGCTCCGGTGCCGCCACACGCGATGGGGCCGGCGGCCGCCGCCCGGTGTCGCCCCGGAGCGGGCTCTTCCCGGTGGGGCAAACGCCGCGGCGGGGGACGTCGGGGGGTTTTCACCCAGCTGGCTGCCCCCTCAAAGCAACCGCTTCTCGGTGATTGACAGCTGTCAGTCACTCCCGCGGCGCTGCGGGCCGCCGGGGGGGCGCTGTGGCGAGCGGCGGCGGGAGGGGCGCCCCCTGGTGGCAAGGTGAGGCCGCGGCAGCGGGGCGGCTCCGGTACAGCGCGGTAGGTCCGGAGCGGCGGGGAGGGGGGTCGGGCCCGGCGGCCGCGCACGGGAGGGAAGAGCCGAGCCCGGTGCGCCGGGGCTGATGTGCGGGGAAGGGCCGGGCCCGGTGTCCCGCGGCGGGGACGGGGCGCTCCTGACCCGGCTCTCCCCTTCCCGCAGCAGCGAGCGGCCCCGGCGGGTCCCGGTTCCGCGGCCCCGCGGGTGCCCTGCGCTCCGGTTCTCCCTGCCGGGCAGCGCGGCGGGAATGGAGCCCCCGCAGCCGCCGAGCTGGTCCTTCCCCGCCGCTCCCGGGAAAGCCCCGCGGCCGCTCGGTGCCGGCATCCCGCTGTGGCCCGTGGTGGCCGCCGTGCGGGCGGTGGAGCGCAGCGTGGGCGCCCACGCCGCGCGGCTGCGGAGCCTGGAGCGCCGGGCGGGGAGCGCCGAGGAGAAATACCGCGAGTGCAGGAAAACCCTGGTGGAATTCGGGAGCCAGCTGGAGAGCAAGCTGGCCGTGCTGGGCACCCTCGTCCAGGGGTACGGGCTGCTCCAGCAGCGCCTGGAGAACATGGAGAACCTGCTGAAGAACAAGCATTTCTGGATCCTGCAGTTGCCCCCCGGGGGTGAGGTCCCCAAGGTAACAAATGGGTCATTCAGGGCGCTGGAGGGGACGGACACAGCAGGGAAGCGGGTGGCCAGGGCCGCTTGGCTCCCCCGAGCTCCAACACGCTCGGTCTTCACCCGGCAACCATCTCCCGTGAGGCCTGAAATGCTGCGTGAACCCCGCGGGAGCAGCGTGGCTTGTAACCACCCATCCCCTGCCTTGCGTCAGCATCGAGCAATCGCTCTATACGTTTAGATTCCTCTTTATCTCACTGTAAAAGGACAGACTGTGGAGTTTTAACGATAAACTCTCTGTTCTTCCCCACACCGAGGTCCACAAACTGCCTACCTGATGGGATCAGGCTAGGAAAGAACATCGTGGAATTCACAGTGGGTTCTCAGAGAATTAGGAAAGCCCTTTAAACTGAAGATCCGAGTCGTTACCCTCTTTGTGTCACAAGAATGTTCCAAGGCAGGAATTTTTCTCTCCTTTCGGTACTTGATGTGTGGTAGCAATAATAAACGGGATTTTCCCGCAGCTGGTGAATAGAGAAATGAGGATTCGTCTCTCCAGGTTACAGACCGGGTGCCGAGGGTGTCCCTCTTGCGCTTGCAGGTCCAGGTGATGTTCGACAGCGGCACGGCTGACGTTTCTGCTCTGGAGCGGGAGGATCTGGAGGAATGGCAGAGGGAGCCGCGCAAAAACGTGCTGAGAGGCGAAAACGAACCTCTCGTCTCTCTGGGTAAGGATCGCTTTTCATCGCAGGCATCAGTACCGCCGAACTAGCTCTGTTTCGGGGACTTTTCCCCATACCTGGGAAGCTGAAACGGAGAAATCAACTTAACAGCGGAGTCAATGATACTGTTAAGCAGTATTCTTTGTTCTATCAGTGCTGGAGAGCACTGGGGATCATCCTCCATGCTAAGAAATAATTGATGATGTTAGTTATAATTGTTTAGTTTCTTACTTACAATCCATCTATTAATTATTAGTTAAATATAAACTAGGCACTCTGCTTCTAAACAATATGTTACTGAATCTTCTGTCTCTTGTCACACGCCTAAAACTTGGAAAAACACCCCCTTATTTTGCAGGTGGTCAGAAAGCGCTGATCATGTCAATTGGTTAATGGTGGGTATGTCTTTTGTAACTTAATCACGGTGTACATGAATGTAGCAGCTTCTCTTCACCACCGTCTCCCGGAGGGGTCTGGCTGATGGAGCTGGTTTGGGGAGCGCAGCTTACCCCCCACGGACACAGCAGCAGGGAAACCTTTGTGTCTGTCCCTCAACAGATTACGCACTCTCCAAACCTGACCTCCTGTCCCGGCTTCCGAGCGGAGAAACGCCCTGCGACGAGGTGACCTCGAGAGGGGTTCCAGCAGAACCAAGCGCAGGCAAGAGAGGAATCACAGCTCTGTGCTCAGGCGCGATGCTGGCGCGGCGGTGTCACCAGCCAGGGGTTGTCACAGGGTGATAGCCCTGGCTCGCTATGGGGGAGACTCCTCAGGTCTCGGGAGGAGCAGGGCCAGGGGGAGTAACAGTGTTAGAAAAATGTGTAACGGGTGGGATCTTTCTCATTGGCAGAGTCTCTGCTGTTCGGACTCAGTGCGACCAGCCAGGACAGCAGAGGGGGAGCGCAGCGCCCCACGGGACAGGATCGCCTGGAGGGAACCGCACTGGCTGCACCCGCACCCGGTGAGCGCTGCTCTGCGCAGGCGGACGGACACACGGACGGGGAGGACACACCGTGGCGCGGTGGGCACGGCGAGGTGAGACCCCCCGGTGCTGAGAGAGCCCGTAGAGATGTTTCCTCTTTCCCCTGGCAGAGTACGGCGTTCCAGAGCCCAGCTTTGCGGGCGTTGTGAAACAAGAGGAGTGCGGAGCCACGGAGGACGCGGAGTTTACCGAGCTCCGCGTGGGTGAGTTCTGAGCGATCCCGCGGTGTGCTGTGCGGCTGGAGACGCGGGCAGTCCTGGGAGCGTAGAACCATAGAATGTCCTGAGCTGGAGGGACCCACACGACCATGGAGTCCAACTGCTGTCCCCCCGTGTGTCTGAGGACGGTGTCCAGTCTCTTGAACACTGTCAGGTTGGGCTGTGACACCTCCCTGGGGAGCCTGTTCAGTGTCCAGCACCTCTGGGGAAGAACCTTTTCCTCATGTCCCACTGACCCCCTGGCACATCTCCTGCCGTTCCCTGGGTTCTGTCACTGTCACAGAGCAGAGCTCAGCCTGCCCCTCCTGCTCCTGCTGAGGAACCTGCAGCCCATGAGCTCTGCGCTCAGTCTGCTCTGCTCCAGCTGAGCAAACCAGGGACTGCAGCCGCTGCTCACACGGCTTCCCCTCCAAACCTTCACCAGCTTCGCAGCCTCCTCTGGACACTCTTCTAGCAGTTTATTATCTTTTTCATAGTGTGGCGCCCAGAACTGCCCGTGGTGCTCCAGGTGCGGCCACACGTGTCCTGCTGTGGGACAGCGTGTGCCGAGGGGCGAGGAGAGCGGAGGGGAAGGAGCAAGAGCCACGTGGACGCTGGGAGAGTGGGCAGGAAGCATACGGACAGTTTTACTAGTAGGAGGATTAAAGTGCCAATTTCGATGGAATTTGCCCTGCCGTGCCTAAATTTTCGATGCTTTTTGTCCTGCTCCGTGTGTAACCTCTGCGTGTTGTCACCCTCACTGTCAGTCACTGCACAGCCCTAGTGAGCGGGCAGTGACAATGTCCAGACAGGAGACCGATCCCCGTTTGGATTTTGCCCTCACACTGCTGACAGCTTTCAAGATGGTTGTGTGTTGGCAGGTTCCACCCTTGGCCTTCGGTTGGTTTTCTAGCTGTGGGTCATTTTAAACCGAGATGTAGGTGTGCAGGTAGGAATGGGAGTCAAGAGAAAGTTTGAGACAGGTTTAGCATGAAGGAAAACAGACCGAGCTCAGGGGTGAAAAGCAATGAACTCTCAGAAGACGTACGGCCCCAGTGAGGACTGGAGGAGCCTTCCTCCCTCCATACACATTCTCGAGTCGAAACTGCCCAGTCCCCGTGCTTTTTCTGGAGTTGTCTCTCCGGGTCCCCCAGCTGGCTGTTGCCTCTGTAAGACGGGCCTGTTCAGTTTGGGGGCGGCGGGGGAAGGAGTGGGGGGCACTTCAGGAGCATCTCGTGTCTCACAAATGAACGTCCCCTTTGTTGTTCTTGGCAGTTCCAGCGGAGGAGGTGATGACGTTCAAAGTAGAGCAGCTGGACTCTGAGGAATGTCCCCAAAGCTCAGAGCCCCCCACGACTCTGTGCGGGGAGCCGGAGGAGCTGCTTTTCCGGGGTCCTGGTCCGTACGGCTCTCCCGCGCAGGGACACCAGAGCATGAGCAGGTTGGTGCCATCTGCTCCGGGAGAAGAGGGTCTTGGCGGAAACAACGCTGTCACGTTCTACGGGCAAAACTGTCCCAGCAGGAGACCCCGCTCGTGTGCCACGTGTGGGAAGGGCTGCTGTCTGCGGGAGATGCTGGCGGCCCACCAGGAGAGCCACGGCGCGCAGTGCGGCAGCGAGCACGCTGGAGACGAGGGGCTCCTCCATCAGCAGCACCCGTGGAGCCACGGGGTGGAGAGGACCTATGGGGAGGAGAGGACCTGCGTGGAGGAGAGGAGCTGCGTGGCCATGGAGAGGTTCAGGCAAAGCCAGAATGCAAAAGCCCACACCGGCATCCCTGCCGTGGACAAGGTGTACATCAATCCAAGGTGCGTGAGAAGCACCAACACCAACGGCAGCTACAAGGCAAGTCAGAGGAGCCACCCCCGGGGGAGGCCTTACAAGTGTGAGAAGTGTCAGGAGTGGTTCTACCAAAAGAAAACCCTCGTCATGCACCGGCGTGCGCACTCGGGCCGGAGCAGAGGGGTCCTCGGCTGCTCGTACTGCGGGAAGACCTTCAGCCACCCGTCCAACCTGGTGCGGCACCAGAGGATCCACACCGGGGAGAGGCCGTACCCGTGCGACGAGTGCCCAAAGCGCTTCACCCAGAAGCAGCACCTGCTCCAGCACGAGAAGATCCACCAGCGCGAGAGGAGCCGCGCGGGCGCGCAGGGCGCCGGGAAGGTGACGCTGCCCAGGCTGGGGGGACACGCAGCCCTGCAGCCCCTCGAGGAGGTGGGAGCGGAGAGAGCATCTGCTGCTCGGCCTTAAGGGCTTCCTGACAATTTATCCCAAAGATCCGAGCAAAGCAGGATTAGGCTCCACCCTGACACCACTGCCCTTTTGCTGTGGTGGTGATGGTGTGGCCACAGGACCTCATAGTGTCCCCAAAAACCCTCCAGAATGAGAGTTTCAGGCCTCTCCAAGTTTTGAGTCAGTTGTTTGAACTGGTCCCGCTGAGGTTGAGTTTTTGAAACTCTTCTTCCCTGGAGTTTCCCTGGCTGCTCCCTCCACAACGTTGCGCTGCCCTCAGTTTCTCGGACAAGTTCGAGCTGCACATTCAATTCCTGGCAACCAAATGCTTTTGCGGGGTGAGGGTTGCGCGGGTTGCCCCGTGGCCAGGGAGGGACGGCCGGTGGGTTCCCAGCTCTCTCCGTGCCTCGGCACAGGACAGGTGACATTTTCTCTGCTGTTTGTGCTCAGGAAGCTGCCTGGAGAAGACAGCTCCAGTTCCTTCTCCAGAGCCTGAAGTCGGACCTGGTTTGTGGTGAATGAAGATGATGCGGCCACGCTCTGCTCGGAGCCGTGACGCGCACTGGGCACGCTGCGCTGGAGGCTCTGGCTCCGTGCGGGATTTGCTGGGCTGTTTGTCACTTGTGAGCACACCCGGGGGAGGTGGCGTCACCCAGATCTCTGGTACCTGCAGCTGAGCCCCAGCGGAACTGGATGGGGACGCCGCTTGTAACGCAGAGGCGGGACACAGCTGTCCTGCCAGGCTGGGGTGAGCGCTGCGCTGACGTTCCGCTGACCCCTCTACACCAACGCTGCTTTTATTTGCGTTTCATTATCGCCTCCATCTCCCTCTGCTCCTGCTAGCCTGCGGAACAGATGATTTTTGCTTTTGGGGATCAGCTTTCGTCACATCCAAATCCATTAATAAAAATTGTGCAGCGTGTGAAATGCGTTTAGCGCATTGCCCAAGTACGAACCGCCGCTGCGGGGCTGGCGCTGCTGCACGGATTGGTTTCAAACCCGCTGCTCGTTCTCCCCATCACTAATTGGGCTTCAGAAAGCCTTGTGTCGCCTCCTGGTCCCCAGGGGTCTGCGAGGGGAGGCGCAGGGCGTTGGTTCTTCCCCAGAGATGCTCTGGCCGCCTGCAGCTCTTTCAGGCTCCAAAATCCTCCGGCCACCGACCGAGGTCCTGCAGGTTCATTGTCTGCCTGTCACCTGGTGTTCTGTCACCTCTGGGTGTTCGGTGGCCACTTGCTACCACAAAGCATTGACCATGGACCAGTTTTGTTCCCGTTTGAAGGAGAGTCCCTCGGCAGTTCACGGAGTGGAGCATTTGATACCCCAACAAGCAGTCTGGGTCTTGTCCAACAAGCAGGTGTGTTAATTAGTTCCCCAGAGGTTTCCCACTGAATCCAGTCAAACTGCTTGTTGATGTTTCACGCTTTTCTTACTCAGACTGTGAGCCTTCAGGGCAGGGAGCTTGTTTCTGTCTGTTTGTAAAACACCAGTTAAATTTGCAGCAGTAGATACTTCATTTTTGATAGCAATCACGTTAACCTTGAATGGATTAAAGCTGTGAGGTTCCAAATGCTTCTCTCTTTTTTTGTCTTTTTAAAGTCATTTTAGCTGCTGATCAATGGCAGTTTGTAGCGTGGTACCTTCTGATGGACAGACAAACGTCTGCCTTCAACTGGAGAAAATAACGGAGTGCGTTTTCATTGGGTTTTGTTGGTTTTTGGGCACTGTGGGACCTGAGCGGGAGCATTGTTTTCTGCCGCCCGAGCAGGGCCTGAATGGTAAGATTATCTAAACATAGGCTGTGAATAAGCTCAGTGTACAGTCCTCGTGCGGCGGGCAGATCCCATCGATGCGCCGCCCGCAGAGCGTGTCCAGCGCCGCGGCGCTGCCGGAGACGTCGGTTCAGCTCGGCTGCGCGGAGGAGGAGGAGGATTTGTTCTGGGATGAAGATGCAAAGATGCTGCTGCATAAAGGATCGCTTCGGCAGCGGTCACACATTACTGTGCAAACCACTTCGGGTGCCTTTCCTGGGCTGTTTCTGCGCCTTACGAAAGGACAATGACGAGAAATAAGTCTTGCCGCGTTGCCACGTCTCCCCACATTGCAATATTGTGTATCTGTCTAGTGCTGACCTCCTACCACTTTGTTACTATTAGATCACAGAATCACAGGGTTTTAGGGATTGGAAGGGACCTTGAAAGATCATCTAGTAGTTTAAAACATTATTTAAAGAGCAAACGAAGAAGGTGTCACGTTCACATCTGAGAGATGTCTCCGTAACCACAGCCGTAAAAGAATTGGTGTTTGGGTAGCGAAATGAGGGTGTTTGAGGAGCGTGAGCTGGGGAGCGTTACGCCATCTCAACAGCACCCTCTCATTTGTGACTGGGAGACTTCACGTGTTAACTGCTGAGCACCAGAAGCGCTCCATGTGCTCCGTGTTTCATCTCGATGCTGCCTTGGGTGGTGCAGATGGAGCAGCGTTTTGCACACTGAGTCACGGTTTCCCCGTTCTAGCCCCTGTGTTTCAGGGACAATTTTGTATATTTGCAACAGATCTCAGAGCTATTTTGAGATTCATCCTGCTTACATTTTAAAAACTCAACCCCGAATCCAAGAAGAGATGTTGAGTGATACAGACACGCGCTGCTCTTCCAGGGCCAAGAGGAAGAAGATAAACCCTCCATGTGCGCAGATAGGGTGATGAAGAAGAGCAGGAGCTACAGGGGAAGGTGTGATGGGGAAGGAGGAAGGGTTTGGGGAGCACAAGGTCTACACCCACCCTGAGATGCATCATGGAGTCTTCACATCCTACTTGAGCCAGCGCTGAGCTTTCCTCATCCTTGGGTAGCACTCCTGAGCACGGAACCTCTTCCCGCCCTGCTGTAGCGTAGGCTGGAGGGTGGCGGCAGCCCCACGGCAAGGCCGGACACCCAGGCTGAGATAACACCGAAAAAGGCAAAGACCTGCAGAGAAATAGAGAAAAAAAATCGAATCACACAGGTGCATCCGGGACAGCAACATCTAATTGGATTCTCAGATTCTGGCAGGTGCAAACTGTTTTGTTTAAAAGCAGCTCAAGCTTTTGTTCGTTCGTTTTGCAAGGACTTTCTGTTGTCAGAGCAACTCCATGGCTTTTATTGCCTTCTGATTTCAGATTGTATCTATAGAAGCCTCTCCGTGTCTTACTGCGTAGAAGTAGGAATTCGGTGTATCCAGTGGAATGCTGGCACTTCTGCCTTTGAGACGGTCGTGGGCTCTCCTGCACCCAGCTCCCCAGCGAAGGATTAAATGCAAGACAAGGCGTCCCGGGCAGCCCCGCCACCCTCCAGCAGCCCCGCTGTCGCTGGCCAGGAGCACCAGAACCACGCACATCTCACAGGTGTCACCCAGCACCACTGCCAAGTCCTTACGCTTCTTTCTGTCCCTTCCTGGGATGGGCCTGACTCTTTCCCAGCGCTGGGGGAGCAGTCTGGTGGTCAGCGTGGTCCCATGGGGCGCACAACGGTGCCACGCTCCCTGCGAGCCCTCCAGCCCCTCCTGGCCCAGCAGCGCGTCCTGGTTGCCACGGATGGGACAGCAGGCAAGGTTCAGAGCGGCGGGCGAGAGCGGTTCCTTGTGCTGCAGGTCAGACACCTGATTCCTGCTGCTGGAGGAGGGCTTGGGGTGTCACCCAGACTCGGGGAACACCTGCAGGGGGGACCCCGCGTGCTTCTGAAAGACCTGGATTTGCTGAGGTCCTGGTTTTGTTACAAAACAGGTTCTCTTTTAGTGAAATTGCCTGTCAGCTAAAACCTTCTTATCAGCTGTTTTTCTGAAAGCCAGATCCATGTTTTGGTAGACATAGCAATGGTGCGCAAGGTCGCTGAGCTGATCAGGATGGATGTACATCCCGCGAGAGGAGCAACGAGAAACAGCTGATCAAAAACTGACCAACTAAGTATTCCATCCCATTCACGTCATACTTCATATAAAAGCAGGAGATCACGAGGATCTCGTCCCTTTTCCCTATGGCGACATTAGCAGAGGACCTTGTGAGTCGCCCCTGCGAACCGAGGCCAGTGACAGACTGAATCCAGCTCCGGTTGGCTGCAGAGTCCAGTCCAGGACTTCGGCTGCCGGCTCTGCAGTTGCCGGGACTTTCCAGATTGGTTTGGTATAGCTCGTATAATTTTCTCTATTGGTAGCATTAGTAAAACGTTTTTAATCTTTCCAACTCTCTTCTCTTGGTCCTTCTTTCCCTCCTGATCGCCTGTCCTTAGTGGGAAGGGGGAGAGGGGGTTAACAGTACATCTGCCATGGTTTTATTGTCACCCCGCCATCAAACCCTCGACAGCTGAATTCCCCAAGATCCAATAAGGGCTTCCAGCCACTTCAGCTTTGTGCTGGTTTGCGAAACATATCTGAGACCTGAGCCTCTCCCGGTGCTGGTGAGGAGCAGGATGTAAGGAGAGTTTAACAAAGGAACGCTGTTTTAACAAAACTGGGGACCCGGCGCCTGAGCCCAGCGGAGGGAAGGGCTGAGACACATCGGACTATGGATCCTTAACGTAAAACAGAGTCTCTTTGAACTAATCCCAGAATACATACTGGTACCTGTATTTGAAAAGTCCATCCAGGGGGAAGATTAGCCAAAGAGCCAGGAATCCATACTCTAAATAGAAAATAAGGGGAGGGGGGTTGTTAGAATTAGATGAATGAGACAGGTAAACTGGGGCAGGTCGGGTGGTCTGTAAACCTGCAGAACCAGCCACGGGACAGGGGAGGGAATTTGCGGCCGGGATTAGGGTGATATAAGCAGGGGCTTTGTGTCCTATTCTGTGTGCTGACCTTTAGGTGGGACACCCGGCCTTGCAAAATTGTTAATAAAATCTGCTTTGCTGAGAGATCCTGCCTGGGTTTATTACACGGGCAAGATGAAGAGGGGAGCCCAGACCTTGGTGGCTCTGAGGGCTCTGGAGGACACGAAACCCTCGCGGCTCTGGGGGGATCCCGAACCTTCGTGGTTCTGCAGGGAGTTGATCCTTCACGGCTATCAGAGGAGCTTTAGTGTGTCATGGCTGCGAGGGGACCCCAGTACATCCCAGATCTGAGGGGATCCTGAGCCCCTCCGCTCTGAGGGGATCCCTGGTGCCTCACAGATCTGAGGGGACCGTTGATCCTTCGTGGCTCTGTGGTGATCCCGAGCCCCCATAGCTCTGAGGAGACACAGGTCCCCCCTGGCTCTGAGTTGATTCCCAGTCCCTCCTGGCTCAGAGGGGCCCCCAGCCCTTCCTGGGTCCAAGAAGATCCCTGATCCCTCCCATCTCAGGGGCCACCCAATCCCTCGCAGCTCTGAGATGATCCCCAGTTCCCCCCAGCTCAGAGGAGCCCCTGATCCCTCTCGGTTCTGAGAGAATCCCCCGTGCCGCCCGGCTCAAAGGATCCCACATCCCTCCCGGCTCACAGGATCACCGGTGTCCCCCGGCTCTGAGGGTCCCAGATCCCGCCTGGCTCAGACGATCCCCGGTCGCCCCGGCTCAGAAGATCCCCTGTCTCTTGGCTCAGACGATCACTGATTCCCCCGACTCAGACGATGCCCGATCCCTCCCGGCTCAGAGGACCCCAGCTCCCCGCGCTCATTGGATCCCCGCTCCCCCGTTCAGACGCTCCCCGCTCCCCCCGGCTCAGACCATCCCCGCTCCCCGAGCTCATTGGATCCCCGCTCCCCCGTTCAGACGCTCCCCGGTCCCCCCGGCTCAGACCATCCCCGCTCCCCGCGCTCATTGGATCCCCGATTCCCCCGCCCCGACTCGGTCCCGGGCCCTCCCGCCGGGGGGCGCCGCAGTGCGCGGGCAGGGCGGCCGGCAGGGGGCGCTGCGGGGCGGGCGGCGGCCGGGCCGCTCTCGGTGTCTCGGTGTCTCGGTGTCTGTCTCGGTGTCGGTGTCGGTGTGTGCGGGCCGGCAGCAGCGGCCATGGCCGGGCCGCGGCTCGGGCGAGCGGAGGCAGTGGCGGCGCGGCTGCTGCGGCTGGAGACGCGGCTGGCGCGGGCGGAGCGGCAGCTGCGGGGCGCGCTGGCTCTGCGCGGCCGCCTCCGGGCGCTGGAGCGGCGGCTGGAGAACGGCGGCGGGGCGCCGCGGGTGCCGGCGCGGCGCGGGGCGGCGGGGGCCGGGCGGGGGGCGGCGCGGGGCCCGGTGAGCCCGGAGGACGTGTGGGTGCAGTTCAGCGAGCGGGAGTGGCGGGCGCTGCGCGGCTGGCAGCGGGCCCTGCACCGCGCCGTGCTCCGCAGGAACTACCACATGCTGCTCCCGACCGGTAAGGCCGCGACGGGGCGGGGGCGGGCGGGGGGTCCCCGGTGCCCGCGGTGCTCCCGGCCGCCCCTCACCCGCCGCCTCCCGCAGAGCCCGACGTGCCCAGGCGCGCCCAGGCCCGGTGGGGACACGGGAACCAGCCGTGCCGGAGCTGCGGGGACGGGGACGGGAGAGGTGACCTGGCCGAGAGCGGCACCGGTGAGTGGCCGCGGCACAACCGGGCCGGCGGGACGTGGGTGGCAAACACCCGCAGCCGGGGTCTCCTTGGGAGCCTCTCCACGGCACGTCTGGGCTCCTAAACTGGGCTGTTGGGCATCTCAGCCCTCTCGGTCTTACCAAAACTGCCTCTCGAACCCCATTTCTCCCTCTCCCGGGTGCTGAGCTGCGCGCGTCGCCCCCGCGGTCCCCTCGCCGTCGGGCCGTGTCGCGGGGCGGTCGGCGTGGGGTGACGCTCGGTTTGCCGGACCGAAGGCTGTCAGGAGGGTTTGCTATTCCGCGTGCACAAACCTGCACAGTGCAGTTGCTTTTGCACACGCAAAGTGTTCCTCTGACTCATTGGTTGTGCTGGAGGTATAAAGGTAAAGTGCTGAGCATTAGTCCGTCTGTTTTTCCGTATGTATTTAATGTTTTCATTCATTACCCTCGCTGGAGCTTTTCTGAAGGGTTAGGAGTGGTGTGTGTTTCATGGAGAGTGACTGGAAAGGAACCGGCATAACCCCAGCAGAGCCAGAGGAGAAGCAGAACCCAGGAACAGGAGTTCGGATGGCGCTGTGCTCTCCCAGGCCACGCAGAACACCTTTTCATTTGCTAATGGGCACCGCGACAACGTGGACGTTACACTTGCGTGAAACTCTTGCGTGTTTCTGAAGCTCAAACATCTGCTGAGGGTTTTGTGACAAATGTTTTAGGTCTGTTTCAGAGACTGCGGTCAGCGAGAACGAGGTTTTTGTTAGAAGTGATCTAGAACAGAGCTGCCGTGCCTGGGGTGGGACGAGAATTGGCGTTAATTCTGTGTCTGGAATTAATAGCGTTGTTTCCTATGACCAGAAGACAGCATAATCCATATCAAGCAAGAGGAGGAGCTGTGCGCCGCAGATGAGCAGGAGGAGGAGGCTGGAGAGGCTCCCGGAGAGCCCTGCCCAGGTGAGTAACTGCATTCCTCCAGGGAAAACCAAACACACCGGTGACATTCCAAGGGTGTTGGGTTTTTCTTTCCACCTCTGCTCATTTATTCCACATCGTTTATAAGAAGCTCGCCAGTTTTGAGCAGACTTGCCGCCGTTCCTGACAGGTAAGGGCCGATATGTTGTCCCTCCCTTCTCACGCCGTTCGGGAGCGTGCAGAGCGTGTCCCTGGTTGTCACCCGAGCAGAGCGGCACAGGACGGGAGATGTTTCCTTCTCCCTTGGGTTCCTTGCTTCGCTTTCCTGAACTGGTCAAACATCTGGTGCCAAGTGGGCCGCTGTTCGGACTTTGGGGCTGCGGGTGACGTGCCGGGGGCACAACCCGGTGCCTTCTTTTGCCGCCGTGGTTTTTCCGCGTACACCGACTCCTCGGTGGTGCTGTTGCTGTAACGGCCGTGCAGCCCATGGACCTGTTTCTTGCCTTCTTGTGCCTCTTTGTGATACAAATAAACTATTTGGAGCTCAAGTCCTTACAGAGGGTAGCGGCTCTTATCTGTTGGTTCCCCTGGCTTCCAGGGTATGTAACAGATGGGGGTTTTTAGACCGTTTCATTAGGAAACTGGGATTACGGGAGCTTGGCTTGGGGAAAACAAAACAAAAAGAAAACAGAAACAAACCAACCAACCAAAATCCTACAAGGACAGGTTTCACCCTGTGAAATCCTGAGCTTACGCTCTCGTGATACGCTTGTCTTCCATTTTCTCCTTTAGCAGAGCAAGCGTTGTACGAGCCCGAGGCTCCGGGTCCGCCCGGGAAAGGAGAAGCGTTGGATCCCAGGGGGCCAGCGGGCGCGGGGGCCCAGGAGCCGCCCGGAGACCCCGACCCAGGTGAGCCGAGCCCTCCCGCTGCGGGAAGCGCCCCCTCCCACGTCGTGTCTTTGCCAGCGCTTTCCTTAGCCCCGTGAACGCCCAAATCTGTGCTTCGCGCCTTCCTCCTGCGTTCCTTCGACGGTGTAAATTCTGCCCAATTAACAGGCTTTCAGACTTACGCAACGGACGCTTTGTCGTGGATTAAACAAGAGGAGGAGCCGCGCTGCCCTGAACGGCGACGCTCGGAGGAAGAAGAAACCTCTACACATTCAAGTACAGGTCAGTGATGGATTTGAGCTGAGGTTTCTGGGACAGGAAATCTAATTCAGAGCATTTTTAATACTATATTAAATGTCGCGACCTTACAGCGTAAGCCATGAAAGAACTGGAACAAACCTCAGTCTGCTGGTGAATATCTGTTCACAAAACAACTCAGATGTTGTCAGCTGAGGAGTCTCCTTCCTCCCTGAGCTGGCCTAAAGCGCTGCCTGGGGTTTCTGTTTAGGCGGGCCCAGTGCTGCGCTCAGGCCTTGCGGGTCAAGTTTGTGCTTCTGGCTGGTTTGGTGGTGTCTAAAGCTGCTGGCAGCGGACGGGGAGCCCTGACTTGGCAGCCCCAAGCAGGACAGTGACCCTGCAGCGACAGACAAGGCGGCTTTAATGCCAGGCAGTTTGAGGACGTGCGATTTGGAGATGTACACGCTGACGTTTACCTAGCGGAGTGTTTGTACCTGGAGTGTGGGTCGCGCCTGAGTTCACAGAGATTCATCTTTGTGTTGAGGCTTAACCGCAGGGAGCGGGCGTGCAAATTCGGATGGGATGTTAATTAAATATAATACAATCTCCTGGGCCACAACCCGAGAACCACACGGTGCGGCTGTCAAGTGGGTGACTGGGGAGAGGGTGCGGAGGAGTATTTTGTGTAGGAATCGGTTGGTTGCCTGGAATTCCTTCATGTAAGTTATCCGGACGTTGACGGGCATGTGACGAAGTCACTCCAGAGTAGGTCACGGGGTAAGCTCTCGGTGTGCCGGGAACAGCCGGAATTAATGGTTTTGTAAAACGCCATCCGGGATATTGCCCTGGAGCGCGGCCGGATCAGCTGCACGTCTGAGACCGGTTCCTTCTGCTCGCCCAGCCTGCCAGGGCGGGCTGAGTCTGCTGCGGATCCCAGCCTGTGCCCGGAGCTACCGGGCTGACAGGGCACGCTTAGACAACCACTGTAGAGCAACCGATGCCTTTAGCGTTCACGCTTTAGCTCGGCCGGTGGTAACATGTTCGTGTGCTGCTGTCCCAGTACACGGCCGGAGAAGTAGGAGCTCGGGGTGTTTATGAAGCACCCATAAGTTTGGACCCGGCTGGTTGATGCTGCTGAGAGACCCGCGGTCCTTCCTGGTGCTCCGTGGAGCCTTTTCGGTAGCAGCTTTCAGATACTGGAAGGGTCACGGGCCTTAGAGGACAGAGAAATCACGGAGCGTTAAAGCTGGGCTGGAGGGCATTGGTGGAAATGAGCTGGAAAATGCATCCCTGGATATTGGTCGCAGGAAAATAGTTACAGCAAGAGGGAATTTGCAGGTCAGCAGAACAGTTTTGACCGATGGTGAATCTAGAGCTCGGGTGCCAGGTGCCTTTTGGGGTTGGATTATCAGGAATCACAGAATGTCCTGAGCTGGAGGGACCCACAGGACCATGGAGTCCAACTGCTGTCCCTGCCCAGGACACCCCACAGGTCACCCCGTGTGTCTGAGGACGGTGTCCAGTCTCTTGAACACTGTCAGGTTGGGCTGTGACCCCTCCCTGGGGAGCCTGTTCAGTGTCCAGCACCTCTGGGGAAGAACCTTTTCCTCATGTCCCACTGACCCCCTGGCACATCTCCTGCCGTTCCCTGGGTCTGTCACTGTCACCGAGCAGAGCTCAGCCTGCCCCTCCTGCTCCTGCTGAGGAACCTGCAGCCCATGAGCTCTGCGCTCAGTCTGCTCTGCTCCAGCTGAGCAAACCCGGGACTGCAGCCGCTGCTCACACGGCTTCCCCTCCAAACCTTCCCCGACTCTGTAACCTCCTCTGGACACTCTCCAGCAGCTCAATATCTTTTTCACACTGTGGCGCCCAGAACTGCACGCTTGAGTCGTAAACACTGGGGTGTGATGGTGTCTGCTCTCTCAGGGAACTCAGGCCTCACGCTTGGGATACCTGAATGAGAGGGTGAAACATTGCGTTAATTAATTTTCACGTAGATTTCTAAACATAATTGTGAAAAGACCTTTTATTTTCCTGGAGCTTTTGTTTCAGTGCAGCTCTGGTACGTGCTCTTCCCCCAGTATTAAAACTTCCCATCTTATTTGTCCGTTAGTGTGACGTGGCTGTAGACTTGGATGCTCTTAAGAGGCTTCCTTAACTGAAATACCCTGCGATCTGTCTGTTCCAGCGCATGATGAAAACGCGAAGAGGGACCCTCCGTCAGATTGCTTTGAGAGCACGGCGTGTGACTCGGGGGTACCGGCAAGACCTGCAGAGAAGTTTTCCAAGGATGCTGTTCCCGGAGTAACATGGGACGCTCCGTGTAATTCAGAAATCATGGAGACAAACCCCATGGGGAACGGCCTTGGGGGCGACGCTCGGAGCGACCGAGGGTTTGCCGAGCACTTCGATTTCTTTAGCGCTCAGGAAAACAGCGTCGGGAAGAGGCCGTGCGAGAGAAACCCCAGCCAGCAGGAGCATCTTCAGGGGGCCCGAGAAGAGGAGAAGAGTCTCAGCGAAAGGATGTTCCACCTGCTGCACTCGTGCGCTTCGGGCGAGAGAGGGGCCGGGCAGGGGGCTGCTGCTGCGCCCTGCGAGGGGCCGCCCGAGCGCAGACTGGACCCCGCGGACGGCGCGGGGCTCGGTGACCGTGGTGGCCTCGCCGGGGAGGAGCAGCCGCCTGCGCAGGGCGAGGAGACCTTCCCCGCGGAAAACCCGCCGGGCAGCCCCTGCTGGGAGCCGCGGCCGGACAAGCCGGGGCCGTGGGGCCGGTGCCGGCAGCACTCGGGGGGCAGCGCCGCCAACCAGCAGCCGGGCCAGGGCAGGGGCAAGTCCTACATCTGCAGCGACTGCGGGAAAAGCTTCATTTGCCATTCCTGGCTCGTCAGGCACCAGATGACTCACACGGGAGAGAGGCCCTACAAGTGCTCCGAGTGCGACAAAAGCTACCGGAGGAAGGATTATCTGCTAAACCACCAGCGCCAGCACTCTGGGGAGAGGCTCTTCCAGTGTCCCCTCTGCAGGAAACGGTTTGTGCGCAGGAGGAGTTTCATGAAGCACCAGGAAAGTCACGTCCAAGAAACGCACCTGACGTTGGGGGGTTGGCCCTGCGCGGAGCTCCGGGGCTCTGTGATGCACTCCATCTAGAAAACCCTGCCCGGGCGGGATCCCCCAGCTCCGCGCTGGACCCTGGGGAGGGGGAGGCAGTTGAACAGCCCCTCCCAGCCAAAGGGGGCAGGTTGAGGGGGTTATTTTCCGCAAACCGCCTTGCAATGGGCTGCAGAGCCGTTTCGCAGCTGCCACCGGTGCCTGTAGCGGTTGGGGAGGCGCTGGAGCTGCGCAGGAGGCCTGTGTTGCGCAGAATTCCCGCGGGGCGTGGATCCACGAGCAGAGAAATCACATCGGCACACGGAACAATTTGTAATGCATCAGGCTGGAGAATACCTGGAATCACCCCTGGGCTGCTGGGCGTCCAGAGTCCAGGGACTGGGCTGAAAGGGACTTACTAATTGTCCACTGAACAGGTGAAACAGTGCCAGGAAGCACCCACTGGTGTGAAATGCTTTGAGGACGGAAAGCGGTGACCCTGGGCTGCTTAAAAGGAGGCGCTTCCAAGGGCGAGGAGCTGAACCCCGGGGGCAGATACACCCCGTGGGGCTCCGTGCTGCCGAACCGGGGAGGGCTCCCCTGGCCGCGTCCTCGTCTGGAGCCGTGACACAACCGGCGAGCCCAGAACACGGTTTCATTCTGTGTAGCCTTAAAGTCGTGTTGCACTTACTGACCATGTTGTTACAGGTCGTCTCTGGTTGTTCCGTTTTCCAAATCTTATGAAAACAGAGCATTTAGATGCTCGTTAAACGTTCTCCTTCAGAAACTGTATTGTTGACGTATTCAGTGTCTTTTAAAGGGGAAGGCGCTGTGGAGTCTGACGTGCGGTGACGCTGCAAGGACACGGCTGGTTCCTTTTAGCAAGAAGCGTCTGGATTCATGGTCTGTCGCCTTGTTGCCGATGGCGCTGGGCCTCCTGGGCACATTCAGGAGCAGCAGCGCTGGCTGAGGCGGGCAGAGCGCGTTTTAGTTCAGGGCTCCTCCGTTGTCAGGGAATTCTGACAAATTTTGTTAAGGAGCCTTTTTAATGCGCGCGTTTCTGCTTAAGCTTTGTCAGGATGCTTTTGTGTTGGTTGGGAGTTTCTTTTTTTAATCCAAATTAAGCGAAATGTCGTGGGTGGTTCTGCAGGGGGAGGAGGAGGGGTGAGCGGGGCTGAAGCAGCGGGAGCAGCTCTTGCTCTGCCGTCCCCAAAGACGGGCAGGGAAACAGAGACGAAATCTTTGCTTGGGAAATGTGGGATAAGCGGCGGGGGGGGCGGGCCTCTCCTCAGCCTGGCCGGGCCCCGGGGTCAGCCCGCCCCCCAGGCTGGGCGCTCCGGACGCGCCTCCCCGTTCCCGCGGCCCGTCCCGCCGCCGGTGCCCCGTGAGAGGCCCCGGGCCTGCGCGCCCGCCTCCCGCGGGCAGCGGGACACGGCGCTTCGCCGCGGCGCCGCTTCCGGGAGCCGTCCCGCGCGGTCACCGGCGCCCCGGGGCGCGCTCTCCCGGTTCCGCGTCCGCCGCCGCTCCGCCGTTGCTGTGGCAACGAGAGGGCGCGAGCTCGCAATCCCGGCCCCCCTTTCCGTGAGGTCACGCCTGCCTCTTCCAATCAGCGCCCTGTGTCTTCGTGTGCTGGCCAATGGGAATGAACGTAGCCGCCCAGCCCTCCGCGTGAAGGCCGCGCCGCACGCGCCCGGGGAGGAGGGCCGGCCCGCCCCGCCGGATTGGGTGTTGCCATGGCGACGGGCGTGGCGTGGCCCCGCGGAGGAAGATGGCGGCCGGCGGGGGCGGTGAGCGGCGGGGAGGCCGGGCGGGGGAGCCGGAGTGTCCCCCGGGGTGTCCCCCGGTATGTGCAGCTCACCGGGCCCGTGGGGCGGGCGCGGGGCCGTGTCCTGCCTCCCCCTACACAGCCGCTGCCCTGCGGCGCGGCCCCTCGGGGCCCGGGGCTGCCCCGGTACGTGCCTCCCGCCGCGGGTGTGCGGTGCGGGCAGGAGCTGCAGGCGCTCCCGGGGGGTAGCATGGGGGCGGCTGCCTCGGAAGAAACGCGGGGAGCCCGGTTTTCCTCCAGTGTCGTCGTAACAGAGCGTGGATGTCGGTCCTGGGGGAAACACCGACTCCTCCTGCCCCGCTGGTGCGTGAGAACGGGCGGCGAGTGGGGCCCAGAGCCGGCAGGATGCTCTGCCCCGGGGGCGCCTGGTCTCCCCCTACACCCCGTCCCCGCGCGGACCTTGAGCCGTAATACGTGTTCCCAGCAGCGCAGCGTGATGGTGAGAGGAGTCGATGCTGTGAGAGCTGGGCCACGTTTGTCTCCAGCAATGTTCCCACTGATGAGCATGAGCCAGCACTGGGCCCTTGTGGCCAGGAAGCCAATGGTACCTGGGGTGGGTTAGAAGGGGGTGGTCAGTAGGTCAGAGAGGTTCTCCTGCCCCTCTGCTCTGCCCTGGGGAGACCACACCTGGAATATTGTGTCCAGTTGTGGCCCCTCAGTTCCAGCAGGACAGGGAACTGCTGGAGAGAGTCCAGCGCAGCCACCAAGATGCTGGAGGGAGTGGAGCATCTCCCGTGTGAGGAAAGGCTGAGGGAGCTGGGGCTCTGGAGCTGGACAAGAGGAGACTGAGGGGGGACTCATTCCTGGGGATCAATATGGAAAGGGGGAGTGTCAGGAGGATGGAGCCAGGCTCTTCTGGTGACAACCAGTGACAGGACAAGGGGCAATGGGTGCAAACTGGAACACAGGAGGTTGCGCTGGAAGATGAGAAGCAACTTGTTCCTGGTGAGGGTGGCAGAGCCTGGCCCAGGCTGCCCAGGGGGGTGTGGAGTCTCCTTCTGTGCAGACATTCCAACCCGCCTGGACACCTTCCTGTGTAACCTCATCTGGGTGTTCCTGCTCCATGGGGGATTGCACTGGATGAGCTCTCCAGGGCCATCCCAGCCCCCGGCATCCTGTGGTTCTGTGCTCTGCAGACCCTTTCTTTGCCCGGGTTCTTTCTGCAGACACATACCCTGGTGGTTTCTACCATCGTCCTTTCCCGTCTGTGCCTCTTCGTGGTTTTCTCCTCTTCCCAATGCACCGAAGGTCTCCTCTGCCGCTGACATCCCGCAGAGCCGCCCTCTCCAGCCGGTACGGCGGGGACAGCCCGATTCAGACCCCACGTCTAAACCCAGTCGTCATTTTTTGGGAACTATTTGGCCGTCACCCTTTTGCTGCTGCCTTCTGAATAATTAGATAACGAATTTTGTTGAGGAGCATGGGAGGACTTCTCATAGATACGCAAATTAATGCAGTGCAGCTGTACGAAGTGGCCTAAATCTGCATAGTAAGGGTCTGTTAAGCGGATTGAGGGAGGTTTTTGCCCTCCAGGCTGTCTGCTGTCGCTGTGGAGCGGGGAAGCGTGTGCGGGAGAGCTGGAACAGGACCTGCGTCCCTCCCTGTGCCGCCCACCCCAGCTGTGGCTCCTCAGCCCCGGCACCGTGTGTCACTTTGTCACCTCAGCTCTGTCTGTCTTTCCAAACCGTGTGTTTTCTTGATGAGTTTAAGCCCATTTAATATTGAAGGTGATTAGAAACTCTTTAAACCCCCTTCCTGGCGTGTCATTTATCAGTTTTCTCCCGTTTCGCGGTTTCTGAAGGTTCATTGCTGGGCGCTGAGCGTGGCAACGCCACCCGCGGCTGCACAGGAGCAGCGCCGCTGCGTTCCATGGTTTCCCTTCACAAACCCAACCTCTCTTGATTCGGTGGATTCACAACACGGGCCGGGACCCGGGAACATCTTCGAAGCACCAGTGACTGCGTTGGAAGCATTTTGAGGACAGTTCGTTTGAAAATGACCCCTTAAAAATGAGAAAAAACAGGTGCCCGTTGAAAAAACTGTTTCCAAAAAATTGGCTTTGGGCGAAGACGGAAACCGGCTCTTTGGGACACCTCGGAGGTTCTGTGGTGGGTAAATAATAGAACTGGCAACCCAACCCGGAGTCCTGAGCGCTCGAGGGTAATTTAAATGTTTGCTGTTGTGTTTACTTTGTGTGAATTAAGGAAGATTTGCATGTAAAGCGCTTTGAGGAAGCAGCAACCCCCAAAGGCGCTGCGGGCAGTGGAACGTCTCCAGCGCCGCGGCGGAGCTGTTTGTCCCTGTCGCACTGTGTGGAGGTGCCGCTGGGACGCTGGGACTGGGGAGGTTAAAGGCATCTCAGTGCTCTTTGTGCTGCAATCCTGATTTTGTGCCTAAATGCATCTGTGTTTGGGGCTGGGCTTCTGCTCGACCTGCCCCCTTGTCCTTCGTTTGGATTGCGATCCGGTCTAGCCACAAGCGAATGAAACCTCGCTGTTCCTCTTGGATTTTTAAAACTGGTTTTATACATCGCGCAAGCTGCAAAAACACCCGAACCAGCGAGATGGGCGTTAGATTGAAAGGCAAATTAAAACATATTCAAAGGCAAGTGCGTGCAAACGTGGCTCTGGGTAGATACAAAGCGCCGGCACGAAGTGTGTACGCAGAAAACCACCCAGAACCAAAATGTGAATCCCTTGGTGTCTGTAGGACCCCAGTTTATATTTGTATTAACTTCTATTATTCTCGCAGACTGCGGTGCTGCCCCGGGGCTTATTTCAAATACATCCCGAAGTATTTTCTGGTTCTCAGTGAAGGGAAGAGCCCAATTCCCCAATGGGGCTCAATGTTGATGGTGCCCACAGATATTTTTGCAACTAGTCGTGTTATAAAGCCATTGTTTCAGTTGAATCGCATTATTTTTAAGCCATTTTGCTCATTCTGAGCTAGGCGCAGAAATAACAGTAGGAGATTCATATAGAAAGGCCTTAATTGGTGCGTTGTTATTTGTAGTTATATGTGTTATGTAATGATATGTAACAGGGGCACTGCTGGACACAGTTGGCTGGTGACTTTAATATTGTTTGCAAAAGGGGCGTTTGGGGACTCCGGTGGCACCGTTGTTTCTTGTAGGTCCCTGGGACGTGTGGAAAGGGGAAGAACCGGCACAAAGAGCTGAAGAACCGGCACAAAAAGCTTTGCCAGCAAGTGGAAAAGGAGAATTAGGAGCGTGTAACCACCATGGGTGAAGGGGAGTTCGCCCTTTGTCGCCGCTCTCGCAGATCTGAACTGTTTCTGTGCTATCAGCAAGTTTGCTGGTGACACCAAGCTGGGAGCAGTGGTGACACTGGAAGCTGTGCTGCCATCAGAGACCTGGACAGGCTGGAGAGCTGGGCGGGGAGAAATTAATGAAATAGAACAAGGGAAGTGTAGAGTCTTGAATGTGGGCAGGAACAACCCCAGGTTCCAGTGTAAGTTGGGGAATGACCTATTAGAGAGCAGTGTAGGGGAAAGGGACCTGGGGGTCCTGGGGACAGCAGGGTGACCATGAGCCAGCACTGGGCCCTTGTGGCCAGGAAGCCAATGGTACCTGGGGTGGGTTAGAAGGGGGTGGTCAGTAGGTCAGAGAGGTTCTCCTGCCCCTCTGCTCTGCCCTGGGGAGACCACACCTGGAATATTGTGTCCAGCTGTGGCCCCTCAGTTCCAGCAGGACAGGGAACTGCTGCAGAGAGTCCAGCGCAGCCACCAAGATGCTGGAGGGAGTGGAGCATCTCCCGTGTGAGGAAAGGCTGAGGGAGCTGGGGCTCTGGAGCTGGACAAGAGGAGACTGAGGGGGGACTCATTCCTGGGGATCAAGATGGAAAGGGGCAGTGTCAGGAGGATGGAGCCAGGCTCTTGTGGTGACAACCAGTGACAGGACAAGGGGCAATGGGTGCAAACTGGAACACAGGAGGTTCCAGTGAAAGAGGAGAAGCAACTTGTTGGGGTGAGGGTGGCAGAGCCTGGCCCAGGCTGCCCAGGGGGGTTGTGGAGTCTCCTTCTGTGCAGACATTCCAACCCGCCTGGACACCTTCCTGTGTAACCTCATCTGGGTGTTCCTGCTCCATGGGGGATTGCACTGGGTGAGCTTTCCAGGGCCCTTCAGCCCTATCATTGTGTGACTCTCTGATTCTGTGACTCGTGTCTTACAGTCACTCCTCAAATTCCTGGATTTCTGGGGAATTATTTTCTAGATACTTCTGATTTTTTGCAAGAGAAGGTAAGTGCCACAATCTTTTCTTTAAAGGCTGAAGGAGGGTCAGTTTCCTAACGGCCCTTGTGCCCTGTTATGTCAGATCATCTCTCTGTGCGTGTCGGTGTTACAGTGTCTATGTGACACGTGTTAACAACACCCAGTGCAAGGGGCTGTGCTGGCGGAGGGTCTGGGATCGTGACACTCATACTGACCAAAACAAGGAATAAAGGAGCGTGGGAAAGGTTTCCATACACGAGCTGGGGAGCTGCGGTGACACACGGTGCCGTGAATTCGGTGGGTGAGTTAGTTATAGTTAAACTGTGAATATTTTCATCATCCTCAAACCTGGTATGTGTCTGGTTTTGCGATTCACCAAAAAGCATTGAACTATTTTGATGCAGAAATGGTTAAATAACATGAATGATGCCCTAGAAAGTGCAGGATTTGTATTGGTTGGTTAGAAAATGAACGAGTCTTATTGATTAGTTTCAAGTGCCCAACCGAACGTTTGCTGGGGTTTAAAGTGGCAGATGTGAGCGCTCGCTGGCTCCCCGGCTCGCAGGATCCCTGGATCCGCAGACGAACCTGCTGTAATTAAGGGCTGAAAGCGCATTTGCTCGTCCCCTGGGCTGCGGGGACACGAGCGTCACATTCTCCAGTTTGTGACTCTTTGGTTCTGCTCACGAAACGCTGATTTACCTCAACCTCATTCTGTCGCTGCTTCCGCGTTTGAAATCGCATGAAATAATGCGACAGTGTGATTGCACTTGTTTGTGACTCTTCACACACGTTGTATTTGTGCCGGAGAAGAGCTGCGGGCCGCAGAGCCGCCCCCGCTCCGCTCTGCAACATTTGGGTCTAATTCCTGGAATATTTTTTAAAAATCAAAGACAAATATGGCTCAGCGGTTGTTACCCCCTCGCTGGGCCTTTCTTTGGAGTAAAAGCCGGTGGGTTCCGCTGGTATTTGCTAGAAAACAGCGTCACAAAGTCTCTTCTTATAGTCGCAGGAACAACTCTTTGAGAGAGCCCAAGGCGGCGTTTTTCATGTAAATTAACAAAAATGAGTCGTGTCACAAAACAAGGGCGTAAATTAACTACAGGGCTCGGAGATTCAAAGTGAACGGGACGGTCTTTGTGCACCGTACCCTTTGTCTGCATATGTTGGGAAATACGTAATGATGGGGGAGAAAATCAGAGAAGCATCATAACCATCATTTCCGTGTTGTGTTCCCTGTCCCCAAAAGCAGCGTCGGACACCAGGGCTCGGGGTTTTGAGGAAAGGAGATCCCTACGAGCCTCAGCGCTCGTGTGTGGAGCCCGAGACCCCTCAGAAGTTAAACTGGTGACCCATTGGAACCGCACGGACTAGTGGGGGCAATTCTAGCGCATCCCTGCTCTTTTACCCAAAACCGCGCTTTCTTCGCACAGCTGTAGCCACAGCGAATGGGGAGCTTTCTGTGTTCTATCACATCAGATAAGGGCACGTTTGGAGTCTCTTTTGTTCAGGCTGCGGTCAGATCGGGGTTGTGGAGTCACCCGAAGGGCGCAGGAAACACAGAACTGCACAGATTGGCCTCGGGAGGACCCCGAACTTGCCAAATGTTGGACAAGGGGGAACGTCCAAGAGTCCGCGGGGTTCGGCAGCAGATTGGGCAAGTCCAGCACGAAGCAGAAGAGGTAACGGCTCTCTTGAGGAACGAGAAACTAATGCATTCGGATAAATGGTGTTTTATCAGCACACCCATGCAGGAGGAAGAGTGTGTGCGTGTGCACCGGGTGTGCGTGTGCACCGGGTGTGCGTGTGCACCGAGTGCCAGAAGGCTTTTACATTGAAAATCAGACTTGTAAAACATAAGCAAATTCACGCCTAAATGATCACACACACACATGATCCGTGTGCCAAGAGCCTTCCTGGGTGGATTTTTTCCATTGTGTTATCAAAAAATCCCTCTCCCCCCTGGAGATGGTGGTTCATAGTCAGATATTGATTATAGCGGAAGCTTTAGGATGAGATGGTTTTACTAAACTGAAGTTCAAGCATGAAAGGCAGCTGGTTGGTGCCAGCCTAATAGTCATTGATTGGGAGCTGATTTTAATTAGCAGCTGGGTGATTCATATCGGGGGGGAGGAGCTGTACAGAGCGGCGCTGACGGTACCAAATGCATTATTGAAAGAAGAATCTGGTGCAGCAAACGGCACGTGCTGGGAAACAGCCACGTTAGTGCAGAAAACCTCCGGGGGTTTGTCGGGTATGAGAGTGAGAAAGTGTCGCAACGGGAGCGGGATTGTCCACGGAGCTGTGAGGAGGGGACGGAGCTTCCAAGAGGTTAAAGTGAAGGGTTGGGTTTGAGGTAAGAGTTGGGGAATAAGTTGGGGAATGACCTATTAGAGAGCAGTGTAGGGAAAGGGAGCTGGGGGTCCTGGGGACAGCAGGGTGACCATGAGCCAGCACTGGCCCTTGTGGCCAGGAAGCCAATGGTACCTGGGGTGGGTTAGAAGGGGGTGGTCAGTAGGTCAGAGAGGTTCTCCTGCCCCTCTGCTCTGCCCTGGGGAGACCACACCTGGAATATTGTGTCCAGCTGTGGCCCCTCAGTTCCAGCAGGACAGGGAACTGCTGGAGAGAGTCCAGCGCAGCCACCAAGATGCTGGAGGGAGTGGAGCATCTCCCGTGTGAGGAAAGGCTGAGGGAGCTGGGGCTCTGGAGCTGGACAAGAGGAGACTGAGGGGGGACTCATTCCTGGGGATCAATATGGAAAGGGGGAGTGTCAGGAGGATGGAGCCAGGCTCTTCTGGTGACAACCAGGGACAGGACAAGGGGCAATGGGTGCAAACTGGAACACAGGAGGTTCCACTGAAAGAGGAGAAGCAACTTGTTTGGGGTGAGGGTGGCAGAGCCTGGCCCAGGCTGCCCAGGGGGTTGTGGAGTCTCCTTCTGTGCAGACATTCCAACCCGCCTGGACACCTTCCTGTGTAACCTCATCTGGGTGTTCCTGCTCCATGGGGGATTGCACTGGGTGAGCTTTCCAGGGCCCTTCATCCCTGACACTCTGGGGTTCTGTGTAAAAACAACAACGATAAAAGTTCAGTGGTTACAGCCGTAGGGCAGCAGCGACGGCAGCGGAAGCGCTGATGCGTGGAAATAACGACCAGAATCGGTTGCTTCAGACAGAGAGCAAGATGCTGATTTAATTTCTGCAAATCTGGAAAAGACCAAGGGTATATTCTTAGTTTATGAGCAAAGCACAGGGAATGTTATAAGCTAAAAAAACCAGTGGTTTTGGCTGCGGGAGGGGAGTCCCGCCGAGCCGGCGGCTGCAGGCCACACGTCTCTCCCCAGGCTGGTGATGCTCAGCGGTTTTGCTTATTCCAGCTGAGCACAAAGAGCGAAAAGGTCGCGTCACCTCCAGCCCAGCGGACTGAGGAGCCGCGGAGCCCCGGGAGCCGCTGGGGCTCGGGAGAACACCGGCCCCGGGATCCCAAGGGAGCGAGTCACATCCCGAAAACTCCTTCGCCACCGGCTCCTCATTATTCCATCTCAGAACCGCCCTGCGAACAGCTTCGCTTTTCTTTCTCTCCCACGCAGCCTAATGCCGCAGCGGTCACAGGACGAGGCGCTTCCTCGGGGACCAAACCCCGTACAACCCGACCTGCGGTGCCGTCCGTGCGCGGCGGAGCGGCCGCGGTGGGGCTGAGCCCGGGTCTGTGCGCCCGGAGCCGCTCGCGAGCAGCTGCGAGTAAATCCCGCGTGAAATCTCGTGGAGAAGGTTCAGTCTCCTTCCCCGCAACACAGAGCTGAGGAGCATCCGGCAGAGTCACTTAAATCTTCACCTTCAAATGACTCGTGTGCTGAGAATCACACAGAATCACAGAATGACAGAATGGAGTGGGTTGGAAAAGGCCTCAGAGCTCATCCAGTCCAACCCTTGGTCCAACTCCAGTCCGTTTATCAGATCATGGCACTAAGTGCCATGTCCAGTCTCAGTTTAAAAACCTCCAGGACGGTGAGTCCAGCACCTCCCTGGGCAGCCATTCCAATCCTGACCACTCTCTCTGCACAGAATTGCTTTCTCATCTCCAGCCTCAATTTCCCCTGGTAGAGTTGAAGCCCATGGCCCCTTGTCCTATTGCTGATGCCTGGAGAAGAGCCCAATCCCCACCTGGCTACAACTGCCCTTCAGGTAGTTCTGGAGAGTGCTGAGCTCAGCTCTAAGCCTCCTCTTCTCCAGACTAAACAAGCCCAGCTCCCTCAGCCTCTCCCCATGGGTCTTGTGTTCCAGTCCCTTCCCCAGTCTTGTTGCTCTTCTCTGGACCCGCTCCAGCACTTCAATCTCTTTCCTGAGCTGAGGGGCCCAGAACTGAACACAACACTCCAGGTGTGGCCTCCCCAACGCAGAGCACAGGGGAAGGATCACTGCCCTGGTCCTGCTGACCACGCTGGTTTGGATACAGGACAGGACACCATTGGCCTTCTTGGCCACCTGGGCACAGTGTTGGCTCATGTTGAGCTTCCCGTCCATTAGTGCCCCCAGGTCCCTTTCTGCCACTCTGTGCCCAGCCTGGAGCGCTGCAGGGAGCCTGGGGTCCCTCCGTCCCGTTCCAGTGATGCTGGGAGGACTTTCGCCGTGACTGAGCCCAGAGTGGTTAAACCAATAGCTTGTGTGCGAGAGTTAATCGCTCCCTCCCCGTGTCCTTTTACACCCTTCTCAACTTCAAAACCAGTTCTTTCTGAAGCTGAATTTAAACATCGCGTTTCCAGTCTCCATGGAAAACTAGCACTGAAATGTTAAAGATGGATGCACAGTGATAATGGCAATGCGCAGAGGCCACTCAGGTGGGGCAGCTCCTGCAGCACGGACAGGAAGAATTGTTCATTGACTGTGTTATTCAATAAAAAATCTGAGCTGAGAATCAGTTCCTGGCCTTGAGAAATAATGTTTGTGCATTGGGAAACACAAACGGCTGTGTAAACCCTTGGGTTCCTGCAGTCAGAGGGAAAAAAGCCGGATCTTTAGTAGGATGGATTGTGTCAAAAGAGAAGTTCTGACACATTGGTTTGTGTTTGAAAAGCTTTGGGTCACTTTACTGTGCAGATGCGAAGCTCAGCCTGTGCTGTTCCACCCTGTGCTGTTCCGCCCTCTGCTGTTCCACCCGGTGCTGTTCCGCCCTCTGCTGTTCCGCCCGGTGCTGTTCCGCCCGGTGCTGTTCCGCCCTGGCAGGAGCAGCGGAGACAGAACACACCTGAGGACAGAACATTTTCAATGCTAAGGGCCCGTGTGTTCTCCTCAGGGTAGGAACAAGGTCAGGATGCGGCACGTGAGGCTTTTCTGCCCGTTCTGGTGTAACTGCGCTTTGTGGATTCCTGCCTGACGTGTCCTCTCCCGTTCTGTTCCCTTCGGTTTGTGAATTAAGAGAGGTCTGGCGTTTCGTAATGAGTGTTGATGAGAGATTATTTCTTTACATTTCTCTGTCTCCACTTACCCTGCAGGTGACGGGTCTCGTCTCTCGTGTTCCATTGGTACCGCAGGTGCTGCCGTAATGCAAATTAACACAAAAGCATTAAAGCCGAGGTCTGTACAAGCACTTTCTGGGCAGAGATCGTCGTCCCTGCTCCATGTGGTTTCTCAGTAGAAGCGACCAGCAGAAAAGCCCCTTTCCCAGAAATCCCCATCTGCTTCCGTGGGGATCATTGTGCGTGGTTTCCATTCCATCACAAGCGGACCGGGCTGTGCCACGCGGTGCTGCCGCAGTTTGGAGCGGAATCGGGCAGGTTCCGCAGGGGTGCCGGGGCGGCAGCGCGGTGAGTGCCGGGGTCAGCACAGGGGAGCCCGATGGCTCCTCATGCAGCCGCTAGTGCGTGGTGATCCGCGTGTCCCGAGATGCTGAGCTGCATCGGCTCAGAATCGGCTGGATAAATGCCTAGGATTTTAAAAATTATAGAAATTATTAAATACAGACATGCCACATTTGGCTCAAGCGTCGGTGCTGCACCCCCGCTGGGGTACTGGGCCCTTCACAGTGACACCGCGGCTGCTCCTGCGCCAGGTCGAGCTTTGGGTGCTGGGTCTGAGCTGCGGTTCCTGTGAATCTATGGCCTCGTGGGACCTTCCGGGTGCCCGCGGGGACAGCGGCCGTGCGGATGGGCTGCACGGGGGCAGCGTCCCCACCGAGGGACCCCCGGGTACATGGCAGCTCCTGAGTTCACAGAATCCCAGAGTGTCAGGGTTGGAAGGGCCCTGGAAAGCTCACCCAGTGCAATCCCCCATGGAGCAGGAACACCCAGATGAGGTTACACAGGAAGGTGTCCAGGCGGGTTGGAATGTCTGCACAGAAGGAGACTCCACAACCCCCTGGGCAGCCTGGGCCAGGCTCTGCCATCCTCACCCCAAACAAGTTGCTTCTCATATTCCAGCGGAACCTCCTGTGTTCCAGTTTGCACCCGTTGCCCCTTGTCCTGTCCCTGGTTGTCATCAGAAGAGCCTGGCTCCATCCTCCTGACACTCCCCCTTTCCATCTTGATCCCCAGGAATGAGTCCCCCCTCAGTGTCCTCTTGTCCAGCTCCAGAGCCCCAGCTCCCTCAGCCTTTCCTCACACGGGAGATGCTCCACTCCCTCCAGCATCTTGGTGGCTGCGCTGGACTCTCTCCAGCAGTTCCCTGTCCTGCTGGAACTGAGGGGCCACAGCTGGACACAATATTCCAGGTGTGGTCTCCCCAGGGCAGAGCAGAGGGGCAGGAGAACCTCTCTGACCTACTGACCACCCCCTTCTAACCCACCCCAGGTACCATTGGCTTCCTGGCCACAAGGGCCAGTGCTGGCTCATGGTCACCCTGCTGTCCCCAGGACCCCCAGCTCCCTTTCCCCAGTTGTTGTTCCCCAAAAGGGTAAAACTCGCCTAATCCCACGGACACTTGGGATGCTCTGGTGTGGGACGGGGTGTCACAGCCCGGGTGTCCTGCACCCCGAGAGCCCCGGATCGGCTGCCAGGGCCGGGCTGCAGCTCGGGCCACACCGAGGGGTGATTCCTCCATCCCTGAGCACTGAGTCCCATGGATGCCCCGGCCCCCTCGCTCCTTCCAAGGGGACAAAGCCCGGCATCGCATCTCGCTTCTAATTCCCCACAGAGCAGAGAGCGGGGTCTTCAGCAAGGGCTGAATCGCTCGCTGGGTGATCAAAGCTTCACCCAGGAGGACTTGACATTTCTGGGGAAATCTTACCTGTGTGTAAGAGACATTTGAAAAATCTCAGGGCTAAAACAAGCAAACCCTGTCAGAGCTGGTGCAGAATGAATCTGTGGCAGAGAACAAGAAGCCAGCAGATATTTTGTGTTTATTCCCGGTGTCCCCAGCTCGGGAACCCCTGGTTTGCTCGGCGCCAGCTCCGGGGCAGGGACTCTGACCGTCACAGGCAGCGCTGCCTGCGTCTGGATTGAACCTCAAATTCATACAGCTCAGGAGCGGCTGGAACCCCCGATCTCACCAAACCCACGTGCCGGTGAGCGGTCTTGTGGAAGGAGGCGCTCAACAGGGGTCACTGTCCTGGGCACGGGGTGCTGGGTGCCCCAGCCCCACCACTTTGTCCTTCTGCGGGGTCCAGGGAGCTTTTTCGGTCCTGTGTCCTCATGGCAGTGGTGGCCCTGCCTGCTGGGTGTCCTGAAACCCAACAGGGGAAAATCGGAGCAGGAGCTGGGACACAAACATGCCACGAGTAGGGGGGGGTTCAGCAACCCCCAGGGAACGGCAGCAGCCGCGCAGCGGGTCCTTCCTCTCAGCCATCCCCAAAAGGGCTCGGTGTCACCCCCTGGTCCCTGAGGGTCACCCACGCTCCATGCCGAACGGCCCGGAGCAGGTTTTATGGAGACACGGCTTTGGGTGGGCGGGCCGTGCCCTTGGGCTGGAGCGGGCTCCTTCCCACCCGCAGCTGCCGGGAGCGAGGGGACGGCGGGGAGTGAAAAAACCAACAGTAACCTGCCATTTTTTGCTGGTTTCCCAAAGAAATGGGGCTGTGCCGTGTGTGGTGCTGGTCCCCGTCACCCAGGGCCGTCCCCAGGAGCCCTCCCGGTGCCCGGGCCGTGCCGTGTGCCGCGCTGCGGGTGCGTCCCGGCGCTGCGGGAGCGGGTGGAGGGGGCAGCGCGGACCCCACCCCCTCAATTGCACAGAAAACGAGCTGCTCAAAAAGCCACTTAAGCGGTTCCCTTTGGGGTTCCTGTCCCACCTCTCGCAGCTCTGGGAGCTCCCTGGCCCCCGTGGGGCATCACCCGTCAGCCCACCGCTCACGCCTGGCTCCCAGGGGACACCCTTGTCCCCCCAGCCCGGGGCAGGAGCCCGAGAACCCTCGTCCTGCCCCGGGCACCCGTGGGTGTCACTGCCCCAGCTCAGCCCTGGGGACTGGGAGGGCAGCGGCTGCGGGAGCCCCCGGGGCGCTGGGCCATGGGGCAGGGGTGCGGGGGCTTGGGGGGCTTCGGGTGCCCCAGTTGGAGAACGCAGCACTGGAGGGGACGCTGGAGCGATGACATCCTCGAGCGAAATGGCTGCTCAGGCTCCCGTGACGCCTGCTCAGCCCGTTAACCCTTCTTGTCCCACTGTCCTCCCTGCCCGCAGCCTGGGGCCATCCCGCTCGTGTCCTGCAGAGGGGACCCCCCCACGGCCCACCCGTACGGACCCTGCAGCACCCAGGGTCAGGGGAGCTTCCTCGGGTTTCCATGAAAACAGAACAGTGACGCTTTTCCCTGGTCTCCCACCAGCACCCGGTGCTGTTGGACCAAAGGGTCCCAGGGTTGGGGTGAGCGCACAGGGGGTCCCCAAACCCAGTGCAGTCCCACACGCGGGTGTCCTGTCTGTCTCTGGCCAGGACGGGGGTCCTGGTGTGGGTGTGTGTGTGGATGGCCAGATGCTCCTCACCCTGTGGTCTGGGGCTCGTGGCCCCCGGCATCACCGGGTGTTTGCTGGAGGAAGAAGTGGGGTCCCAGCAGCACAGCCCAAGTGGGGTCACCACCTTCCCCACCCTGGGGTGACGCTGGGGACACAGCTGAGGGGGCAGCCCAGGGGCTCTGGGCTCGGTGCTGGTGCCAGTGCCAGCGCTGGGGCGATGCTGGTGTGGGGCCAGGGCTGGTACTGGTGCTGATACTGGTAACAACGCAGATACCAGCGCCAGTGCTGGTGCTGATACTGGTGCTGATCCTGACACTGTTGCTGATGCCAACACCAGTGCCAGGCCTTGGTGCTGGTGCTGACACTGGTGCTGATAGTGGTGCTGGTGCCAACACCAGTACTGGTGCCAGGGCTTGGTGTGGATACTGGTACCTGTGCCCATGCCAGCACAGATACCAGTGCCAGGGCTGGCTGCCGATTCCCGTGCCCATACCAGTGCCAATGCCTCTGCCCACACTCATACTGGTGCCAGGGCTCAGTGCTGGTGATGACACTGGTGCCCGTGCTGACGCTGGTGCCAGTGCTGATACTGGTGTCAGGGCTTGGTGCTGATACTGGTGCCCATACTGGTGCCTGTGCCAGTGCCCAGCCTGGTGCCAGTGCTCGTGCTGACACCAGTGCCAGGGCCTGATGCCGGTGCCCAGCCCAGTACAGATGCCTGTGCCAGTGCCCACACCAGTGCCAGGGCTCGGTGCTGGTGCTGGCACTGGTGCCAGTGCCCGTACTGGTGCCGGTGCCGATCCTGCTCCCGGTGTTAATCCCAGTGCCGATCCCGATCCGGGTGCCGGTGCCGATCCCGCTCTCGGTGCCGATGGCGCTGCCGGTGCCGCTCCGGTGCCGGGGCTGCCGGTGCCGGTAGGCGGCACTGCTCCGCGCTCCGCTCTCCGCGCCGCTCCCCCGCCCGCTGCCGCCGAGCCCGGAGGAGGCGGATGCAATTCCCCGGCTGCCCCTGGCTCCTCGGCGGGGCGGCGGGGCCCGGCCCGCAGCGCGCAGGCACCGACAGCGGCCCCGGCCCCGCTCCCGGCCCCGCTCCCGCCGCGCCGGCCCCGCTCCGCTCCGCGCTCTCCCCGCCGCCGCCCGGCCCGGCCCAGCGGGGCCCGGCCCAGCTCCGCGGGGCCATGGCCGAGTGGGCGCCCGCCCAGGTAAGCGCGGCCCGGCCGGGCCCGGGGGCAGCGGGGGCACCGGGGGCACCGGGAGCGGAGGCGGAGCCGCCCCGCCCGCCCCGCCGGCCGCCCCCGCACCCCCCGCCCCGGCCGGGACCCTCCGCGGTGCCCCCGGGACCCCCGGCAGCCCCTGCCCGCGGAGCCCAGCGACCCCGGCGCCCTCCGGCCCCGGGCTGCCCCGCGGAGCTGCCCCGGGCTGGCCCCGTGTCCGCGGGGTGTCCCCGGGCACCGCTGACCCGGGGTGTCCCCAAGTCCCTGCGATGCTCATGGGCACGTCTTCCCCGAGATGTCCCTGTGTCCCGGCTGCCCCCAAGGACCTGCCCCGGGCTGTCCGTGTGTCCACGGGATGTCCCTGGGCACCTCTTCCCTGAGATGTCCCCGGGGACCTGATCCACGATGTCCCCCAGGATTTCCCTGAGCACCCATGACCTGGGATGTCCCCAGGTCCCTGCAATGCTTCTGGGCACCTCTGACCTGAGATGCCCCTGTGTCCCCAGGCTGCCACCAGGGACCTGACCTAGGATGTCCCCGTGTCCCCAGGATTTTCCCGGGCACCTCTGACCGGGGATGTCCCCAGGATGTCCCTGGGCACCCCTGACCCAGGGTGACCCCAGGATGTCCCTGGGCACCCCTGACCCGGGATGGCCTCAGAATGTCCCTGGTCACCTCTGACCCGGGAGGGCCCCAGAATGTCCCTGGGCACCCCTGACCCGGGATGGCCTCAGAATGTCCCTGGTCACCCCTGACCCGGGAGGGCCCCAGAATGTCCCTGGGCACCTCTGACCTGGGATGGCCCCATGTCCCTGGAATGTCCCTGGGCACCCCTTCTCCAGGCTGCCCTGTGTCCCTGGCTACTCCCTGCCCACCCAGCCCCATCCCGTTCCCAGGAGTTCCTGCCTGGGCAGACCCAGGGAAGACCCCACAAGGGATGGGGACATGGGGTGCTGGGGAGCAGGTCCCCTGGTGCTGGCCGGTGTCCCATGGGGGCAGTGACTGGTGCTGACTCTGTGGCTGCCGTGGCGGCACTGCAGTCCCTCCCCAGCCCACCCAGCCCAAGGGACACATTCCATCCAGCGGCACCGGCAGAGCCACCTCGTCTGCCCCTCATCGACCCCCAGGCCTGTCCCCGCCCGGAGCTCAGACCGGGCCCCAGCAGCTCCGTCCTGCCTGGGCAGCACCGGCCGCTGGCACAGGGTGGCCGTGGTGGTGGCCATGGGGCAGGTGCCCAGTGGTGCCAGGGCTGGGGGGCAGCGCTGCGGGGCAGTGGTGGGGGTCACACGTGGGGGTCCCCGATGGGCAGCAGCAGGAGAAAACACCCGATCGGGGGGACCAGCACCTGCTGTGGGGCCGGGTCTCCAGGCACGACCCGGGGGGGTGACCAAGGGCACCCTCCCACCCGCGCCCTCCCCACGGCCCAGGTGCAGGAGTGGAACGTGGACGCCCCCCACCTGATGCCGCTGCAGCCGCCACTGCTGCCGGAGCGGGCGCACGTGCGGGAGGCGCAGCTGCACTCCGCGGAGGCCTCGCTCTGGACCGTGGTGGCCACGGTGCAGGCGATGGAGAGGAAGATCGACCTCCTGGCCACCCGCCTGCTCAGCCTGGAGGGCCGGTCGGGCACGGCCGAGAAGAAGCTGCTGGACTGCGAGAAGACGACCATGGAGTTTGGGAACCAGCTGGAGAGCAAGTGGGCCGTGCTGGGCACCCTCATCCAGGAGTACGGGCTGCTCCAGCGGCGCCTGGAGAACGTGGAGAACCTGCTGAAGAACAGAAACTTCTGGGTGCTGCGGCTGCCCCCCGGCCCCCGGGGCGAGGTCCCCAAGGTAACGGCTCTGGGGGGGCTGCGGGGGGACCCTCCAGGGAGCAGGTGCCACTGAGCTGCCGGGGGCTTGTCCCTGCAGGTGCCGGTGACGTTTGTTGACATTGCCGTCTACTTCTCGGCGGAGGAGTGGAAGAATTTGGAGGAGTGGCAGAAAGAGCTGTACAACAACCTGGTGAAGGAGAACTACGAGTCTTTGATCTCCCTGGGTAAACAGCCTTTTTCACCCCGGTCCCAGACAGCGGGGGCAGTGGCTGCGTCTCTCCAGTGGGTCCGGGACGGGGTGGCCCCCAATGGTGGCATTTACCGTGTCCCCAAGGCCTCTGGCTTTGGAGGGAACCCTTTGTGGCTCATGCTGTGTGTGTGGGGATGGGATGCCATGCCATGCCACACCATGCCGTGCTGGTGCCACCGCGTGGGGCAGCCTGTGCTGCCCAGTCCCGGGGAGCTGGAGAGGGTCCCCGTCCCCCAAAAGCAACACCCTGAGCATCTGCACCGCACGAGCCTCCTGGCACGGAGCTCCCGCCGAGTTTGGGCAGAGACGCCCGTGCCTGGCAGCCTGCCGTGTCCCTCCCACGTCCCGGTGACCAGGAGGGGCGGGCGGTCGCAGCCCTGGTGCCAGCCCCGCTGTCTCCCCACGCAGACGGTGCCATGTCCAGAAACGAGGCGCAGCCCCGCGGGGAGCGCGGGGACGGACCCTGCATCCCCGAGCAGAGGGACCTGGAGCAGAGGGAGCTGCCGCCGGACGCCTGTGCGGGTGAGGCACCGCTGGGGCTGCCATGGCACCGGGTCCCCATCCCTTGGCCTCCCACCTGCCGTTTCCTCCACCCTGGGGACGTTGCTCCTTCCCCGGTGGTCCTGGCTCCATGCGGCCGTTTTCAAGCCACAACCAGAATCTGTTCCCCACCGTGCAACCAGGGCCACCGTGAGTGACCCCAGAAAATCCTGCATCACTGATGTGCTGAGGGTCTTGGGCATCCGTCACTGCCAGAGCCACGTGTCCCCAACCCCCACTGTGTCAGAGCCCATGGGCTGTGTCAGTCACCTGTCCCCATGGGCTGTCCCAAGGTGACCCGTCCCCATCAGCTGTGCCATGGTGACCCATCCCCGTGACAGCCCACAGTCACTCGTCACCGCATCTCCCCTGGGGGTATTTGATGCCCCATTGCTGTGGGATGGGGATGTCCCCCATGGCCAGAGCCCAGGGGTCCCCACCCCGGGTTGCGGTGGCCGTGGGTCGCGCCGTGTGGCCGCATCCAGGCACCAGCCAAGTCTCTCCGTGTGCGCAGAGCCGCTGATCTCCACGTCCGACATCCTGTCGCGGATCAAGCAGGAGGTGGCCTTCGTGGGGGAGCAGCAGTTTGCGGAGGAGCGGGGGATGCCGGCGGACCCCTGTGCGGGTGAGCTGTGCCTGGCGCCGGCAGCACCCGATGCTTTTCGGGGTGCAGACGGTGGCTCCGCGTGGCTGAGTCCCCGTGCCCGTCCTTCCCCGCAGGCGCGGATGCCCTGATCACGGCGCACGACTTCTTGTCGTGGATCAAGCAGGAGGAAGAGCCGTGTGTCCGCGAGCCCTGGGAGCTGCCGGACAGGGAGATGCTGCCGGGTCCTGGCCCCGGTGAGCAACGCTGAGCCCTGCGGGGCTGGGACGGGGCTGGAGGGGGCGGAACTCCCACCCAGGCTGTGCTGGGGCTTGGGGCATCCCCAGCGTCCTGGGCAGGCACTGACGGGAGCTTTTCCTTCCCCAGCAGCTGGCGAGGGGCTGCTGGTGAAGACGGAGGAGCGGTGTCCCCACGCCGAGCCCCCCGAGGAGGTGGGTTTGCCAGGTGGCTCTGGGGAGCTGCTCTTCCCCGGCGCCGGCTTCGGGAGCCCCGAGGGACAGGCAGCGGTGACGGCAGCGGTGACAACAGCGGCGGCTCTGCCGGCACAGCACAGACTGGGCAAAGCCCCGGACCCGGGGGCCGAGGTGGCCGTGGGGGTCCCCAGCGCGACGCCGGGACCCGCCGAGGAGCGTCCGCACGGCTGCGCCGAGTGCGGGAAGAGCTTCAGCGGGAAGAAGAGCCTGCGGATCCACCAGCGCAGCCACGCGGCCGAGCGGCCCTACCCCTGCGCCGAGTGCGGCAAGAGCTTCAACTGCCACTCGGGGCTGGTGCGGCACCAGATGATCCACCGCGGCGAGCGGCCCTACAAGTGTGCCGAGTGTGGCAAGTGCTACAGCCGCAAGGAGCACCTGCAGAACCACCAGCGGCTGCACACGGGTGAGCGGCCCTTCGCCTGCGCCGCCTGCGGCAAGAGCTTCATCCGCAAGCAGAACCTGCTCAAGCACCAGCGCATCCACACCGGCGAGCGGCCCTACCAGTGCCCGGCCTGCGGCCGCAGCTTCCGCTACAAGGAGTCGCTCAAGGATCACCAGCGGGTCCACGGGGCCGAGGGGGGGCCCCCGCCGCTGCCCCCCCCCGGCATTCTGCCCCCCGGGGATTAGGGGGTCGCCCCCCCCACAGACTGACACCCCCCCGGCACCAGGACGGGAACCGGCCACATGGCTTCCAACCAAATAGAGGCGCCCGGCCGGGGTGGGGGGACTTGGGGATCGCCGGGGGGGCCACGAACCCGCCATGGACGGACATGCTGCGGCCCCCGCCGCTCCCCCACAGCCAATGTGGCTGCACAGGATGGGGAGCAGCCCCCCCGCCACGTCCCCCCGCTGCCGCCCCCCCCGCCTGCTGCTCTGCCCCCCGGCCCCCGCTGCTGATTTTTACTGCCCCCGCCCTCCCGCTCTGTACAGTGCTTGGGGTGTAGTTTTGTATGGACCGTGCGATACGGAATAAAGTCGTGCTGGGCTGCAGAGCCTTTGTGCCCCCCCAGACCCATGGGGTCCCCATGTCCCCCGGGTCCTGCCCCATCCCCACGTCCCACCTTCATTTCTACCAGCTGAACCCCCCCGCAATGTCACCGAACTGCTCCCAGGTCTCTCCTACCCTTCGTTTCTGTCTATCCATAATTTACACATGGTTTTAACCACAGCCCTGGAAAGCTGTGCACCTTCCCCAGGCCCCCGAGACTGGTGCCACTGTGCGCCCCAGGGACACGGTCACCCTGGGAGGCCCCTGGGTGGCAGAGGAGCTGCCACCAAGCAGGGACGTGGCCACAGGGGACAAATGTGTGGGGCTGGAGCTGCCTGGGGACCCTGTGCACCCCTTGGGGACACTGCACACTCCTTGGGGACACTGCACACTCCTTGGGGACACTGTACACCCCTTGGTGACACTGCACACTCCTTGGGGACACTGCACACTCCTTGGGGACCCTGTGCACCCCTTGGGGACACTGCACACTCCTTGGGGACACTGTACACCCCTTGGTGACACTGCACACTCCTTGGGGACACTGCACACTCCTTGGGGACACTGTGCACCCCTTGGTGACACTGCACACTCCTTGGGGACACTGCACACTCCTTGGGGACACTGTGCACCCCTTGGGGACACTGCACACTCCTTGGGGACACTGCACACTCCTTGGGGACACTGTGCACCCCTTGGGGACACTGCACACTCCTTGGGGACCCTTCACACTCCTTGGGGACACTGCACACTCCTTGGGGACACTGTGCACCCTTTGGGGTCCCTGCATGTTCCCAGGGGATACTGTGCAGTCCTTGGGGACCCTGCACACGCCTTGGGGACCCTGCACACTCCTTGGGGACACTGCACCGTCCCCAAGCTGTGCCTGTCGTCCCCCACCCCAGAGCCACGCAGGCAGCTGAGGCTGAGCCCAGACAATCCAGCCCGATGCTGCAGGTCCCGTGCCCCCCCAGCTTTGATCCTGGGGTCCCCCAAATGAGTGGGGTGACGCTTGGTAACGACGCCTCATGGCAAACGACCCCGTAGGACGGCACGGGAAGGGAAGGCTCACGGTGTGGGGGCGCAGCGGGTCCCCCTGGCCTGGGACCCCCCAGCACCGAGTCCACACACAGAAACAGCTTTTCTGTTTGGTTTTTGTTGTTTTTTTTTTTTTTTTTAAGGATTTTTTTGGCATTTTTTTTAAACAGAAGTTTATGGTTATATGCAAATTAGGTCATTAAATGATTTGCATAAAATGTTCGCACAGCAGCGACTAAGTGTTCCTAACTCCCCAAACCACCCCCCCTCCCGAAAGGTAGTAATCCTACTCGACTAGCGCTGTCACCCGTGTCCCTGTGGCTGGGGGACACGGCCACGGGCGGCGCTCCCGGGCGCTCGCACGTCTTCACACGCCACTTGTGTCACCGCCGCGTCCCCCTTGTACCTTCCCGGTGCGCGTGGGGACCGGGGTGACCCGGCGGGGTGGCCGCGCGTCCCTCGCGAACCGTGACCAGCGTCTCCCCGCGGCCGCAGCGGCGCTGGGAGAGCCGCGGGCACAGCATGTCCTTGGCGGGACAGCGTCCCCCCCCGTCCCTAGCTGTTGGTGAGGAAGAGCCGTCTGTGTCTGGAGGCAGAGCCGCGCGGCCGGCCCCGGCGTCGCCCCCGGCCGCGGTTCCCCATGGGGCTTCGGCTGGGCACGGTGGTCTCTGCCCAGCCGGCGGTCCCGGCCTGGGGCTCGGGGAAGTTAGGCTCGGCTTTGGGCTGCTCCAGCAGCGGGCTGGGCTCCGGCCGCGGCTCGGCCGGCGGCGCCTGGCTCTGCCGGGCGCTGGCGCGCTCCTGCCGCAGGTACCGCAGCTCGTCGCGGATGTCCGTCAGGACGCCCAGCAAGCGGAACTGCAGCTCGCGGTCGCGGGCCCGTTCCTCGCGCTGGGTGGCTCGTTCCTCTTGCCACATGGCCAGCTCCTGGTGGTACAGCTGGTCCCACTGCTCCTCCAGGTCCAGCAAGTGGTGGATGTTAGTCCTCCAGCTCTCGCGGCGCTCCTCGCGCAGGCGGGAGCAGCCCAGGCGGCGCGGGGGGCCGGGGGCGGCGGGGGCGTCGCCCGGCGGGGAGGCGGAGGAGGGCAGCGACTCCTCGGTCAGGGCGCCGTGCAGCGGGGAGCGCGGCGGGGGCTCTTCCTCGGCCGGCGGCTTCTCCCAGGTGGGGCCCATCAGTACCCTGGGCAAAGCGCCCATCTCCGGGCCCCCCGCCTGCTCCTCGGGGTGCGAGGAGTCGAGCCCGCGCGCCAGCTCGGACACCCCTTCGTGGCCCCAGTCCGAGGGAGCGTCCACGGGGTTGAGAGGGTCCTCGGGCAGCGAGGTGACGGAGCCCTGGGAGCTGCAGCGGCGGATCAGCATGGCCTGGCGGGACAGTTTCATGTCTTCCTCGGCAGACGTGGGGGCCTCGGGCGCCGGCTGCGTCCCCGTGGCCCCGCCGTGGCCCCGCTCCACCTCCCGGCCCTCCCGTTCCTCCTCCTCCGACATGGAGGCGTAGGAGACAAGAGACTCGTTTCGCAGGGACGGGGAAATGGCTGACATGTCCGGAGTCCGCAGCTCCGGTCCCGACTCAGCTGCAAGAGACGAGAAACCCTTTGGTGAGCACGCTGCCCCGGCACACGGACACCCCCGAGGGACACGAGGCCACCGTGCCCGCCTGTGCCGCCTCGCACGCCCCGTGTGACACAGGGACAGCCACAGCCTTCGCCCTCCCTTGGATTTGCCGCCTCCTCCTGGCGCCAAACAACCCTCAGCTGTTACCAAACCACAACTTTTGTGGCAAACAGGACGGGTGTGTTGAACTGTCCAAGCACTTTGTGCAAATCATTGAATGACCGAACTTGCATATAACCATAAACTTCTGTTTTTTAAAAAAAATCCTCAAACGACCCTCAGAAAAGCTGTTTCTGTGTGAGCACTCGGTGCTGGAGGGCTCGGGGCGAGCGGGACCTGCTGCCCCTGCGAGCCTTCCGGTGTAACCCGCCCTGTGACATGGGGTCGTTTGCCCCGTTTGCCCCACAAGTTACAGTTTTGTAACTGCCGAGGGTCTTTTGGCAGCAGGAGAGGGAGGGAAATCCACGGGAAGGTGATGGCCTGGCCGTCCCTGTGTCCCCGGGGACTCGCCGCCCAGGGCACAACCGCACAGGCTGGAAGCGTCTCCGATCGGGGTGTCCCCCGCAGTGTCCCCACCGCCAGCGACCCCACCGAAATCCCGCAGCCTTACCCGAGCTGCTCTGGCCTTCGCCGCGGCTGTACTCGCAGATGACGGAGGGGTCGGGGCTCTGCACCGCCAGGCGCGGCGCGGCCGAGCCCTCCACGTCGGGCAGCGCCGAGGGCTGCCCGTTGGTGTCGATGTAGATGCTGGGGTGGCTGACGCCGGGCTGCAGGTGCATGAAGGATTGCTTGGTGGCGCCGGGGAAGAACAGATCTGCGGGACAGAGAATCCAGCCTCAGATGCTGTGACAAAGGCACCGGCGGCTCGCGTGGACCCCCTGGAAGGGTAGCCGGGGGTCCCCATGGGACCTTGTGGGGAAGTGACACTGCACGGGGGACACAGCCACCGCATGGGGAACACTGCTGCATGGGGACACAGCTGCTGCGTGGGGAACACTGCTGCGTGGGGACACAGCCGCTGCATGGGGACACCGCCACGCCGAGGTGCAGATTCTCCTCCTGCAAGGCCAGCCCTGATTGCTCATCCTCATTCATCCTCACCCCCCCAGGAGCATCCCGAGCCCTCCCAGCCCCGAGGGGCTGACACCCCTGAAACGTCCCGCGGGACCCTGTTCCCGGAGCGCAGGGACCGTCTGCTCTGCGGCAGGACGGGCGGCTGCTCCACAGCCAGCCCGAGCCTGAACCGAGCGAAACGAGACCCACGCCACCCACCCGTCCCCACCCAAACCTGATGGGCCAAGCTGAAAGCAAAGAGCGGAGGAAGGAGCAGGAACAACTGACCCTGGCGTCCCCTGGGGACACTGGGAAGCCGGACACATCCCCTGTGTGAGGGACGGGGGTGATTTCCCTCCTGGCTGGTAACAAAGCCCAGCTGGGGTGAACCCACAGGCCCAGCCCCCTGCCAAGTGACGATGACGGGTCTTTGGGCAACATCTTCCCCTCGAGTGTCTCTTGGGTAACGCCTGCTTAACGCAAACCCCCAAGAGCAGGACGGGCTCTGGGGGAGACCAAGGCCTGGGTTTAACCCTGCAGGCAGCGGAGGGCTCCAAAGCAAAGCCCCAGCGAGGAGGCTCGGCCCCCCGGACCCACCGGCTCCCCCGGCCACGCACGGGTGTGGGACCCTGCGCAGGACGGCGTGACCACACAGGGCAGCAGCTGCTCCCGCTCCCTCTGACCCCGAAAGCAACGGGGGAAATACAATCCCATCCCATTTCTCACTGTTTGCCTTTAGATGGTGTCCAGCAAGACCAGGTACTGGAACGAATTAAGGAAAATGAAAAATCAGACCAAAACAGGACCCGCTTGCACGAAGTTTACGGTGTTCCTGTCGGACTCAGGTTATATCCACGGTGGGTTTTTAACTCCAGCGCCTGCAGTTTCCAGCCCCGGTGCTTTGCTAGTCAGCCACGCCAGGACCACAGCCCGCTGCACACCGTGATCCCGACACGAACCGCGTGCGAGAGCAAAGCGTCTCCATCCACGCTCCAGAGCGCAGACCCTCGGCAGAGCCCCTGGTGACGTCCCCAGGCGGGACGTCGCCCGGAGAGCGCGGGTCGGGACGCTGCTGCCACGGCTCTCCCCGGAAAACCACGACTGACCTGGGTCCAGGATGATTTCGGGCTCCGAGTCGTGGCTGGCCTGCAGGAAGGTGGAAGCCACCATCTTCTCCAGGGGCGTGAGGCGCGGCTTGTGGAGGGGCCCGCCGGCGCGGTTCATGGGCAGGTGCTTCTTGGAGGTGATCTTCTTCTTGACGTCCAGCCGCAGGTCGCGCCACTTGTGCTTGAGGTCGTCGATGGAGCGCTCGGTGTAGCCCAGGAAGTTGACGCGGCTTTGGATTTGGGTCCAGAGCTGCTTCCGCCGCACGGGGTGAGCCCGCAGGGCCTCGGACCCGTACAGGGCGCTGAAATGCCGGACCACATTCCAGACCAGCGTCTCAGTCTCGTCATTGGAGAAGTTGGCCTTCCTCTTCCGGCCAGACGCTGGCATCGCCTGCGAGGCTGCGGCAGAGGTGGAAGGGGCACAATTGAACCTCGGTCCCCACTCCTCTCTGTCGGCTCCTGGGGGGAACATGGGGCTGCGGGAGCCCGAGGGAGCCGCGGAGGAGGGAGCCGAAGCAACAGCCCCCGAGGCATCCATGGCAGGGGAGGCTTGGGCCGGGGAGGATCTAAAGAGCCGCTTCGGCACACGGCGCGGCAGGGGGGCACCTCATCCCCTCGCCCCGGCTCGAGAGCACCTGGGAGGGGAGAAAAGGAAAGGGCAGCGGTGGGTGGCGGCGGCGCGGGGTGACGGCGAGGGCCCCCGGCCCTCTCCAGCCACAGGCACCCGGGGATCCCGACCGGCTACCGCGGGGGGGGCGGTGGTCACGGTGCAGGCGTTGGGACCACGGTGAGGCCACAGCGTGTGCTTCGGGGCCACACGGGAGGTGACAAGGAGCACCCCGGGCCAGGCTGAGGGCAATGGGGAGCACCCCGAGACCACAGCGAGGGTCTCATGGGCACCCTGACAGCAAGGGCGAGTGCCCCAGGGCCACGGCCATGGCCTCCGGGCCACAGCAAGGGATGTGGCCGTGGGGAGCACCCCAGGGCCCGTGGTGAAGGCCCTGGCCACGGTGAGCAGCTCGAGGCCATGGCGAAGCCTTTGGCTATGATGCAGGCCTTGGAAATGGTCTTGGCCACGGTGACACCCTTGGGGGCCCAGTGAGCATTTCAAGTTCCCAGTGAGAACTTGTGGCCCCTGTGAAGCCCTTGGCCATGCTGAGCGCCTCAAGGCCATGGTGAAGACCCCAGTGGAAGTCTTGGTCGTGCTGAACACCTCAAGATCCCAGTGAGCGCCCTGGACCAGTGAAGACCATGGCCATGGCAAGTGCTTCAAGGCTGCAACAAAGACCTTGGCCATGGTGAGCACCTCGAGCTCCCAGTGAGGGCCTTGTAGCCATGGCAAAGACCACGGCCAAGGCCTTGGTCATTGGCGAGCACCTCGAGCTCCCAGTGAGGGCCCCAGGGTCATGGCCAAAACCACGGCGAGTGCCTCAAGGAGATGGCCAAAGCCTTGGCTGTGTTGAACACCGCAAGCTCTCACAATGGCTTTCAGGCCACAGCAAAGACCAAGAGCATGGCAAGTGCTTCAAGGCCACGGTGACGACCACGGCAAAGGTCTCGGTGATGGTGAACACCTCAAGCTCTTGGGGAGGGCCTCGGGGCCACAGCAAAGCCCACGGCCACGGGGCAGACCTTGGCCATGGTGGACGCCTCAAGCTCCCGTTGAGCGTCTCCAGCCCCCGGCAATGCCCGTGGCCGCGGGCCCGTGGCAAAGCCCCTGGTGTGGACCACGCCGTGCGCCCCGGCGAGGCTGCGCCCCGGTGCAGCCCCCGGTGCAGCCCCCGGCCCCACGGCAGAGCCCCACGGAGCCCCCTCGGGGGCTCAGCCCCCCGCCCGCCCTCCCCGCCGCACCGGCCTCTCGCCCCGCCGCGGCCACCGGCTGCACCCCGGGGCACGGACGGGCCCCTCGGCAGCAGCTTTTGTTCGCGCTTCCGCCGGCTACCGGGGACAAAGGGGCCGCGGCCGGTGCGTGTCCCCGGGCGGGGGGCGGGCGGGAGGCCGGGGGGCACGCACCGGTCCCGGGCACAGGCCGCTCCCCCCCGCGCCCCCCCCAGCGCCCCCCGGGGCGGGGCGGCGGCGCCTACCTGTGCCGGGCCGGGCGTGCGAAGGGGGGAAGGGGGGGAGCGGGGGGGCGGCGGCGGCGGGGCCGGGCCCGGAGGGGGCTCAGCTCCGGCGGCGGCGGCGGGTAATGGCTCCCGCCTCGGCGGAACTCGCCTTCATTTCCTCCGCCTCCGAGCGGCGCGGCGCGGAGCGGGCCCTGCGCGCGCCCGCCCGTGCGCGCCCCCTGGCGGCCCCGCCGCGGGAACCGCGGGGAGTTCCGCGGGGTGCGGGGGGTGGGGGGAGGAAGGCGGGAACGGACCCCCCCGCACCCACCTCCGCACCGCGGCCGCTGCGCGCGCCGGGGACACGCGTGCGGCCCCGCGGCTGCGCGTGCCGTTGGGGAGCGCCCGGTGAACCCGGCCCTGCACCCCCGGTGCTCCCGCACCCCCGCGGTTTGGCGTCCCGGTAGGGATACCCGGTGCATCCCTGTCTTCCAGCCCCCGAGTGCTGCATCCATCCTGCAGTTGTGCGTGCGGGTGGGGAGCGCCCGGTCAACCCGGCCCTGCACCCCCCGGTGCTCCCGCACCATTGCCGTTGTGCGTCTCGGTGGGGATCTCCGGTGCACCCCGGTCCTGCCTCCCGCCCTCCGTCCCGGCTGCTGCTGCACCCCCGTGGTTGTGTGTCCCGGTGGAGATCCCCGCTGAACGCCGGTCCTGCATCCCCCGGTGCTGCTACACCCCCGCGGTTGTGCATCCCGGTGAGAGTCCCCCGCTGCGCCCCCGGTCCTGAACCGCCGTCCTCCCGGATGCTCCTGCACCCCCGCGGTTGTTGTGCACCCCGGTCCTGCCCCCCCGAGTGCCGCATCCACCCCGCGGTTGTGCGTGCCGGTGCGGAGCTCCCAGTCAAGCTGGTCCTGCATCCCTCGGTGCTCCTGTATCCCCGCGTTTGTGCATCCCGGTGGGGATCCCCAGTGCACCCTGGTCCTGCACCCCCGCGGTTGTTCGTCCTGATGAGGATCCCCCGGTGCACTCCGGTCCTGTCCCCCCAGTGCTGCTGCACCCCCGCAATTGTGCGTCCCTGCACCCCCCAAGTGACTCTGCATCCACATGGACAGCCCCCCGTGCACCCCCTCAGGTGCTGCCTGCACCCCCATGATGGTGCATCCTGTTGAGCACTTCCCTGAGCACCCCTGGGTGCCTCCTGCACCCCCTTCCTTTGCACTCCAATGTCCTTTGCACCCTGATGTCCTTTGCACCCCGATGCCCCCATCCGTGGCACAACCACCCCTGCACCCACAGGGGAGCCCTGTGTACCCCCATCCCTGGCCAAACTGATGGATGCACCTTGAACAGCATCCCCCAGAGCACCCTGTCCTCTGTCCCCCATGGGTGTCCTGGCACATTGTGTCCCCTGCACGCACACAGGTAACTCCTGGTGCACCTTGTACCCCATGCCCCATGCACCCTGATAGGCACCTGGGGGCACCCCATCCCCAGACGTGCCTACAGGCACCCTGATGGGGCCCCCCACCCCAGACACCCCAATGGGCACCTCCCGCCTGTCCTTACCAGGTGTGTCACAACAGCCACCATCTGCCCAAACCCCCAGTGTGCCCCTGGGCACCTCCGCTCACCCTTCCCTTGGGTCCTGGCCAAGGTCCCCCCCGGGGGGTTGTGAGGGCACCCCTGGGTGCCACAGGGCGGTGGGGACACACCTGTCCCCATCAGGGTACAGCCCAGCTGCCCCTGGTTCTCCATCCACATGCAGGGGGTTGTCCCCGTGTCTGTGCCACCTTGGGGATGCTGGTGCAGCGGGGGGCAGCAGTGGCCACCATGTGTCAGGGACAGGGTGCCCAGGGTGCCTCTTGGGGCACAGTCCCACATCCATGGGGGGGCTGTGCAGGGGTCGTCAGCCAGGTCCCCACTGCCCGCAGGTGCTGGCTGTGGCCCTGGTACCCACGTGGGGACAGCGCACAGCGGGGTGCGTGGGGGCCCAGGAGTGACGCGGTGTCACCAGGCCAAGGGGTCCGTGTCCCCGAGGAGGGGAACGGGAGGTTTGCAGTGGCCCCCGCCAGCCCCAGGGGCTCTCTCTGGCTCACGGCGGAGTTTGAAGAGACGTTAAAATATGACAAACACCACTTGTGCTGCGTTTTGCTGAATTCTGCCTTTTTAATGCCTGGCGCAAACCTCTGGGCACCTCGTGGTGACAACAGCCAGTGTCACCCGGTACCCCGAGCCCTTGTGGGAAGGAGCCGCTGCCCCCAGCATGGGGACACGGCAGCACCGCCCCATGTCCCCCCACCCCAGCACAAACTACCCCACTCAGGGCAATCCCCCCAGGGCAGCTCCACAACAGCTGCCGCCTACAGCCGCCCCCGGGAGGAGGTTTTGGCAGTGGGTTCATCCCCCGGCGCTGCCTCCGCCAGCCCCCGGCACTGCCCCGAGGGGCGGCATCCAGAGCGTGGTGGCTCCGCAGCCCCAAACACGGTGCTCCCCACTGGGCACCCGCTTTGCCCCTGAGCCGTGCGGGCCCACAGCAAACCCCACGGCACAACTCACACAGCACAGCTGCAGGGGACAGTGCCAGCGTCCAGTGGCAGCCCCAATGAGCACCGATCCCCAGCGCGTGCACCGGCGGGCCCAGGCGCGTGCTGGCTGCTCCGCTCACTGCTGGGGAGGGGTGTCCCCGCTGGGGGCTCCCCCGGCGCTGGCCGACACCATGTGCACCACGTCCTCCAGCTCGTAGAAGGCCTGGAAGAGCTCTGGAGAGGTGGCCCGGCACTCCAGGTACCGCCGCAGCGTGGCCAGGCTCCCCCAGACCTCCCGCTCCGAGGGGCAGGGCTGCACCGCTGCCGGTTCTCCCGTGTCCTCTGCCATCCCCTCATCCCCGTCCGCCTGCTCCTCATCGCGCTCCAGCTCCTCGTCCATCAGCGCGCGGTGGTCCAGCTGCTCATGGCCGAACGCCAGGGCCTCGGTGTCGGCGCTGATGCCGGCGGCACGGAAGCAGCTGGTGATGAGCCCCGCATGCACGTCGCCCCAGGCTTGCGCCAGCATGTGCAGGACATCCAGGAGGGTTGGCTGCCCCGTGCTGCACTCCACCGGTGGCCACCGCAGCAGCCGGCGCCGGTAGTGGCCCTTGAGGTCGCTGGTGATGCCACGGTCCAGGGGCTGGGCCAGTGTGGCAGCCGGTGGCACGAACACCATCCTGATGTTGGAGAGCTGGAGGTACGGGTGCGCCTCGTGCTTGGCGAGGAGGAGGAGGATGCTCTTCCCCCGCCGCCGCATCCCCTCGTTGAGCTCCTGCAGCCACTCGGTGAACAGGGACGCCGTCACGGCGGCCAGGCTGCCGGCACGGTAGCTCCAGGGCATCTGCCCCAGGTTGACCGCACGCAGGCAGCGGGGCCGGGGGGTGTCCCCCACCACCCGCAGCGGCACCTTCTCCGAGCCGTCGGCGTTGGCGCAGAGCAGCAGCGTCAGCCGGTCGCCGGTGCTCTCACCAGTGGGGTAGACAACCCCGGTCTCGCCACAGGCGTAGATCTCTGAGGGCGCGTAGCTGCGGAGGAGCCCGGGCAGCACCGCGCTGGCCCAGCGCTCAGCCGTGGGCTGCTCCGTGTCCTCCTCCCCTGCCGGCGGCTGCTGGCAGGCGAGGCTGTGGCAAGCCCCAAAGCGGGGCAGCCACGCGCTGCTGGGCTCCGGCTCGGGCCGGCGCGGTGCCCTGGCGAGCGGTTTGGCCGTGAGCGGGAGGAGGGGCCCTGTGCCGGGCAGGTCGGCGGCGCGGGCGCCCTCCACCCAGCGCAGCAGAGCAGCCTCGAGGGCCGCGTCCTTCCCTTCCCGCCGGCGCTTGCGCTCGGGGTCACCGTGGCGGTGCCACTCGCTCAGGATCCGCTCCCTGTTCTTGATGATGCGGCAGATCTGGGGCTGCGACACCCCGAAGCGCTTGGCCAGCTCGTTCTGCGACACCTTGGGCCCCTCCAGCATCTCCAGCACCCGCACCTTCTCCGTCAGCGACAGCTCCTTCCGCTCCTTCCGCGGTGCCGCTGCCGGGCCCCCCTCTGCCAGCCCCGGGGCCCGGCCGTGGCTGCCCGTGGCCCCCGTCTCGCCGAAGCCTCTCCCGCAGCGGCCGCAGGTGTAGCCGCGCTCGCTGCCGCGCTCCCGCCGGTGCCGCACCAGGTCTGGCTTCTGCGCCAAGCCTCGGCCGCACTCGGCGCACTCCCCGGGGCGGCAGCGGCGGCTCTCCAGGGCCGGGGGCAGCGGGGCGAACCCCCCGTTAGCGGGCCCGGGCTCGGCGGTGCCGCAGTAGGTGCAGCCGTGCCCCCGCAGCGGGCCGGGCAGGTCGCCGGGGCCGGCGAGTGGGGCCGGGGGGCAGCCGGGCGGCGGGGACACCCCCTCCTCCCTCTTCACCTCCTTCCCCGGCCAGGGCCCTGCGGGGACGGGAGCGCGTCGGGGGTCACCCCGCACCGGACCCGCCCGCCGGTTCGGCGGGACCGAGCCCACCCCCCGCCCCGCTCCCGCCCGGTTCCCCGGTGTCCCGCTCACCCTGGGAGGGGCCGGCGGGCGCCGCGTGCGGCCCGGGGCGCCGGTGCTCCCCGCAGGGCCCCCCCGCCGCCGCCTCCCCGCGCTCCACCTCGGCCAGGATGTCGGGTTTGGTGACGGCGAGACCTGCACGGGGATAACGGGAGGGGCGGCGGGTGATGCCGCCGGTGATCCCCCGTGGGGTGGGGACACCGACGGTCCCGCGTTGATCGCGGAGCCTCACCCAGGGCGACGGGGTGGTCCCGGTCCTCCTTCATGGCACCGGCCCGATCCTCGGGGAGACGCGGCGGCTGCTCCCAGTGCTGCTCCCGGCGAGGCCTCACCTGCGGGAGGGCGGTGAAGGACGCGACGCACCGGGACGGTTGGCGGCAGGCCGGCGGCGAGCCCGCCGAGCCCCGCGGTGCCGGTGCCGCTGCCGTACCTGGGCCAGGCCCCGCCCCCTCCCGTCCGCTCGCGCCCGGCGCAGCCCCGGCCCCGCCCCCGTCCCGCGCGCTCCCGCTGCCGCTGGCGGGAGCGCGCGCACGGGCACACCCCGCCCCGCTCTACCCACCTATTGGTCCGCCACCAGCGGGCGCCGCGCGGATTGGCCGAGCCGTCACCCAATCAGCGCGCGGTCGGGGGTGCGGCGCTGACGGCTGTTCCCTCCCGGTGAGCGGCGGTCCGCCCCGCCGCTAGGTGTCGCCGCGGCCCCGCCCGCCGCCGCTCCCAGCGTGCCCCGCGCTCTCGGCATGGCCGCTCTGCCCCGCCGCTGCTGAGGAGGCGCCGCCGCTGCCCGCCCCGCTTCGCTCCGCTGCCCCCGCCGCCGCACCCGCTGGGCCATGGCCGACTGGGCCCCCGCTCAGGTAAGCGCCGCCGCCGCCTCCCCGCCCTCCCCTTCCCCCGGAGCCGCCGCCCCCCGGCCCGGCCCCGTCTCCCGCCCCCCCGCGCCTGAGGCCTCTCGGCCCCGCTCCCCCCGCGGCCCGGCCGGCGGAACCAGGCCCCGTGTGTGCGCCCGCAGGAGCTGGACTGGAGGATGGAGTCGCAGGAGCTGGCCCTGGAGCAGCCGCTGGCCGCCCCCGAGCAGAGCCCCGGCGCCAAGCCCGAGTCCCCGGCCGAGGAGCTCTCCCTGACGCTGGTCACCGAGATCCAGACCGTGGACAGGAAGGTGGACACGCAGGCCGCCCAGCTCATGAACCTGGAGGGCAGGATGAGGATGGCGGAGACGAAGCTGATCGGCTGCGAGAAGACGGCGGTGGAATTCGGGAACCAGCTGGAGAGCAAGTGGACAGCGCTGGGCACCCTCATCCAGGAGTACGGGCAGCTGCAGCGGCGCCTGGAGAACATGGAGAACCTGCTGAAGAACAGAAACTTCTGGATCCTGCGGCTGCCCCCTGGGGCGAAGGGAGAAGTCCCCAAGGTAACGGTGTCCCGTCCGGTTGTTGTTCTGTCCCCATCTGGTTGTTGTTCTGTCCCCATCTGGTTGTTGTTCTGCATGTTCCCCGTGTTCATGATGCAGCTTCCCTGTGGCAATGTCGTCTTGGTGAGAGGTATCACCAGAGGCACCGGAATCACCTCAGGGCTCAAAACGGTGGCCAGAGGGTCAGGAGGATCAGCTCAGGACAAAGGAGACCTTGAGGTGCTGGAGCGAGTGCAGAGAAGGGAACGGAGCTGGGAGGGGCTGGAGCACAAGTGTGATGGAGCGGCTGAGGGACCTGGGGGGTTCAGCTGGAGAACAGGAGCTGAGGGGAGACAGGGACACAAAGAAACGGCCTCAAGTTGCCCAGGGGAGGTTGAGGTTGGATCTGGGAACAATTTCTTCCCCAAAGGGCTGTGGGGCATTGAACAGGCTGCCCAGGGCAGTGCTGGAGTCACCAGCCCTGGAGGGCTGGACAGACGGACATGAGGTTCTCAGGACATGGGGCAGTGCCGGGGTGGGGTAACGCTGGGACTCGATGATCTTGAGGGGCTTTTCCAACCAAAACGATTCTCTAATGAGCGCAGGTCCCCTTGCGTTAGTTACGCACAAGGCTCAGCCCCGTGTGCCCGCCCGGGTTTGGTAACGTCCCCAGTTCCTCTTCAGAGGCTGAACTGCTCAGAAATGAAGTGAGGAAGAGTCCGTGCCAGGCACCGTGCGCAGGACGTCGCCCACGCGGAACCGTCTTGTGCAGCCCTTGAGGATTTTGAATGATAAAACATCCCCTGGGTGTTTTCTTCAGGAAACAAACCAACCAAGCGTACGGTGCCTCTAATTGCAGGTCCCCGTGGCGTTCAATGATGCTTCGTTTAACTTCGAGGAGGAGGACTGGAAGAGCCTGAACGAGTGGCAGAAGGAGCTCTACAGGCACATCATGAAAGGAAACTACGAGGCCGTCATCTCGATGGGTAAAGACGAGCAGGGCTTCAGCTGCCACAGGTTTTCCCAGATGGGAACTGCAGCTGCACCTGCGGGACTGGGGAGTGGAGAGGGTGTGCGGGGTGGGAATTAGTTCAGTTTGACGGTGATGGATGTCCCGAGTGTCACCGCAGTGACCACAGCTCCCTGATGGTCTCTGAGTGAGCACTTGGGTTGTGAGGAGGAGGGAGAGGAGAGAAACCCTGAGCACAGGACACACACGGAGCTGCTGGAGAGGGGCCAGAGCAGCCCCAGGAATGACCCGAGGCTGGAACAGCTCTGCTGGGGACAGGGGAGAGAGCTGGGGGTTCAGCTGGAGAAGAGAAGCTCCGGGGAGACCTGAGTGCGGCCTTTCTGTGCTTAAAAGGGGCCAATAAAGATGGGGACAGATTTTGAGCAGGGCCTGTTGTGACAGGACAAGGGGTGATGGTTTAAACTGAAGGAGGGAGATTCAGGCCGGACCTGAGGAAGGAATTGTTGCCCTGAGGGTGGTGAGAGCCTGGCCCAGGTACCCAGAGAGGTGGTGGATGAACCATCCCTGAGGCATCCCAGGCCAGGCTGGACGGGCTCTGAGCACCCTGAGCTGGTGACGATGTCCCTGTCATGGCAGGGGGGGCACTGGGGGCTGGGGAGGTCCCTTCAACCCAAACTGTTCTGATTCTGTGGTTCTAGGACAGGGAAGGGGGAGTTCATCACGCGAAGCTCCCCAGATCCACTGCGCTGGGTGCCTCCGCCTGCTCGCTGCTCAGTACCTGGCAGCAGAGGGGTGTCCTGCCCCCCAGCTTCCTTCCAGCCCCCTCTGTCCTGTCCCCCCTGCTTCTCAGCTTTCTGTGGGAGAGAAACGTGAGGTTTGGCAGCTGCGTCCATGCTCTGTCTGACCGCGGCCTCAGCCCAGGAACGTTTCTTGCGCAAGCGGTTGCGATATCTGCTCCTGTATTGCCGGGGAGAAGCGCCCGGCTCAGGGCAGCGCGTTCGCAGCCGAACAAGCGTTCTCTGCTCGCTCCATCGTGTGCCGGCTGCGGGGGTTCCCTGGCGGGAACACGTTCCCTTCACAGACACCTGTGTGTTGTGAGAAATGATTTTGCTGTGGCCGCACACCAGCGGCAGAGCGACAGCTCCTCCCTGTGCTGTGCAGGCCCAACTCAGGCCTTTTGTCCTGTTTTGTTTTGTTTTGTTTTCACATTTCTTCCTCTGTTTTTTTTGGTGTTTTTGGACAGAGGTTTTCTGCCGTCCCTGTGCCGGGGACAGAGCTGAAGGATAAATAGTGCCTGCCCCGTTCTGTTTAAAAACCAATCCCGCATCCTGTGCTGGAGGCGCAGGAACGCCACGGTCCCGCTGAAGGGGATCTGTGGATCTGAGCTTAGATTCTAAGCCTGAGCTTAGAAAAACCTACCTGTGCTTCATCTGAAGGTTTCCTTTGAGCGATGAGGTTTAGGGGTTCAGCCCTCGCAAAGGCGAACGGCTCCGCAGCGGTGGGAACGAGCGCCCAGAGCTCGCGCTGGTTTGGAGATGAAGTTTTGCGCTCCCCGCCCCGGGAGAGATGGTGACTGTCCCCTTTCCCCCACCCACGTCCACGAGCAGCCGCTGGGCGGACGAGTGGGACGGAGCGGCCCTGGCTGGAGGGAACCGCCTGGGGAGGGCACTTCCCCTGCGGCCGCTGTGACAGCTCTGCCGCTGTCCCCGAGCTGGAGTCCCCTTTGCAATGGATCTGCGGACCTTAGCGGAGCGAGGACGAGGAAGGAAGCCTGGAGGTAAGCACGGCCGCGGTTCCTCCTTCCCCAGGGCCCGGGTGAGCGGTGCAGAGAGCAGCTTCTTGAGCCTCTCCTTCCATCCCCGTCACCTCCAGCAGCGCAGGAAGGTTGTTGGGCGAAGGCTGGAGAGTCTCTCCCGTGCGGGGGTGAAGGAAACGCTCTGATCCTCCTTGTTTTTTCTTTTACATGCAGATGCTGCCATTTCAAAGCCCGACCTCCTGTCCCGCATTGAGCAAGGCGAGGATCCCGGTGCGGAGGATCAGGATGACTCGGAGGGAGGAGAGTCCCCCACAGAGCCTAGCACCGGTGAGCCACCCGGTTCCTGGGCCTCGGCGGGAGGTGACGAGCGGACACGTGGCTCCCAGCACTCTCCTGCTCGCCTCTTCTGTTGCTTTTCTTACCTGATGTGACCATCTCTCCTGAAATAAAGCAGGCACGAGCGTAAACTCCTGTTGTTCTCTCTATTGCACACAGAGTTTTCCTTTCCTGGTCCCAATGACAGCTCGTGGAGTAAATACGAAGACACTCTGGTGGAAAGCCACGAGGGCTCCGAGGAAGAGGAGAGCATGGAGGTCCCTGGTAGCTGTGAGTGACAGCGCAGAGCCGGGCCCCGCGCTGCGCAGGGGGCAGGGGGAAGCGGGCGTGGGTTTTCGGGGTTGCCCGGGGTGAGCTGGGCTCTGCCGGGGGCTCTGCCGGGGGCTCTGCCGGGGGCTCTGCCGGGCTCCCCGCGAGGCTCGGGGCGGCAGCCGGGGCTGGCGATCCGCACGTGCGGCACACCAGCTGTACAGGCAGCCGGGGCTGGCGATCCGCACGTGCGGCACACCAGCTGTACAGGCAGCCGGGGCTGGCGAGGGGCTGCGGATCGCCCGTGCGGGGCCGCCGCCCGCCGTCAGGTCGTGTGTTCGGCCAGCCTTGGCGCGGAGGTGAGCGGCAGCGAGCTTCAATGGCATGGGCAGCAAAGCTCTTGAAGTCTTTTCCAGATGTGTAAAGCGATATTTCTCACAGCCTTCTCTGTCAGGCTGCTTGTGGCGCAGCACTTGTGGCCTTGTCACTGCCTGTCGCTGCGGGTCCCTGCTCTGGAGCAGGGGCACTTGTGAGCCGCGTTGGCACGCGGCCCGCGCTGGACGTGCCTCTGGCTTCCCGGCCCCGCTCCCACAGCAGCTCAGCTCTCCTGGCCTGTGCTGTCCCAGAGCTTCAGCCTGACACAAACCAAGCGGCCCGTTTTCAGGCTGCACAGTTAGACATCTAGCGAAGGGATGAGCAGACAAAGAGCCCGTGATACTGCTGAGCAGTCTGCTCTGGGCACACAAATGCTCGGCACAGCATCACCCGTGCTCTTCAGCCCTTTTCTCCATGTCCCCAGGTCCTTCGGGCGCTTTTCAGGGCCCTTGGCAGTCACTTTGAGTTACCGTTTATGCCATGGGGCATCCCCTGGCAGTACAAGCCCAGAAGAAAGAGGTTTTATTCCCTACTCTTCATTTTTCTTTGCCTTTACCCTAAACCACCTTTTAAAGACCTGTTCTGCTTTGCCTCCTGCTGAGGAACACGCTTTTTGTCTAGCTCTGTGTAGAGACCCTGTCCTACTGTCTGAGCTTTCCCAAGGAGCCTTTGTCGGTGATGTGGATGAGGGGATGCAGCGCACCCCCAGTGAGTTTGCAGACACACGGGCTCGGGTGGGAGTGTTGATCTGCGTGAGGGCAGGAGGCTCCACAGAGAAATCTGGACCAGCTGGATCGATGGGCTGAGCCCGGTTTTCAGAGGGTCACCAAGGCCACGTGCCGGGTCCCGCACGTGGGTCGCAACAACCCCGTGAACGCTGCAGCTGGGGAACAGCGGCTGGAAAAGGAGCTGGGGTGTTGGTGCCAGCGGCTGAACATGAGCCAGAGGGTGCCCAGGTGGCCAAGAGGCCACAGCGTCCTGGCTGGTACCAGCACCGGTGTGGCCAGCGGGACCAGGGCAGTGACCGTCCCTGTGCTGGGACCTGGGGAGGCCAAACCGCAAATTCTGGGGGCAGTTTTGGGCCACTCGCGCCAGGAAAGGCCTTGAGGTGCTGGAGCGAGTGGAGAGAAGGGAACGGAGCTGGTGAGGGGCTGGAGCACAAGTGTGATGGAGCGGCTGAGGGACCTGGGGGGTTCAGCTGGAGAACAGGAGCTGAGGGGAGACAGGGACACAAAGAAACGGCCTCAAGTTGCCCAGGGGAGGTTGAGGTTGGATGTGGGAACAATTTCTTCCCCAAAGGGCTGTGGGGCATTGGAACAGGCTGCCCAGGGCAGTGCTGGAGTCACCAGCCCTGGAGGGCTGGACAGACGGACATGAGGTTCTCAGGACATGGGGCAGTGCTAGATTTAGGTTACTGTTGGAGTTGATGAGCTTGATGGTCTTTTTCAGCCTAAATAGTTCTGTAATTCCACATCAAAGTCCTTTGGCTTTGTTTCCATTCCCGTACTGGTCGGTAGCTCCGAGCCGGGACTGCAGCCCCGTAGTGCCCGGTGCGTGTGACGCAGAGGCCACCTCTGCCCTGAGAGCTGCAGTCTAAATAATGAGGCTGTTCTTATCTCAAAGAAATGACACGAATGTCTCTGCTCTGCCAGATGAACAGCAGTGTGACGAGGAAGATCCCGAAAGCCTCAAGCTCTCCGACTCCTTGTCAGGAAAGTGGGAAGAAGTTTTCTCGAGCCCGGAAGAAGAGATGAAGCCAAGCGGCAAGAACCGCAGCGGATCGGCCCCGCAGCAGAGAACCGCGACGGGCAACGGGCTGAGGCGTTCCGCTCGCCGGGGGAGGGACTTGGCCAAGAAGGACGTTCCCGAGGACCTGGCCGCGGTGGAGGGGCCGTACATCTGCTGCGAGTGCGGGCAGAGCTTCCTGGACAAGGAGCTCTTCACCGCCCACCAGAAAGCGCACGCCGAGGAGGAGGCCTGCACGTCGCTGGAGCACGGAGAAGCCTTCCGGCAGAAAGCCAAAGCCACCCCTACGAAAGCCCAGGGGCCCTCCCGCTCCAAACCCTCCAAGCGCCCCGACGGGGAGAAAAGCTCCGGTTTCAAGTACGGCTTCGTCCGGCACCAGGTGAACAACACGGTGGAGAGGCCCTACACCTGCTCGCAGTGCAAGGAGAGCTTCAGCCTGGAAGTCAGCCTGATCCTGCACCAGAAGCTGCACACCGGGAAGGGCGACGGGCCGCTGACGTGCACCTACTGCGGGAAGGACTTCCGAGACCTCTCCAAAGCCATCCGGCACCAGCGCATCCACACCGGCGAGCGGCCCTACCAGTGCACGGCCTGCGGCAAGAGCTTCATCCGCCGCGACCACCTCATCAAACACTGGCGGGTCCACACCGGGGAGACCCCCTACCAGTGCCCCGTCTGCGGGAAGCATTTCCGCTACAAAGAGTCTCTCAACTGCCACCAGAAAATCCACTCCCGCAACCCGCCGCCCATGGAGGATTCGCAGCACAGTCTGGAGTCGGCGACCCAAACCGGCGATTTCTGCGTGAAAAAAGAAACTAAGGAGTAGCGCCCGGTGGGGGCCGGGCCGGAGGCGCTCGCGGTGACGGTGACGGTCGAGCAGGTGGATGTGCAGCGTGGTGGGAGGTGAACTCGTATCGCAGCTAATCCATGTGGTCATGCTAACCAAGCCCGCTTTGTCGAAGCAGCAAAGCAGTTCCTCTTAAAAAACACACAAACTCTGATGGGGCGGCCCAGGCACCTCTCGGACCCCGCGGGGTGACGTGGGACTGCCCGGCGGCCCGGCGCATCCTGGCTGTCCCGACGCAGGGTGGGATCTTCGCCTGTGGAGAAGAACCCCGAGCGATTCTCCGGGGTGCGTATTTAGCAGGCGTTTCCCCACCGATCTTTGTGCATACTCGGGAGTGACGAGCTTTCGCTTTCTTCTTTCCGCTCCTTTCACACCGCGAGGCCGGAGGCGCCGGGGAGGGCAGGACGGTGCCGGTGCCCGTTCCCGGTGCCGATCCCGGTGCCGCTCCCCAGCGCCTTGTCGCGTTCCCAACGGCAGCGCCGCGCTGCAGGGCCAGGGCTGGGATGCACCGAGGGAGGCAGACAGGTGGGTTAGGAGCACGGTGTAGGATTTGTCAGAGGCGGAAGAGGCGAGGGCGAGGTGAGGAGGAGCAGGTGCAGGAGAGCTGGGCAGGAGAAGGGGCTGAGGAGGAGGGAGGGGCACGTGCGGGGTGCGGTTGGGTCGCTCGCCCGCGGAGGACGCGTCTCTGTTCTTTGGAGGGGTTTTTCTGGTCCCAGCCGCGTTGTCGTTTCCCTCGGCCCGAGGGAGCGGAGCGGCTGCTCCGTCACACGGACTCCTGTCAATGAAGGCGATTTTATTGCTATTTTTTAACTGGGTTTGGTCTCACACTCAGGTAAGTCAGATGAGTGAAAGCAACTTCTCCTAACCCCTGTAAAGAGCTGTTTGGTTTTTAGTTAATCTAGAAGTGGTATATTATTATTATTATTATTAATTATTATTATAATACTACAAGGAAATGCGTGACACTATATTCCACAGTTGATCTAAAGCACTTAAATGTATGAGATAACTGACCAGAGTTTTTCCTGATGTCTGTGTAAATATTGGTCGAGTTCTCGGAGCTAATTGCTGTTGTTCCTGAGGTGGCTCTAAGTGGTGTCTGTGTGTCGTCAGCTGCTGGTTCGTGGTCGTGTTTTGTAATAACTTTTGTAAGTCTGTCAATACAGTGTTTTTGCGTTCCGAACCCGTCTGGGGTGCGTGGTCGCAGCCCCGCTCCCTTCGCCCCCTCGCTGTTTCGTCCTTGCTCGCCCCCCATGCCGTGACGCCTGCAGCACCTTTGCCCAGCGCCCGGCTGGCGTTTATTAGCGTGTTCCAGGTAATTTGCAGAACTAACGAACCGCACAAGCCGAGCGGGCTCTGCTCAAGCCTGTTACTGTCTGTGCTGAGCATCCGGGGAGCCGGGGCCGGCAAACCAAGCTGCTCGGTGCGGCACCGGGGCTGCTGTGGCCGATGTCTGGCGTTTGGGCTTCGTGTTTTGAAGCTTTTTCTCTGCTACCGCGACGGCAGACTTCGGTTTGACGTGAGCATTATGTACTGTGGGAGGTTGTGGTGGTGGCCGGCGCTGCCACGGGACAGAGCGGGACCATCCCGTGCCGGGAGAAGCGCCGGCGCGGCTGCGGCTCCGGGAGCTCGTGGACTGGCTGCAGGGGGTGAGAAGAGCCCCGGCGCTCTGCCGATGGTGCAGCCGCAGCGCCGGGGGTTTGTCTGTCACCGGACGGCACGTTCTGGCAGCCCGCAGCGCTGGAGGGACCTCGGCAAATGGGACCGGGCTCGTTCGTGCCCGTCGGAGCCACCGAGCTGGGCTGCGCTGGGTTGGCATCGCCGCTTCCTCGCTCGCACGTACCCAAACTCTTTGTACCGGGGCTGCCAATAAACTGTTCCTGCCAGGCCTGGCCCCCCGGGCAGCGCCCCGGACCTTTGTCTCGCTGCGCCGGGGCCCCGCGTGGCCCGGGGGACACTGGGGACCCGGGGCTGGGGGGACAACGGGTGCCTGTGGGGTCCCAGGAGGGTCCTGCCCTTGCCCAGGGTCCCCCAGCGCTGTCCCGGGGGGTTTTGTACCCATCATGTCACCCCTGCCTGGCCCCGGGGCCATGCCTGTTGGGGGTCACCTCTGTCCTGGGGTGTTTGTGGAGGGTGCCTGGCACAGCTCCAGCACCCCCAGCACCCTGTGTCCCACCTGTCCCCACGTCTGCTCGCTGGTGTCCTGCACTGCAGGGTGCGGGGGCACACACTGCACTTGCAGAAGCTCTAGGAGCTGGAGCGGGGGCCCCAGGCGGATCCACTGCACAGACCCCAATGGGCAGATCAGATCCCCCCACGCTCCAAGGAACCGGGGGGGCTGGGAGGGGACAAAGCATCGATCCAGCGCTCAAGCACAGGGTGACGGCTGCTGGCGGCAGCGAGGCTGAGCACATGGAGACACCGTAAATATCCACGTATGTATGTTTATGGTGTGTACATGCGCTGTGGGTATGTGCATATATATATATACATATACATACATGGCCAGGAGCCCAGATCAGACACGCAGCGCTTGCGTGGACACAGCACCAGTGGCCGCATCCAGGTCCCCTCTGGCTGGTCGCAATGTGGATCCGCTAGTGGGAAATAAATATGATAAATACAGATACATCTATATTTATGTTTATCTAGATCTATCTCCAGATGTGCAGTGTGGGTCCCTCCCCCTTCGGCTCAGCACTCCCTCTGCCCTGGGATCCCAGTCTCCCCAGTTGCACTGGGACAGCCGTGCGCCAGGGCAGTGACCTCCTGCCCCAAAGCTGCTCCTGGTGTCCCCCCATGGCTCCCTGGGACAGCCCGGAGGGGCCTGGACAGGGGGTCCCTAATTCGGGTCCCCGCCCATTGTCGCTCTGGTGTCCCCCATTCCGCATCGCCCCTCCCTGTTTCCGTAATCCTGAGGGTTTCCTGCCCTTCCTGTGCTCCGTGTCACCCACTTCCCCCCATTGTCACCCCGTGCCGGGGGTCCCCAAGGTCAGGACCGGGAGCGAGGCTGGGGGAGCTGGTGCCACGCACGGGGTGCGGGAGGGGACACGGCTGCACCGGGAGGGACGGGGGGACAGAACACAAGGGACAGGATGGCGTGGGGTGGGGTTGAGTGGGGATGGGATGAGATGACATGGGACAGCGTGGAGGGGATGGAATGGGAAAGGATGGACAGGGTGGGATTGGGTGGGGATGAGATGAAATGGGATGTGACAAGATGGGTGGGATGGGATGGACAGGGTGGGATTGGTTGGGGATGGGACAAGGTGGATGGGATGGGACAGGGCAGGATGGGGTGGGACAGGATGGAACTGGATGCAGCGGATGGGACAGAAGGGCACAGATGGGTGGACAGGGTGGGACACAACAAGACTAGACAGGATATGACAGGATCGAAGGGGACAAGATGGAATGGGGTGGGACAGGGTGCAGTGGAACAGGACAGAACAGGACTGGGTGGGCTGAGCCAGGATGGGGTGGGACAAGACGGGACAGGATGTGCTGCGATGGACAGGAGGGGACACAAGAAGACTGTACAGGACATGACAGGATGGGGTGGGATGGGACAGCATGGATGGGACAGAACGGGGTGTGATGGGACAGCGTGGATGGGACAGGACAGGGCAGATGTGACAGGATGGATGGGATGGGATGGGATGGGATGGGATGGGACAGGGCAGATGTGACAGGATGGATGGGATGGGATGGGACAGATGTGGCAGGATGGATGGGATGGGATGGGATGGGACAGATGTGGCAGGATGGATGAGGCAGGACAGGGCAGATGTGGCAGGATGGACGGGACGGCACAGGACGGAACGTCACCGAATGGGACGGGATGAGACAGGACGTGGGGGGGCGGGCAATCGGTGCCTCTCCGCGGAGCCCCGGCAGCCCCGGTCCGGCGGGGGGCGGGGGACGGTCCGGGGGGGGGGGGTGTCCGTCACCATAGCGACCCCGCCCTCCGGCCGCCATTTCACGGGCCCGCGGGGCCGCCGGGCGGGGGCGGGGCCGGCAGGGGGCGCTCGCGCAGCCCCGGCCATGGCGGCGCCCGACGGGGCGGGCAGGGGGACCCCCAGGACCCCCCCGGGACCCCTGGCCTGACCCCGGCTCCTGCCGGGCCCCCCGTGTCTCCCCAGTTCCCTCCAGCCTCCCCCCGGTGCCCGGGACCCCGCGTTATCCCCAGTCTGCCCAGTCCCTCCCCAGTGACCCCGCACAGCCCCCCCAGTTTCCTCAGCTCCCCTCAGTACCGCCCAGTTGTCCTGTCAGTCACCCCTCAGTCCTCCCAGTCAGCCCAGTTACCCCGAGAACAGCTCCAGTCTCCCCAATCAGCTCAGTTACCCCGAGAACAGCTCCAGTCTCCCCAATCAGCTCAGTTAACCCTAGAACAGCTCCAGTCTCCCCAGTCAGCCCAGTTACCCCTAGAACTGCTCCAGTCTCCCCAATCAGCTCAGTTACCCCTAGAACTGCTCCAGTCTCCCCAGTCTCTCCCCAGTTACCCCTAGAACAGCTCCAGTCTCCCCAATCAGCTCAGTTACCCCTAGAACTGCTCCAGCCTCTCCAGTCTCTCCCCAGTTACCCCTAGAGCAGCTCCAGCCTCCCCAGTCAGTTCCCCCTGCGGCTGCCCCAGTTACTCCCAGATCCTCTCCAGTTAACTGCAGCCCCTCTCCATTCTCCCCCAGCCCCTCCCCAGCTGCCCCTGGTCCTTCCCCAGTTCTCCCAGCTCCTCCAGTTCTCCCAGTCCTTCTCCAGTTCCCGCATTCTCTCCCCAGTTCCCTCCAGTCTCCCCAAGCTCCTCTGCAGTCTCTGCCAGTTCCTCCCCGCTTCCCCCAGCTCCTCCAGTCACCCCCAGTTCCCCTCCAGTAAACCTCCATCTCTCACCAGTTACCTCCAGTCCCTCCCCAGTTCCCTCAGCTCCTCCAGTTACCCCCAGTTCCCCTCCAGTAAACCTCCATCTCTCACCAGTTACCTCCAGTCCCTCCCCAGTTCCCCCAGCTCCTCCAGTCACCCCCTGTCTCCCCCAGTTCTGGCCCCTCCAGTTGCCCCCAGTCCCTCTCCAGTCACCTGCAGCTCATCCCCACTTTCCCCCAGCCCCTTCCCAGTTACTGACAGCACCTCCCAGTTCCCCCCAGTTACACCCAGTCCCTCTCCAGTTCTCCCCAGTCACCCCCAGTCCTTCTCCAGTAACCTTCCATCTCCCACCAGTTACCCCAAATCTTCCCCAGTTCCCCCCAGTCCTCCCCAATTGCCCCAGTGCCTCTCCAGTTCCCCCCTGTCCTCCCCAGTTGCCCCAGTGCCTCTCCAGTTCCCCCCAGTCCTCCCCAATTGCCCCAGTGCCTCTCCAGTCCCCCCTGTCCTCCCCAATTGCCCCAGTGCCTCTCCAGTCCCCCCCAGTCCTCTGCAGTTCCCCCGGCCCCTCGCTGCTCTCTCCCCCCCCCCGCCTTTCCCCAGTGCCCCCCAGTTTCTCCCAGTCTCCCCAGTTCCCCTCGCAGCCCCGCGGGCCCGATCCCGGACCCCCCCCCCGCTCCCCGGTGCGTTCCCGCGCGGCGGGGCCGGGCGGTGCCGGCGGGGGGGCCCCGACGGTGGCGCGGTGATGCCGTCGGTGCGGCAGGGGGCGCTCGGTGGCGGCGGGTGTCCCGCTCCGCCCCGCCCGGCGCGGCCCCCGGCGCGGCCCGCGCGCGGCGGCGGTGGCCCGCCCGCCCCCTGCCGGCTCGGCGGGGCAGCGGCGGGGCCGGAGCGCCCAGCGCGGAGCGGCGGAGCCGGGACCCGGAGCCGCGCTCGGTCTCTCGCCGCCGCTCCCCCCCCGCCCCCCGGCCCCGTTCCCTTCCCTCCCCCGGTCGGGTCGGGCCGGGCCGCGCCCCGCCCCGCCGCACCGCCCCGCCGCGCCCCCGCCCCGCCGCGCCGCGCCACCCCGGGCCCAGCCCGATGCCCGGCGGCGGGCGGAGGTGAAGCAGCGAGCGGGCGCTGGATCCTCCCGGCCGCGGCCCCCGGGGCCCCGGGCAGGGAACAAAGGGCCATGGCCGAGGGGGCTCCCGCTCAGGTAAGGACGCCCGCCGCCGCGCCCCGCCCGCCCGCCGCGGGTCGCGGCCCGGCCCGGCGCCCGAGGGCCGCACGTCGGGGCGGGCCGCGCCGTCGGGGCCGCGGCGGGAGGCGGCGGGCGGGGGCCGGGGGGGCCGGCGGGGCTGTCAGCCAGCGGGGCCGCGGCCGCCCCCCCGGGGGGACGGGCAGGGCCGGGCAGGGCCGGCGGCGGCGCGGGCAGCCCCGGGGGGGCGGTGCGCCCGGGCCAGGCCGGGCCGGGCCTCTGCGGCCGGCGGCGCCCGAGCTGCCGTCGGGGCCCGGGCCTGCCCGTCCCGCCGCTGCCCCCGCCCCGGCGGCCGGGCCCTGCGGGTCGGGGGGAGCCGCCCGCCGCCCCCGAGACAGAGCCGCGCTCCCGGTGACAGAGCCCCCCTCCCCGGTGACAGAGCCCCCGCTCCCGGTGACAGAGCCCCCCACGCCGGTGACAGACCCCCCCGCTCCCTGGTGACAGAGCCCCCCTCCCCGTTGACAGACCCCCCCGCTCCCTGATGACAGACCCCGCTCCCACTGACAGGCCACCCCCCTGCCCGTGTCACCGCCTGGTCCCCATGGCGACGGGGCGTCCTTGTCCTGACAGCGCTCCCCGGGGTGTCCCATCTCCGTGCCCATGGCAACGGGGCTCTGCTGTCCCCTGTCACCTCCCCAGCATCACCCGCGGTGCCGGGGCTGTGGGACACTCACCCCAGCAGGGACACGGGGACATCCCTGCCCCCCGGCTGTCCCCGGGGGTGCCCTGACCCCCAACGTGTGCCCGCAGGAGCCGGTGCTGCCGCCGCGCTGCCCCTCGCCCCCGCGGCCCGAGCGCACCTCGGAGCGGGAGACGCAGACGGCCGAGCTGTCCCTGACGGTGGTGGCGGCCGTGCAGGCGGTGGAGAGGAAGGTGGACTCGCACTCCACCCGCCTGCTCGACCTGGAGGGTCGGACGGGGATGGCCGAGAAGAAGCTGATCGACTGTGAGAAGACGGCGGCGGAGCTGGGGAACCAGCTGGAGAGCAAGTGCGCGGCGCTGGGCACCCTCATCCAGGAGTACGGGCTGCTCCAGCGGCGCCTGGAGAACATGGAGAACCTGCTGAAGAACAGAAACTTCTGGATCCTGCGGCTGCCACCGGGCAGGAAGGGGGAAGTCCCCAAGGTAACGGTGTCCCGGGTCTGCACCCGAAATGCTCCTGTGGGGGGCAGGATGGGGAGATGTGGGTGAGCGGGGACGGCCCCGGTGCGGGTGAGGTCACTTGTCACCGGAGCTGGAGGCAGCAGAGCTGCCACTCGTGTCTTCCCGGCATCTCCTGCGGTGGGAGATGGACCCAAGGGGACGTCCCCCCATCCTCTGGCCGGAGGTTTCTGTTCTGCATCACCACACTGTGCACCCCGGGAGCGATTTACTCTGTTTATCGAGAGAGAAACCCTGCAGATTTGATGGTTCTTTTTTACCACCCTGGTGCTGCCCTGGGGTTCTCGTGGGCAGGGGAAGGAGCAAGCGGGAACCTCTGGGATTTAGGGGGACGTGACGAGCTCCCTGCGCTCGCAGTTGGGCTGAGCCGAGCGGCAGAAGGAGCCCGCCATCAACATGGGGCTCATACCTCCTTTCCACATCCCGCTCACTGAAAGGTTTGCAGATGGGACACAGCAAAGCGAACATTGCCGCTTCATCGGAGAGAGCGGAGGGGTCTGGAGGAGGGGGGTTCACACCCTGACACCCCTTAGTGAATTAGGGAGCAGAAGCCGAGTAAAGCCCAGCTCACGCATCCTGAATTGATCCCTAGAAATTATCACTCGGCAAACAGGCTCGAAGCAGGCAGGCTGCTCCCCACCACTTCGCACACAGTAACTGAGGAGAACTGGGAGCCCCTCAGCCCGGGGAGGGTTTTCCCCCGAGTTCTGGGGTAACTGAATCTGGGGTTTTACGTCAGCTCATCAATAGAGATGAGATCCAGCCCTAGCGCCCGATTTTATCTCCTTCACGCTCCCTCCAGGGACCAAGCCTGGTCACCGCTGCTGGTGCGGGACCGAGAGCAGGAGGTCGGTGTCGTTAGGGGAAATCGCGGTTTGGGCTCATCACCAGGAACTGGCCGCTTGCCTGAGACCTTTAATTTCATAGAAATACATATTCGGGAGTTGTTTTAAATATAAAACCCAACTTGTTGATGGCCTTGAAGCAGCTGGAGCCCGGCGCGAGCTGCTGGCGCTGGAGATAACGCGCGGGCTCCGGGGGAGCGAGGCGGCCGCGACAACCCCGGTGCTCCTTGTGGTCGCAGGTGCCGGTGACGTTTGACGACGTGTCCGTCTACTTCAACGCCAAGGAATGGGAGAAGCTGGAGGAGTGGCAGAAGGAGCTGTACAAGAACGTGATGAAGGGGAACTACGAGTCGCTCATCTCCCTGGGTAAGGACGGCGGGTCCTCCGGGGGTCCTGGCTGCCCGCAGGTTTGGGCACCTCCTGACTCCTCAAAGATCCCCTTGAGACCCAGATGCTTCATTTGGCATGGAGAATTGAGAGCACAGGAGGTTGCAGAGCTCCCAAAGCGCCTTGCAGCCAGAGTGAAACACCAGCCCCTTCCCCGGCCGTGGCTCTTGGAAGGGCTTCCCGTCCCCTCCTGCAGCGGGTACCGGCCCACGCTGCCCTGCAGAGGAAACCTGTGTGGCGGGGAACGTTGTCCGATGGGGTCTGAGCTTCACTCCTTTGGGGCGTTTCCTGCAGAGGCCGCAGGGGAAACTCTGGCTCTGCTGGGGCCAGAGGTGAAATGCTTGTGGCTTCAGGAGAGCCAGGAATTCGACCGAGAAGTTCTAAAGCCAGAAAAACACGCGGGTTGGGTTTCTGCTCGAAGGCGGCTCCTCTGTGTGCGGCACCTCGGCTCCTGCCTCCGTGAATCTCCGCTCCAGGGGTCCCCCCCTGCCCGCAGCACCCGCTTTTCTGCCCGCAGCCCCTCTGTTCGTGTTCCTGAGTGTCTTCCCCCTTTTCCCCCGGGCGCTGGGGGGATGTAGAAGCCAACATTCAAATTTCCTGTGCGCTAATCCCTCCGTCCCTCTGTCTCTCAACAGACTATGCAATTTCCAAACCTGGCGTTCTGTCTCAGGTTGAGCAAGGAGAGGAGCCGCGGGTCAGGACCGAGCAGGACTTGGAGGAGAGCGAGATCATGACCGATGCCACCGCAGGTGAGACGGGTCGCGTTCGGGAGCGCTGCGGCCCCGAGGCTGCAGCAGGTGCTTCCGGGCGCTGTGCCCGAGGAGGCTGTCAGGAGGAGCCCTGCAGGTTTGGCTGATTAGAGATGTGACGTCCAGGTACAGCTCAGCATATAAACCAGGGCAAGCGGAGCCCGGAGGGCTGGGCACTGTCGGCGAGGGAAACGTCTGCAACCAGAGCGGGTCCTCGGGGAGCCGGTGTGCCCAGCAAGAAAGGGGAATCGGGGCCCATTGGGAAACCCCAGACATGCCCCTCAGCCTCTCTGGTGGTGCGGGGGTTGCCCGGGTTTGTCCTTGTAGCATCTTTCCCGGGCAGGACAGCTGCACCCGTCCTGCGTGCAGGGACCCACGGTGCTGAGGAGTTTCTCCAGGGACCCCAAATCCCGCAGTGACTCCTCTGAGATAAGGGGGGCTAGTGGGGAGATAAGGTGTCCTAGAAGGGATGGGCTCCACTGTGTGTCTCTGGCTCAGGCTGCAGACATGGGGTCACTCCAACCTTGTGCTCTTGGCCACGAGGGTCATGGAGTTAAATGGGGACCAAGGGGAGGAGAAGAGTGACCTGCTGCTCGCAGGGAGTTCCAGCGCAGCGCTGTGCCGGGGGCGCGGGGTGCTGGGCTGCAGGCGCCGCGACCCTGTGCCTGCGGAGGATCCCGAGCGAGAGGCAGCGGTGGGGCAGGGATGGCTGAAGGGAGAGCAGAAGCGTCCGAGCCAGCGAACCCCCTGTGGGACCAGCGGAGCCGGCGGGGATTTTTGCGAGCGGTTTCTTGGTGGCGACTCCTGGGCGTGACGGCGGGCGGGAATCTCTCTTTGCTGCAGCTGGTATCAGGGTTGTGATCAAAACGGAGGAGCTCCTTCCTGAAGACAGCCCCGAAAACGCCGAGCTGCGCGGGATGTCGGGGCAGTCGGAGGGCAGCTTCCAGAGCCCGGACGAGGAGGCCGCCTGCGAGAGCCCCTACGGCTCCGTGTCCCCCCCGAGGGACCTGCCGGGAACCAGCCTGGGCGACTCCTCCGAGTACGGAGCCGATTTCAACGAGATCCAGAGAGTGATTGTTCACCACGGGAGCTGCACGGGTGAGACTTGTGGCTCGTCACGGGGGCTGGAGGCCCAGGAGGGGCTGCGGTGGGTCAGGCAGTGGTGGCGAATGAAAGAAAAAGGTTAAATCCCCCCAGAGCTGGCACCAGAAGGAAAGTTTCTGGCTGCAGCACCCTCAGGAGTAGCTGTGAGACCTGAGGCTTGGAGGAGGAGGCAGCACACATGTGGTGGACATCAGACCGTGGTCTCTGACCTGCTCCAGAGTGATGAGCAGCGGCCGAGTCCTCCACGGGTGTGAAAAGCCCTTGTTACACATGGAGACGGAGGAAAGGCGTGAGCCCCTGCTGCCAGAATCCCACCGCTGCAGCGGGCAGGACGCTGGCTGAGGGCTCCCTAGCTGGGCACAGATACGGGCCAGGTCCTACAGACGTGTTTTCGATAGGAAAGCACGGCGATGCGCTGGTAGGAACGGCGGGTTCCTTGTGTTCTGACGGGTTTGCGATGGTGCAGCACAAACCGAGAGACAGGCTCAGGCTCTTGAGATCCTCCTCAGCCCATCTCAGGATCCTGTGGTCTCCTGGCGGTTTTCCAAAGGAAAGCGGCCAAGCCACCAGCATTTGAGAGCTGCACGTCGGCTGCCGCGCGGGACCCGGCTGGCGGGCTGAGCCGGAGCTGCGGGTGCTGGTGGCCACAGCTTGACCAGCGGTAGCCCCGGGTCCATGCAGGGCAAGCTCCTTGCTGCGAGCACCTGGGAACGCGGGTTTTCCCCGCTGAGGGGACAGAGCCGTAGCTTTGGTGCGGCCAGGGAAAGCGCGGCTGCTCTTCCTAGGAAAGCACATAGGCCCGGCTCAAAGTTCAGCGCGGGGTGACGCGCAGGGGACCCACCACGGGCCTTTCCTCGTGTCCTGCTGCGCGTGTCCCTGCTGGGGCCGGTGTCACCAAACAAAGACACCAGGTCAGCTCCGGCACGGGTGACGCGCGGGGGGACCCTGATGTGCGTCCGTCTGTCCCACCGCTGTTTGCCTCTGGCAAGGACGGGGGTTCTCCCCGTGCCCTGTTGTGGGGACACCGAGGCACGGGGACAGGCCGCGGCAGGGACAGGGACAGTCCCCAGCAGGGACAGGGACAGTCCCTGGCTGGGCGGGTTGTCTGGGGAGCGGAGGGGCGGCCGGCAGCCCCGTGCCGCGTTTCCGTCGAGCGGTGCCGTGCCGGCTGCCGGGAGCGCTGCTGTAACCCAGCGAAACGGCAGCAGATGGAGCTGCTCCGAAACCACTCCGCTGCCCGAGCCCTTGCAAATCCATGGCGCTTTTGTCCCACCCTCTTGTCTTGTAGCATCGTGAAACTGCAAAAGCTTTTGGCAGGCGGGTCTCACCTCATGCTATGAATTAGTCTGTCCAGCAGGCAGTTTGTCTGTCCTCCCCGTTTGGGGTGCACGGGCTCGCCTTGCCTCTGCGATAGGACATGCTCACGTCTGCGCGGCCGCGCAGAGCAGGTGGGTGCGAACAGCTGCAGAAGCCCATGCAGATGTTTCTGTAGCACCAGCCAGGTGTGTAAAATAATGGCCTCAAGTTGCACCAGGGGAGGTTGAGGTTGGGTCTGGGGAACAATTTCTTCCCCAAAGGGCTGTGGGGCATTGAACAGGCTGCCCAGGGCAGTGCTGGAGTCACCAGCCCTGGAGGGCTGGACAGACGGACGTGAGGTTCTCAGGACATGGGGCAGTGCCGGGGTGGGGAACAGTTGGACTCGTTGAGCTTGAGGGTTTCTCCAACCCAAATGATTCTGTGATTCTATAAGAGGCCGCCCTGTCCCACCCGATGACCCTAACGCTGGTCCGGTTTTCCCCCGCAGAGGACGGAGTCGTGATCAAGACGGAGGAGGAGGAGGAGGAGGAAGACGACCCCGACACCCTGGAGCCGTGCGCCATGTTCTCGGGCAGGAGCGAGCCGCCGCCGTTCCCCGGCCACGAGCCCGGGCTGGGCCGCGAGCCGCAGCGCAGCTCCAAACCGCCGCCGCGGAGCCTGGCGGCCGCGCGCGTGGGGAAACCCCCGGCCTGCGACAGGGACCCCGCGGAGATGAAACCGGCCCTCGCCCAGCAGCGGAACCGCACCAGGGAGAGACCCTACATCTGCCCCGAGTGCGGGAAGAGCTTCATGCTCAAGATCAACTTCATGATCCACCAGCGCAACCACCTCAAGGAAGGGCCCTACGAGTGCCACGAGTGCGACCTCAGCTTCCGCAACAAGCAGCAGTTCCTGCTGCACCAGCGCAGCCACACGCGCCGCGGCGTGGGGGTCCCGCGGCGCCCCGAGCACGGCCTCAAGCCCCAGGCGCGGCCGCCGCCGCCGGGGAAGCCCTACAAGTGCTCCGAGTGCGAGAGCAGCTTCAGCCACAAGTCGAGCCTCAGCAAGCACCAGATCACCCACGTCGGGGAGCGGCCCTTCACCTGCGGCGAGTGCCGGAGGAGCTTTCGCCTGCAGATCAGCCTCATCATGCACCAGCGGATCCACGCCGGCAAGAACGAGATGGCTTTTCTCTGCCCCCAGTGCGGGAAGAACTTCACCCGGCCCTCCCACCTCCTGCGGCACCAGCGGACTCACACCGGCGAGCGGCCCTACCAGTGCAGCCAGTGCGAGAAGACCTTCAGCGAGAAGTCCAAGCTCACCAACCATTACCGCATCCACACCCGGGAGCGCCCGCACGCCTGCGCCGTCTGCGGGAAGGGCTTTATCCGCAAACACCACCTCCTGGAGCACCAGCGCATCCACACGGGCGAGCGGCCCTACCACTGCAGCGAGTGCGGCAAGAACTTCACCCAGAAGCACCACCTCCTGGAGCACCAGCGGGCGCACACCGGCGAGCGGCCCTACCCCTGCACCGAGTGCACCAAGTGCTTCCGCTACAAGCAGTCGCTCAAGTACCACCTGAGGACGCACATGGGAGAGTGAGGGGCTGCCCACGGCTTCCTCTCCCTCCCCTTCCTCCCTCCATCCATCCCTCCAGCCCTCCTCCTCCTCCGCTCATCTCTCCCTCCATCTCCCCCGACCCCTCACCCCCGGCTCAGGGCATGGACATCACGGAGGCTTTGTGTGGTAGCGCCGCTGCTCTGGTTGGAGACGGCTAGGTTGATTGGAAATAAATTAATTAATTAAAGCAAGCTACGCGCGGCAAAGTTCAAAGGTTCTATATATATAAAATTAACAGAAGCAGCTGATTTAGGGGGAATCCTCACCATCAAAAAAAAAAAAACAAACACAAAAAAAGGCAAACAAACCGACAACAAAAACAACCTGTACAGGGTGTTTTGCCGGAGTAGGACTCAAAACTGCTTTTTCAATCTACTGTTTGGGGTTTTTTTTTTAATAAATGTGGCGGAACTTTTTATTTGATAAGCAAACTTAGGATCGCCGAGATATTTTTTGGTTTGTTTCGATGCTCTGTGGGCCGATTCCGGCACAGTCGCTTCTGCCCGGGAGGTGCGCGGAGACGCTGCCTCGGCCCGGCTCCCGGGGTGGACGCGGCGGCCGCTCAGCGGCGCGTGTGCCAGGGAGCCAGGCAGGTGAGTACGAGCCAGATCCGGGTGGCGAGGAAGTTCTCCGCGTGTCTAGAATCGAAGCGCTGATAGGTGCCTGCCCGGCTCTGGGGGCTGTGATGCACTCGTGGATTATAGAATAAAATACTAGTTGCAGTAAAAGAACCTTTTTCTGGTAGGACCCCATCAGCAAGGCTCCTCCAAACACTCATTTCTAGCGCTTCATCCTTCCGCAGCGGCAGACGCCTTCCCGGCGAGCGGCGGCCCCGGCGCTCCTGCCGCTATGAGAGCCGCACCGATGGCACCGCCGACCGGTTTGTAGCCGCGGGGTCACCATGTACCTGCGCACGGGACGTCGCCCTGTTTAACTGCTCCTTTGCTCGCTTTGAAACGCGCGGGCAGCCCTCGGCCTCGCTGGTGGCATCAACCGCGCGCTCCCGGCAGTGAGAGCAGCGGGATCCTGCCCCGGACACAGGAGCAGGTCCTGGGCTGGCTCTGGAAAAGCCTCAGCCAGGTCGGGGCTGCCCACGGGGACCGTCCGGGGTCCCTCGCCGTGCCGCTGTGGCTGGAGCAGCGGTGGGTCGGTCTCCTCGCTGTCGGTTTGGGCTCCCGTCTCCACGGCTCGGCTCTCCGCAGTCCCGGGTCCCGGCGCTGGGCTGTGGCTGGGCCGGTGCAGCCGAAGGGCCGTGGCGGTGACGCCAGCTCCCCGCGGCGCACACCGGGCTCCTGGTGCCGTGCAGGAGCCGGCGTCGGATCTCGTGTTGGACAGTGGCATCAATAAACAGAGCGATGATGGGAGAAGTTGTCGGGACCTGTTAATGCCTTTGTAGAACCAAAGTCCTGGCTGCAGGACATAGTGTGTCTATGAGCGCCTCCTCAATTTGGAATTTACAGCCTCTTTTGTGCTAGAAAGCACCCGAGGGCAGGTGGAGCTGCTGAGAGCCGCCGGCCGGTCACCACCGCAGAGAGAAGCATTTTGGGGCTGCCAGCGCAGGCTCCAGCCGCGGTTCCTGTGCTCCCGCTGCCGGGGGGTGTTTGACACTGCCTGGGACAGTTTGGGGGGTCAGGTCACACGCACAGGCTGGCGTGGGTCAGACGTGGCACAGGCTGGCGTGGGTCAGATGTGTTGCCCCAGCGCTGGTGTCCCGGCAGGGAGGTGCTGGTACGGGACACATGGGCCCAGCTGCCCCGTCGCCCTGGCAGGGCTAAATGCAATTAGGGGAATAAAGAAATTAAAAGCAGAACTGAGTGGTTCTCAGCAGCTCGTATTCATCACGCTGGCACCACCACTGGCCTGGCAGCATCCTTTTTCCTAAAAACTGAGAGATTCAGGGAGTTTTGACAAAAAAAGCCGCTTAGGGGTGTTTACTAGCCAGCTGCTGGGACCTGCCCAGGGAGCCTCGGGGACGGGCAGCCCCCTGTCACCTCGGTGTGGCCAGGCTGGCAGTGCCCGCGCTGTCCCCGGTGTCCCCGTGCCCTGCACAGTGACCACTCTGCCGGTCGTGCTCCTCGCCAGCCCCAGCGGCACCGGTCGTGCTGGGGTTTAACCATGGCCAGGTGACCTTCAGCGGCTGGAATGTCAACAGCGGTTGAAGCGGGCTCCCGCAGCTGGGGTACGGCACAGCCGTCCACTGGGACAGACTCTGGGGACTCGCTGTGACAGGGAAGCAGGCAGAGGGGTGGCAGAGGCTTTTGGCAGGGCGGCGTCCTCCTGGGGAGGGGGATAATTCAGCTGCTTCATCGCCAGGGACAGCCCAGCCACCAGCTGCACGTCAGGGATGGTCTGTGTCCCCAAAAGTGCTTGGGGACCCTCCTGTGGCCCTAGCTGGCAGCATGCCAGGGTGGGGGGGAGCAGAGCCAATGGCTGCCCATGGGGGTCTGATTTTGGGGATGCACCACTCACAGGGACCAAGCCCAGTGTCCCCGCAGCCCGCAGAGAGGCGCGAGGGGCTTAGGGCTCACTGGGGTGGCTGTTCCCTTCCTTGTGCCCCACTTCTGCCCTCCAGGTGCTGTGGGGCTGGGATGAGGCAAAGGAGACACCGGGAGAGCCGGCGGCGGCTGTCGGGCACAGGGGTGGCAGCCGGGCCACCTGCCTGGGCCGGCCGATCGGTTTGGGGGGATTTCGGGGGTGCGGGAAGGAGCCAGCAGCACGTGGTGAGGCAGCCGGCCTCGGGAAGCGGCTCAGGGACGGGATTACATTCGGCTCCCCGTGTCACAGCTGCCGCGCTGACACAATCCCTTAAACTGCATTAACCCTCAACCCCGGTGGGTGGGAAGCGTGAGGCCTTGGGAGGGATCCTGCTCGGTGCCCCCAACATCTTTGTGATGGCCCAAGCCGGGGCGAAGCTCCTCGGGGCTCCTGGCAGCATTTTGGGCCCCCCAGTTCCAGCAGGACAGGGAACTGCTGGAGAGAGTCCAGCGCAGCCACCAAGATGCTGGAGGGAGTGGAGCATCTCCCGTGTGAGGAAAGGCTGAGGGAGCTGGGGCTCTGGAGCTGGACAAGAGGAGACTGAGGGGGGACTCATTCCTGGGGATCAAGATGGAAAGGGGGAGTGTCAGGAGGATGAAGCCAGGCTCTTCTGGTGACAACCAGGGACAGGACAAGGGGCAATGGGTGCAAACTGGAACACAGGAGGTTCCACTTAGAGATGAGAAGCAACTTGTTCCTGGTGAGGGTGGCAGAGCCTGGCCCAGGCTGCCCAGGGGGTTGTGGAGTCTCCTTCTGTGCAGACATTCCAACCCGCCTGGACACCTTCCTGTGTAACCTCATCTGGGTGTTCCTGCTCCATGGGGGATTGCACTGGATGAGCTTTCCAGGGCCCTTCAACCCTGACATTCTGGGGTTCTGTGATACACAGACACACACGCACAGATACACAGACACAGATACACAGGCACACACAGGCAGACACCACCGCGCGCACACACACACACCCACACACACACCCACACACACACACACACACACACACAGACACACAGACGCGCACACACAGACGCACAGCTAAACGGACACTCCCCCCCAGCCCGCCCGTTCCGGGAAGCGGCGCTGCGGGCCATGGCGCGGGCGGTGCTGGCGCTGGGGGACAGCCTGCAGGCCGAGGCCACCTGCCCCATCTGCCTGGAGCTGTTCTCCCAGCCGCTCATCACCGAGTGCGGCCACAACTTCTGCGGGCCGTGCGCGGCGGAGCTGCTGGGGACCCCCCCGCGCGCCGCCCCCTGCCCGCAGTGCCGCCGGCCCGTGGCCCCGGGCTCCCTGCGCCCCAACCTGTCGCTGGGGGCCGTGGCGGAGCTGGCGGGGGCCCTGGAGGAGGAGGCGCGGCGGCCCCGCTGCCCGGAGCACGGCGAGGAGCTGCGGCTGTTCTGCGAGAGCTGCCGGTGTCCGCTGTGCCCGCTGTGCCGGGAGCGGCCCCCGCACCGCCAGCACGCGGCCCGGCCCGCCGCGGAGGCGGCCCCGGAGCTGCGGGTACGGGGGTCGGGGCTGCGGGGGCGGGCGGGGAGCCCCCGGGGTGCGGGCTGGGAGCCCTGCGTGTGTGGGACGGGGTCCCTTCAGGGGCGGGTGTGCGCTGGGGTCCCCTGGGGCACAGGGTCCCCTCCAGGGACAGGTTGGATCCCCTCCAGGCTTGGGTCTGGGTCCCCTGCAGGGACCTCAGAGTGCAGGGCGGGTCCCCCTGGGGCGCAGGTTGGGGTTCCCTCTGGGTATGGTTTGGGGTCCCCTCTGGGCACAGATCTGGGGATTCTTTCCAGGCACAGGTTGGGGTCCCCTCCAGGCACAGGTGGGGTCCCCTCCAGGCATGGATCTGGGTCCTCTCTGCACATAGGCTGGGGTCACCCTGGGGTCACACACAAGCTGGGGTCCCCTCCAGGCATGGGCTGACGTCCCCTCGGGTCACAGAGCAGGGTCCCCCTGGGGCAGAGGTTGGGGTCCCCTCTAGGCATGGACCTGGGTCCCCTATCTGCACACAGGCTGGGGTCCCTTTGGGGCACAAGTTGTGTCCCCTCAGGTCACAGCTTGTGTCCCTGTCCAGCTGTGGATTTGGGTCCTGATCCAGCTGCTGGCGGCACCCCTCCCCGCCGCAGCTCCCTCCACCCGTCGCCTCCCCAGCCCGTCAGGGGTGCGGGTCCCCCTCGCTGCTCACCCCCCTGCAGCTCCGCAAGGTCCCCAGTGCCCTAGACGTCCCCAGCCAGGGCTGAGGCTGCAGGGAACACGGTGTCCCCCCAAAATGTAGGCTGGGGTCTCCCCTGCCAGCAGCGTGCTCTGCCGCAGGGCACGGCTTGCAGGAGCGGGAGGTTTTCTTAATACTCCAGCCAATTTATGGAGTGTGTGTGAGACACCGTCACTGCAAACCTCTTCCCCCAAATCCCACTTCCAACACCAAAAGTTGTTTTTCTAATTAAAAACAAACAAACCAACCACAAACTTCAGGGTTCCCACATGAAGCTGTTCCAGAAATGTTTCTGGCAAAAAAAAAGCAGCTGCGAGTGGGGACGCCCCACATCATCTCACTAACATCATGCCAAAATCACCAAATACGCCTTTTCACTTTGTTTTTCCCCTTCCAGGAGACACTCCAGAGCAACCTGGTTTTTCTACAAAAACAGAAAGAAGAATTTAAGCCTGGAGGAGAAAAGCAAAGCGATGCCCTGCTGGTGCGTGTTCCTCTGCGCACGGCGTGCCCCCTGCCTGCTCAACCCCGTCTTCGCGAGCACGTCCCGTCTTTCCCTCTCCCCGTTTACATTTATCTCCTTTTCCATAACAACACTATTTTCTCTTTCTCTCTTTCTTTCTCTGTCCATCCCATCTTCCATCCCGCTCTCTAACTCCACTGTCTTGGCTCCATCAACATCCAGGCTTGCCACCCTTCTTCCCCCTCCACTCCTCCAGCTTTTCCTCCCCAAAATCTCTTCCCTTTTCCCCGTGATCCTTGACCCCACTTTGCAGCACGGTTTCCCTGCACCAATGAGGTGGCTCAGGGACGTCCATGCGGGTGCCTTGCAGGGGACAGTGGCCTCGGAGCGGCAGCGGCTGCGGGACACGTTCCAGGAGCTGCAGCAGTTCCTGTGGGAGCAGGAGGCCGTTCTGCAGTCACAGCTCGACCAGGCGCACAGGGAGCTCGCCGAGGAGCGACAACAATACATCTCCAGCGTTTCGGAGAGAAAATCACTGCTGGACACGCTTATTGTGGAAATAGAGAAGAAACGTGACCAGCCGGTGGTGGAATTCCTCACGGTGAGGCCGTGTTGCCCACCCGGTGCTGTGATCCCCCCCGATCCCCGTCACCCTGCGTCACGCGGGAGGGGACCGACCGTAACTCACCGCCCCGGGGGCCGTGGTCATTCTCGGCAGCACTGGAGCTGACCTGGTGTTTTCTCTCTTCCAGGATGTTGGCAAAACCCTGAGCAGGTATGAAACGGGCTGAGCACCGCTGTCCTCCCGCACGGAGGTTTGGGAACGCTGTGGGTGACCGAGCAGCAGCAGCTGCGGGGGAGGCGGCTTTGTATTTGAGATTTCACGTGATGTTGTCTGGACCAGGGGCCATTGCACCCCTGTTAAAGACGGAGTTCCCGTGCCAACAGCTGGGGCGCAGCTCCCCGAGTTCTGTTGCTGCAGGGGGGTTTCCCCGTTGCCCTCCCGGGCTGGCTGACTGCTGGGCTCAGAGCTCCTCTCGGGTTGTTTCCCCTCAGCTGCGAGGCGGCGAAGGCCCCGATCCCAGAGCCGGTTTCCCCGGAGCTGCAGAGGACAGTTCAGAGCCTCTTGGAGACGAGCCAGCTGGTCCTGGGTGCCATGGCCAAATTCAAAGGTAAAAAGCAAAGAAGTGGCGAGTGCTGCCTTGCAGTGTGGCCGGTGTCTGGGCCCCCGGCGGGTCGTGCTGCGGCACCAGGGCTGTCCCATGCTGTGCTTCCCCTGGGTTTGGCCTCTGTCCAGAGCTTGGGTGCAAAACCTGTCTCTGAGATGGGCTTTGCTGGAGCCCAGGGCTGTGGGAAGTGGGGAGCAGGCTCCACGTCTGGCTTGCTGTCCTGCTGGGGAGCAGGAAAGATGCAGCAAGAGGAGGGAAACTCATGCATCTTCCTTTCCTTCTGCTAGTGAACCTGCTGAGCGAGATGGACAGAGAAAGGGGTAAGTTTCTGGAGCTGATGGGCACAAATGAGGGAGAAAGCTTTCCAGAAATTACTTTCTTCGTGTCCTTAGGGCAGAGATGAGCTCACACCACATCTAAATCCAGGGTCTCTCTAAAACCAGGTCCATGCATTTTGATTAGGCCTGGTATCAGACCCCAGGCCAGTCCCTGTGCTAGGCAATGCCCAAGGACACTGTCCCCTAACGCCAAACGAGGGCCAGGGCAGCGTGAGGCCCCCGGCTTCCCCGGCTCTGGAGCCTTTTCTCTTCTCTTCTCTCGCTGTGATGTGTGAGGCTGTGACCAGTTAAGCGAAGGGGCCGTATGCCTTTTGAGCTGGAGGAGTGGGTTCAGCGGAAGGCCTGGGGCGGTGGCACTGTGCAGTGACACCTCTGTGGCCTCGTGGGATGGCCACGGGATGGCAGCAGAACATCCCACACGAACGGGTGGCTCCGGCCTTGCAGTGACATTGCCGGGTTACTCGTTGGAGCGGGGTTAGGAGCTGGTTTTGCCTTCAGTGAGCACTTGTCACCCTTGTCACTGGAGCAGGGACTGGCCTTGCAGACGATGCTTCCTCACACCCTGGGGATACATTGCTCCCCAACACCCGGCCTGGCTGCAGCCCTGTCACACTCAGACCCAGCGATATCCAGCAAAGCAAGTTTAGTGGTGCCTGTCCCCTGGGCACGGGGACACTGCAGGCTCAGTCCTCCTCCGGGAGCGTTGCTTCGCCCATGGGTCCCAGCGTGGAGGGCAGCGCGTGCCCCGTGCTGCCAAGGGTGCTGCAGATGCTGGGTGTTTGCTCATGAGCACCCGCAGTGCTCACAGGACATGTCCCAGCCTTGCAGAAGAGCAGGGAAAGGTGCTGGTTTGCTTGTCAGCAGGCAGCAGCCTGATGTTTCTCTCTGTCGTGCATTAGTGAAGGTGACGCTGGACCCCGAAACGGCGAGTCCCTACCTGATCCTCTCGAGGGACTGTAAAACCGTGCGGCTGGGAGACAGACAGCAGAACCTCCCTGACACCCCCCAGAGATTCACGGGCAGCCCCAGTGCCCTGGGCTCCCAGGGGTTCGCGGCTGGGAGGCACTACTGGGAGCTGGAGGTGGGGGACGGGGACAGCTGGGCCGTGGGGGTGGCCGCAGAGTCCGTGCGGAGGAAGGACTCGCTCACCATGGCCATGGGGAAGATCTGGGCGCTGCGGCGGGACTGGGATCGTCAGTACACGGCGCTGCACATGCCCCCCGCCCCGCTGGCGCTGGAGGAAGAGCCCCGGAGAATCAGGGTCCACCTGGACTACGAAGCGGGTGAAGTGACGTTCTACAACGCGGAGAACATGGCACAGATCTTGCAGTTCAAGGCTTCCTTCACTGAGAAGGTCTTCCCGTACTTTTGGCTCTGGTCACAAGAAACCTCCATCCAGGTGTGTGCCTGACGGGGTCTGATGTGTCCTGGTGCCCCATCCTTGGCCACCTGAGCAGGTGACAGGGGTAGGAATGATGCAGCATTGAGCTGCAAACTTGCTGCAGCTCTGCCTGGGCTGTATCCTCCCTGTGCATCACTGCACCTCCTCCTGCCAAATCCTTTGGAGCATTAAAAATGTGCTGTTGTTCTGCCTGGGGGTGTCTGCATGGCGGTGTCCTGGCCGAATCAATGTGACAGTGTTCTGCGTCTCCCTGTGGGTGCTCAGGACACACAAATAGCACGGATGATGTTCAGGTTGCCCATGCCTGTCTTTGGCAATGCTGCGTGGCTTGGTGTGCTGTGCTGTGGGCAGCGTGGGGATGTGGCCACCCTGGGGGACAGCAGGGTGACCATGAGCCAGCACTGGCCCTTGTGGCCAGGAAGCCAATGGGACCTGGGGTGGGTTAGAAGGGGGTGGTCAGTAGGTCAGAGAGGTTCTCCTGCCCCTCTGCTCTGCCCTGGGGAGACCACACCTGGAATATTGTGTCCAGCTGTGGCCCCTCAGTTCCAGCAGGACAGGGAACTGCTGGAGAGAGTCCAGCGCAGCCACCAAGATGCTGGAGGGAGTGGAGCATCTCCCGTGTGAGGAAAGGCTGAGGGAGCTGGGGCTCTGGAGCTGGACAAGAGGAGACTGAGGGGGGACTCATTGCTGGGGATCAATATGGAAAGGGGGAGTGTCAGGAGGATGGAGCCAGGCTCTTCTGGTGACAACCAGTGACAGGACAAGGGGCAATGGGTGCAAACTGGAACACAGGAGGTTCCACTTGAATTTGAGAAGCAACTTGTTTGGGGTGAGGGTGGCAGAGCCTGGCCCAGGCTGCCCAGGGGGTTGTGGAGTCTCCTTCTGTGCAGACATTCCAACCCGCCTGGACACCTTCCTGTGTAACCTCATCTGGGTGTTCCTGCTCCATGGGGGATTGCACTGGATGAGCTTTCCAGGGCCCTTCATCCCTGACACTCTGGGGTTCTGTGGCACCCGGGAGCTCAGGCTGGAGCCTCAGAGCTGCGAATGGTGGTGGTAACTGCTCAGGTAAAGCTGTCAAAAATTGTCACTGGAAAGACAAATGTTCAGGGAGGGGAAGAGGCAAGAAGGGACAACAGGTGCTCTGAAAAGCTGGCATGTGTCTGTTTTTAAGGCAAATAGCAGCACCTGGATAAATATCAGTCTCTTGCGGGTAGAGAAATTGTGCAGAGGTGCTTGGGGCAGCCGGCGGCTCCTGCTTTCTGGAGTGTGCTGCTCATGCACGTCGCCGCACCAGCGCCACCGCTCCACAAACGCAGTGTCCGTGCTGGGGACGCACACGCTGGCTCCTGGTTCCCGCACCGCCGCTCAGTCACCCCTCACAAGGGCGGCCGCCGCTTCTCCAGTGCTGCTGCTCGTTTATTGCTCTCACAAAGACCTCGTTTGAGGAGCAGTTATGTGAGAAGGGGCCCTTGGCTCACGGGGCTCCAGTTACCCACCGAGTTAGTGCCGTTTTCGCCTCATCTTTCCGCTTTTCAGCGCTCTCCCCTCAGGCCGTGCGCGGGGCAGGCCCGGCCCAGGGGATGTGGCGGCGAGGGGCGCAGCTCGGGGACTACACTTCCCAGCATGCAACGCGGAAGAATAAAAGGCGTTTCCTTCGTTGCCCGCCTTCGCGTTGCATGCTGGGAAATGTAGTCTCCCTTTTGCCCCTCGGGTTGCTGGAGGCTCCTTATTGGCTGGCTTCTCTATTGGACAGGAGCGACGCCAAGCAGCGGTTGGAGGCGGGGCGAGGCGCCCGCCGCCCGTTCCTACTGGCCAAAACGAGCGCGGTGGGTGGGGAGATTTGAGAAAAAACACCCGCCCCCATCTAACGTCGCGCAGAGCCGGGTTGTGATTGGTCGGGGGGAAGTTTGGCGCCAGCTTTGGAGCGGGCGACGGGTAGCGGCGGGGGTCAAAGCAGTGCGGGCCGCGCTGACAGGCGGGCGGCAGCGGGTTGAGCCATGGATCGCGCACCGGGCGGTTCTCGCCGCCGCCGGCTCCTGCTTCTCTCCCCGGCTTCTCCCGCTTCGCCCGCCGTGGTCAAGTCTCTCTTCCCTGCCGACCTCTCGCCGGTTTCCGACCTCCGCCTCACCATGGAGCAGCTGGGACGCGGGTCAGTCGAAGCGCGGGCACCTTCCCCCCCTGCCCCCAGACTGAGGGTCTCTACCGCAGCGAGGCCTCAAGGGCCTGTTTTCCCCTCTTTTCCTCCCGGAGACCGAGGGGACCCCCCCGCCTCCCGCCATGCGAGGCCTCGAGGGCCTCTTCCCCCCTGCAGGCCCGGAGGTCTGGGGCAGCTCTTCTCCCACCATTTCATTAAAAACCCCCACAAGTCCGTTCCTACATTGAGGAACTTTTCTCCTGTTCCCCCCCCCCCCCCCGCGAGCCCTCAAGGGGTTCTTATACCTCCTCCCCGCTTTCAGAAGCCACCTCACCTCCCCCCACCCCAAAAACCGACCCGAGGCCTCGTGGGTCTCGTCTCCTTCCCCCCCAGCCCCAAATGGAGGATCCCTGGGGGTCTGTTCTCTCCCCCAGCAGTGAGGCCCGAGGGGCTCAGCCCCATTCTCTCCTCCCAACCCCCCGTTCAACCTGAGGCCTCGGGGGTCTCTTGTCCTCCCCCTCCCCCGCCAAAAAGAAGCGAGGCCTCCAGGAGCTGATTCTCCCTGCACCCCCATGTTGCAAATCCGAGGCCTCCACAATTCCTTCACCCCCCCCTTTCCTGCCTCCGGCCCTGTGGAGTTCCCCCTTTCCCTCCGCCCCTAAATATCCCCTTTTCTCCCTAAGTAGCCCCAAATCTGTGCCACCCGTGCCCCACTGAGCCCCTGCCCATGTGTGGTGGTGTTTCCTGTGCCCTGGGCCCCTTCCCTGTCCCTCCATGTGCCCCCGTGTTCCCCTGGGCACCCGGCACTGGGCGCTTTCCCTTCTCTTCCCTCCCAGACCAACGCCGGTACCTCTGTCTGTCGTTCCTCTGTCCGTCCCACATCGCCTGAGCTCCTCCTTGCACACCCCTCGTTACCGTTTCACGGGTGGAAATCGCCGCAATCTCGGGCTCTGCCGCTCCTCTCCCCCGTAACCGTGCGGCTGCTCGGCCCGGTGTTGCTGTTCCTAGTCCCTAATTCCTTCATCCTGTTACTCCCACAGTAATTTCTACAGTTTGTCCCTTGCGTGGCTCCTGTTTCGCCCTGGTCCTCATGGCCTCCCTGGTATTTGCCCTTTGTTTGCTCTTGATATCATCCTAATTTCTGTAATCACTTGCTTTCTTTATGATCCCTGCCTCCTTCAGATTCCTGAAATTCCTGTAAACAACTCACACCAATCCCCCCCGTGTCCATTTTTTCTGGTTTGGGGGCAACTTTTGGCGCAATTTTTTGTTTTAATTAACCCACGTGATAGCGGAGCCACAGCGAAGTAGCTTTTCCCTTGTGGAAGGTGGTGCGGGGAAAGGCTACCTGCGATTTGCTAACTCTGCACGAGCAGCGTGTGTGTGACGTGGCTCCGGAGAACCCGGGGGCTCCCTGTGCCCCGCATCCCTCCAGCCCTTCACCTGCAGAACGATTTGCCTGCTCCGGTGGTTACATGAGCAGAAAAGAACTTGTTCAGTTCAGAATACAAACTCTGAGCGCTAACTACTTACAAAAACGAGTTGGAAGCGTGGTAATTTTTCTATGCAAAACGATAACTAAATGGGTGAATGCCAAAAGGATTGCGGTCCCAGAAGGACAATAGTACAGTTTGAGAGGTGCTAATGGGCTTCCAGGCACCTATTGCACATTTAAATTGTTTTCAGTCCTAGAGTTGTATTGCGGGGTAGGTCGTTCTGTTGTATTAGGATGTTCATTTGTGAAGGCAGAAGCTCAGAACAGGCTCTAAACCATTTCCAAAACCCCCTCGCGGTTGGTGTGTCATGAGAAAAGCCTGGTAGTGTGCGAGGTGAGTGGAAAGGCAACCAGGAGAATTATAGTCTGGAATTACACTCTCCCTGTGTCTCTTTTGGAAATCTGACTTCTAATATTATCAGCAGTGTGTGTAGGGGCTTAAACCAGAACAAACCAGGGTGGGGCTGCTGCGGGTGTTTGAGCGCGGTGGTGTCTGTACAGAGCACAGGGAGCGCAGCCTGCGGGGCGGCCAAGCTGCTCTCCTTGCGCTCGGCTGCTTTGGAGGCTCTCAGGGGATGATGCCATGTGCCATACGTTTACATCCGCACACTCCTGTTTTGTATTTCTCACTTCAATGAGCTTTTAAACCAAACTCCTGATTTCCTTTACAGTCAGCGTGAGAATGCCGAGCAAGACCTGGAAAACAAGAATACAAATGGTTTACAAAGAACAGTGTCGTCGGAATCCACAGACTCAGGTACAGCTTTCTCAATTAATAAATAACGAGCGAGGAAGGAAAAGCATCGTATCTTTACGCTGCTTCCCCTGCAAGCAGCTTCCAGGTCGGGCAGAGAACCAGCGTTTCCCACCCACCAGCCCTGCAGCCGCCTCTCACCCTTAGCTCTGGAAAGCAGGCGGGCAAACCCTCGCTTGAAGAGCTTCTGCCGGCCGTGGTTTGGGTGGTGGGTGGGGTGGCTTTTTGCTTTAATTGTGCTGAGATATGTTGGCAGTTGAGCTAACAGGGAGGAAAAACTGGTTCTGCCCCGGTCTGTGGCAGAGACGGCTCTTTCCTTTTCCCTCGAGCTGTGCGGCCGTGCTGCCCCGCCGTGCTCCGCTCCAGCGGGTTTATCGCCGCTGTTTCCTGATTGCCTTGGTGTTCTGCTCTGTCTGGAGGGGCAGCAGCTTGTCGGGCTGGGTCGCCCTCCCTGCGGCGGAGCCGGCTGCAGGTGGCGGCTCTAGAAGCGTCGGGGCCGTGGGCTGAAGAGCTGGGAGACAGCGGTTGTTTCCTCGCTGTTGGGGTTCGCTGTGTATCTGCATTCAGCTCCCAAGCGCCCCGGTTTGTGTTTCTGCCCCGTGGAGGGTGATGGCTTTGACGACAGTGAGTTGTCAGCGTGTGGTTTCTCTCCGTAACCTGTGCTAACCCGCTCAGCTCCAGGCTCTTGAGCAGGGTTTATCTTGTGGTTTGGGGTTTTCTTTTTGTGTTGTGTGTTTTTTTTTTTGTTAACACGAGCTGCTTATTTACCTGAAACCTGAGAAGCTGCATCTTTTAGTCCTGCCGCCTACTTTTTTTCCAGATGAGATGTTTTATCAGTGCAAACGAAATAAGCTGTTACCCCTAAAACCTACCTCGCAAACAACAGAGCAGGATACAGTAACTGAGCTTGCTAAATCTCCGCTTTCTCCTTGGCTTTTTTCCTTTTTCCCTTGTCTCCAAAGCCGATGTTCAGCGCTTCCAAACCACTCGGGATTAAGGTTTCTGCTCTGCTGAGACCGCTACCCTCACCTTAGTCAAACTAATTCTTTGTAGTTGGTTTAGGTCGCAGTCCCTGAAGCAGCAGCAAGTCCTGATGGTGCAGCGGGTCTCTGGAAGCTGCTGGCCCATCACGACACAAACCCCCTCGCAAAGCTGCGTTTAAGTCCCCTTGGCATCCAACTGTGCTTCAGTGCTCTGTTGCTGGGATGCTTTGCGTGCTTTGCGCTTATGAAGCGCTTGCCGTTATTTCCGGTCGCTAGCGTGCATTAAGAAGGACCTTTTCACTACTTTTTTTTGGGAACAAGCCCAGAATTTCTTCCCATGAAGAGGTGTAGCTAAAAGCACGGCTTAAAAAGCCCTAAAGGACTGAGTTGTTTGTTAAGATGTGTGTATGAGGGAATAAATAAATCTGGGGTATTCGGCGTTCTGTGGCAGTGCTCCGTTCTAGGTGACATATGCAGGGCCAGGGCTGCTTTTTCAATTTCTCCTGTTTCCCCCAAGCACTAACACTGGATTATCTATGGCCGAACCCAACAGTACGAGGTACCTGTGACTGGTGTTTCCCCCCGCACTGAGGTGAGGCTGCAGACGGGACTTTCCGCACTAGTTCCCGGTCTGAGCTTGGGGTCTTTGAGGAAATCTGTACCAGTGTCCAATGCTTCATGTTTCCCGGTTCCTGCTCAGCAGAAAACACCGTCTCTTCTCTGCAGGTTGTGCTTTGGATTCGCCGGGTCCCGCGGCCTCGGACGATATCATGGAGGAAACGTACGTGACCGTATTCTCAGCCCGACGTGGGTGTTGTGCGTTGCAGCACTAACATGAGCTCACGAGCAGCTTGGTGTGCTTTTTCCTTGTCCGGTGTGCGTGCATCAGGCTCTTCTCTCCCAAACCTCTCCTAAAAGTGTGTGCTCTGCAGCCCGAGACGCGAGGCTCCGTCTCGTTTGTGTCCCAGAGCGCTTAACGAGCGCTGGGTCTGAGTTAACGCGTTGTGCTCAGCACCTGGTTACAGCACTGGCGCCTCACCAGCCTGAGGCTGCACCCGCTTGCATGTAACTTGTAGTTTTCACTCAACACTTAACTTGTATTTATGCTTGTGGGTGCCGTAACTGATGGCGAGCGGTTGCTCTGAGCTCTGAATTTGCCCCTCTCAATTAGATTATTTTTCTTCTCATCTATTGTCCCCAGGGACGGGGGACAAGCGCCCCTGGTCTCTGATTTACTGATTTACTTCCTTCAACCCACCTTCTGGCCTAAACGATGCTGGAGAAAATTGGTGGAGGGAGGGGAGAAGGACTAAGTGTCATCAGGCAAAATGTTGGCTTCTGCTTAGCATAGCACTCCGTGGCTTAATACAAGGTTGATTTTCAGTGTGTTACCTTTCGGTGCTAACTGGGGATATCTCGCTTGCTTTTAGGTTTGAGAAAGCAATTCTTGAATCCAGCAGGCTCAAGTGAGTATAATTCTGTTTCAGCTTCTCTGTCAGCGACTGTTGTAGCTTATGGAGTTTTACTGGGGGGAAACAAAGTGACTTTACTCGTGTTACTGTCTTTTAAAACAAACTATTGAAATAAATCTTGGTTCTTTTTCGTTGTAGCCTGCGAATGCCTTTCAGAAGAATCCATTCACTGCCAGTAAGTGGGGGTGCTGTTGGTATTGTGTAAATGTTAAAGGATTTAGCATGTTAAGTGTTTTTAGTTGGATACACTCCATAACTCGTGAATTTTCTGGCTTCAAGAACAGCTGCTGTGCTACCTAATGAAAACAGTCAAAATTACAGCTTGTAAACTTGAAATCTCACTCACGTTGGGGTGAAACTGCTGTGACGTGGCTTCGTCGCTAATGCGGCAGGAGCGTTTTGGTACCTGTACCGAGGTGTCGGCATTAAAGACTCCTGCACGTAATTTGCACCAGTGTGTAGCCGGAGACCTTACAATCTTTATTAACTCATTTCTTGCTTAAAATGTTATACAAAGACCGTATTGCACAATCCTGAACTGGCGCTTTTCTCTGCTCGCCATAGCAAAGCCTCCTGGGGTCCAGCCCCGCTCTGAAGAGGAACCACTCCGACTCGCTGCACGGGGACGCTTCTCAGCTCTTGGAGCAAGAGGAGAACAAGGAGAACGTGAGTGTCTCTGCACGGTGCACACCCCTCCGGTGGGTGGAAAAGGCGTCTTTACCACTGCTGGGCCGTCCTTTGGACACAATAACACTTTGTGTGGATTGTCTCGGCAGTGAAGTGCAACAGCACCAGTTATAGCAACTGCAGCCTGATGACAGGTTAATAAAAATCCAGCAGGCCGTGCTGCTTTGTGCCGCTGCCGCGAGTCCTTTCAGGCTGCGGTACGGGGAGTTGTGTCCTCACCGCCAGCTTTAGGGAGCTGCGAGGGGCGTCTCCAGAAAGCTCTCGAGATGCATCACCTCTCCTCTTCCCACCGCTGGCGCGGGGAGCCCTGGTGCCTGGTGGCACAAACTCCCTTTTGCCAACTTGGTCTGAGAGGCTTTGCTGCTGGAAATGCCGTCGGTAGGACGGTGTTTAGTCCTGTTCTAAAGTTTTGATTTCCAGACTAACCTTTCTTTTTGAGATGACTGAGGCCATCTCTGTGAGAACAGATGCTGCCTTTAATTTAACATGCACTTAGAGCTAATGGCAATCACATCTGCTACAGCTAATGTTTGCTACCAGCTAGCTGCTTGCATTTTCCATCCTCCCTTTTAGTCAGTATACTGTTTGATTTTAATTTCAGTTTTGTTCACATTCAGATTCCTCCCTCATTTTAAATTCATTTTAAATTCTGCAGGTGTCAGCGGGCTGGGCTGCCTTTAAAACTGACTTATTTTGCCCAGAAGTTGCCTGAGAAAAGAAATAGAAAAGCCCTCAGCCTGTAGGTGATAACGAGAGGATAAAAGCTTGATGTTGTTAAATGAATCACTGTTGCAGCATCTTTAGTTTGAAAACATTTGATTCAGGCTATAATTGTTGGTAGCAGGGAAGTTAAATCCAAAACATCAGGTAGTTTTAAAGAACCTGGAGGATAAAATGGTCCTAGCAGCTTACGCTGTTTGTAGTTTTGGTAAAATGATCACTTTGCTCTTTTTTAATTCAGGAATCGTTTGAGTTTAAGAAGCCAACCAAACCAGCTTCCCGCAGCTCCGTGCATGTCCGTGACAAAGGTGCTCCTGGGCCACGGCACAATTCATCTCCAGCTCCCGTGGTAAGTCCAGCCCTCTTTGCAACTAATTCTCACCTCATCCTCCACATACCTGCTGCGTGGGAGCAAAAAGAATTGCATCACGAGTCTAAAACAGGGCTTGTTAATCACCACTGCTCAGGAGCCAAAGAGGAAAACTGCCCTGTCTGCCAACCCCTCACGTTTGGCCAGAGGGTGGAAACGTGGATCGTTGTGTTGTGTGCCGGGCGAGTCACGGCAGAGCTGAGGTGCTGCACTACGCCAAGGGAGTATGGAAGAGAGCAGTTCAGCTTGTAATTGTTTTCACTGTCAATAAAGTAGATATTTGTAGCGAGGCAGATGCATTTGGAGCGATGGAGCCAACTGTGTAGATGCAGCTGAAGCTCGTGTCCAGATAGGACACGCAGGAAGAAAATATTACCTTGTTCATGTTCTGTTGCTTAGAAAAAGCAGCTGAAAGAACATGATGCCCCCAAACAGAGCTGGGGGAAATAAGTCTTGTCTCCACTCCTCCAGTCTGTCAGTCCTTCATCTTGTGCTTATCAGCTGTGGAGTCTGTGTTCGTTAAATTCCTGTTGTCACCAGCCGCTTCTCTCCTTTGCACCTTGGCTGGGTGGCCCTTCCAGAGAAGAGGGTTATTGCTTAACGAGGCTAACGAGGCTCTGCTGCTGGAGGGGTTTGCTCCTCGGTGTGTTGGAGGTGGTGGGACAAGCGCCGTGTTTTGAGCGGAACGGCATCGCCTCTGGGGATACAGCGTCTGCAGGAATGAGCGTTGCTAAAGTTAACCCTTGTTAAATTCACTGTCTTGTCACAGTCTCCCATGGGGGAGAACTCCAGGCCAGCCTTCCTGCCGCAGTGCTCTCTGCCTTCCTCCGAAAGCGAAGATGACGATGGGTTCCTGGAGCTGTTAGACGAGCAAGATTTGAAGGTACGTACAAAGGAAATGTGATAAACATTCCAAAATCAGTCTGCTGGCGGTGTGTCTGTGGGGCAGGTGTGTGCCAGCAGAAGGCAGGGTGGTAAATCAAGCAGCAAAAAGCAGGGAATCCGAGCAGATGCGTCCTCACCGTCTTTCTCAGCTCCCGCGTTCCCGTGTCTCTGTCGTACACGTGCTCTTTCCCAGCGCGGACACTGGGATTTACTCAGGTGTGAACAGCAGCTTTAGAGTCGCTGCCGTTCCCGTTGGTGGACGGGAGCTGCGTTACCGGAGAGAATTACTTGGACAGTTGGCATCTTTCTTTAGGAACTTGCTGAAAGAGCTACAGGTGACATTTGCCGTGGAGCCACTTAAACAGAAGACTGTTTCTAACTGAATTTGAAATGCTTAAAGCTTTGGAGCAACGTCATTGTCAATCAATCAATGAGCTGATAGAACTTACCTTCTCCAACATGTCTGGACTTGGTTCCATTATTTCATTGAGAACTGGACTAGTGACTGAGTCAAATTCCTGAACCTGCTCTGGGTTTGAGTTCAAGAAGAGTGTTTGCCCAGCTGTATTTCCAGCCCCTGCCGAAACGGATGAGAATGAGCTTTATTCTTTCCTCAGAACGACGAGGAGGTGCCATCCGACGTGTCGAGCCTCTGGACCGCGCCGCTGGTCATGAGGAGGACGGACAATCGGGTGAGTGTTCGGCGAGCACAGCAGAGCAGAGGCGGGACTGTGTTCCGCAGCCCTTTCCCTGCGGGACAAGCGACCTCACTGTCCCTGATCCCAGATCCCAAAAACAGCAAAAAAACAACATCTGGCACAAACCCCCTTCTGTGTTCTGGTGTCTGTTTACCTGGAGGACTTTGTCAGGGTGAAACAACGCTCCATGTGTGCATATATATAAAGGTATTAACTTTTTACGAAATCACTTCATAAATACAAGAAGATTGTAACTTCCCTTATCAGATACTTGTTGATGTATCTTGAATGTGTGTCCCACAGGCTCCTGTGGGATGCCTGTAGCTCAATCTTCTGACAATAGACTGTGAAGGGAGTTTAGAGCCCAGCAAAAAGCTCCATAATCTGCTGATAGATTGTCTGCTAATTAGTATAAATCACTCTGCCAGCACTTTGTGTTGCTTAGTCCTGTGCAGCAAGAATCGAGTGTGGCTGGAAATGCGGGTCCCGGGTTTGGGTGACCCCGACATCCTGCTCGTGCTGAGCAGCGGCAGCTTCTTCTGCAAGGCAAAGTGGTCTGAGGTTTGCTTGGTTTCTAATCCAGATCTTCGCTGGGCAGCTCTTGACGTCTCTCCCTCCTCGCAGGCCAAACGCTGCCGGCTGTTCGGCTCTTCGTCTGTGCCGAGCGCCGTGGGAAGAACCACCCAGAAGAGGATGGAGAGGTCCCAGGAGGAGGATTCGCCGGGGAAGAGCAAGAAGAGGAAAAGCCTGCCCGGGGTGCCCGCCGAGGATTCAACGGTGGGTGCCTGGGCCCCTGATGGTGTGATGGAGCGTTAATTAGGAGAGGATCTAATATAGGTGTCTAGTTAGTGAGAGGGAGGTTTTTGAGGTGAATTGCTGACCCAGGAAAACTGCATTTTCTGCGTGTAGTGGCTGGGGTTGCTGGTGCAGGAGTTGCATAGTCTTGAGCCCGAGTTTTGGCTTTATCCAAAGGGGAAGCTGAGGGGTCGCAGATCAGGGATTCAGAGTAGATTCTGGGGTTTTCTGTTAGGTTTTGGGAGAGCTGTCAGCACTCGGCACTGATCTCCAACCTCTGTTCCCCCAGAGTCTGAAAATGGTGAAGACGCAATCCTGCACCGCAGAGATCGAAAGCATTTTGGACAGTGACCAGAGAGACCTGATTGGGGACTTCTCAAAGGTAACCCAAGCCATTTAACTGGCCAGGTGGTATTTCAGCGGCCTCTCTGGGTAGCGATGCCTCAAACCAGCCGAGCAAAGCGCTTTACCAAACGCTCATGTCCACGTTATTTGGGGAGGCTGTGGGTGAGAAGGCTCCTTTCCGAGGGGAGGCACAACGCGGGTCACTTGTGCTCATTCAAAAAGATCCACCAAATTACTTAGGAGCAAAAAACGGAATTCTGTGCTTGAATTTTGGAGTTGTTAGCTTTAGCTCTTTAGTTTTGCTGAAGAGATTCGTGTCAATAAAGCAGCTGTTACGAAATTGACGGTTGGACACTCACGCCTGGGATTTTCTCGGTTAAATGCTGTCTGTTTTCTAGGGTTATTTATTCCACACTGTCGACGGGAAACATCAAGATTTAAAATATATCGACTCGGAAATGGTATGTGTCCCAGTAAGAAAAATCCTTCACTGGGGGAGGAGGGAATTAACCAAACCCAACACAAAACATCTCAACCAACCGAACTCTGTGTTTCTCAGATTGTGTCTGTGCTGACGGGGAAGTTCGCGAGCTTCATCAAGGAGTGTGTGATCATCGACTGCAGATACCCGTACGAGTACGAGGGAGGACACATCAAGGTGTGTTGACCCCGTAAGAGCCACGTAGAGTTGTCTGGTGGTGCGAACTGGGGTCCCTCGTGGGGCTGCTCTTCTCCAGCGAGTGTCAGAGGCCCTGGGGATGTGACACGGATGAGACACTCAAGTGTCCCACTGGGATTGGAACAGGCAGTGCTGGAGTCACCAGCCCTGGAGGGCTGGACAGACGGACATGGGGTTCTCAGGACATGGGGCAGTGCCGGGGTGGGTTATGGTTGGACTTGATGATCTCGAGGGGCTTTTCCAGCCCAAACGATTCCATGATTCTCCCTCAAAGGAGGGAACGTTCCCTTTCCCTTCAGCGGAGGGTTGGCCTGGGTGGCAAGACTGTTCTAGAGGAGCCTCTAAGACACTCTGTCCAGCATCCAAATACCTAGGGAAGCTAAAATTAAAATATTAAAGTGAATTTAAACCACAGACCTTAAAGAACAAACGGCTTTGCCAAACAGAGTTGATTTTGAAGTTTGCTGCCTGAGCCAGCTGGCCGGCCCTCGCAAATGCCGTGAGACGGGAAGGGGAATCCAACCAGCCACAAGCTCTGGCTCTTGAAATGGGCACCTGGAACGGGTCCGGCCACCGGGGTGGCTGCTGGACTGTCCGTGATGTTCTGCTGGGGTTTGAGGTCGTGCTCCCAGTGGCTGGAGAGGGCGGACGGGTTCGTTCTGCTCCGCTCAGTGCGTGGGCTCTGCTGTCACAGGGCGCGGTGAACCTGCACATGGAGGAGGACGTGGAGGAGTTCCTGCTCAAGAAACCCATCCAGCCCTCGGAGAACAAACGCGTGATCATCGTGTTCCACTGCGAGTTTTCCTCCGAGCGGGGCCCTCGCATGTGAGTTACCGTGTCCTCCCCTCGCGAGGAGCTCGCTGGGCTGGCTGGGAGCGGAGCTTTCGGGTGGCACCGCTTAGCGTGCCCCTTGATGTGAGGTTTATCCCAAGTAGATGTTGGTTGTCACCTCTGGTGAGGATGTGACACAAACTATGACGTGGGTGAATTTGCCTGGGATGCCGAGAGATGGAAAGGGAAGGAAAACCAGCTGGCCATGGCTTCGCAGCCGGTGCGGGCGTCAGCACGTCCCCGGTGGGCAGAACCTGGTTCTGTGACCCCGGAACGGGGAGTTTTGGGTCAGCGCTGTTTGGTTTTGTTGTTGTTGAATGTGAGATTTACTGCGGGCTCGTTCCTGCCCCAGGTGCCGCTTTGTGCGGGAGCGGGACCGGCTGGGTAACGAGTACCCCAACCTGCACTACCCCGAGCTCTACGTGCTGAAGGGCGGCTACAAGGACTTCTTCTCCCGGTGCCGCGTAAGTCACGGTCTCTTAAACTCTCCTCTCGCCCTCGGGGAGGAAACAACAGATCAATAGCTGATGTATTCACACTGATCTCTTTGGAGCGGGGTGTTTTTCCTGGGGTGGCTTGTCCTGCTCTGTTTCTTGGTGCTGTCCTGCACTGAGGGCAGTAGCTCTTTGCAGCTGAAAGGTTTTTGCACTTATCTCAGGAGTAAAAAATATAAGACTGGTTTCTGCCCTTTGAGAACAAGTTCAGAATGTCCTTTGATTCAGGACGGCTCGGCCTGCGAGGACCGGGCGGGCAGAGAGCCTGGGCGGTAATTGCTGCCAACCTGAAGTCTCGTACTGCACTGAAATGTAACAGCAACACTGAAAAACACAATCTTTGAGTTTTCAGCCTCTGATTTGGAAAAGGAAACCCAGCAATGCCCCCAGCTCTTCCCAGCGCCGCGTGTCTCATGTCACTTGGCTTCTGCTGCATTGGCATTTTGGCGACCAAGCTCTCTCTCTCTCTCCAGCTGCTTCTCCCTCCTGCTCTCCCCCATCCGCCTGTGCCCCGACTGTCACGTCAGTCCCTCTCCAGCCCCGCGCTTTGTGTTTTCTTTGCTGTTCTGTGATTTGGTGTGTTCTCAGCCACATATGAGATACCTGGCGTGGGGCTGCCTGTGGTTCCCGGGGATGTGTTGTGCCTCCCAGCGCTGGGGCAGCTGTGGGGGATCCCGGGGTCGGTGTGGATGGTTTTGGCTCCCCTGCGGCTGAGAACACTGAGGTTTTGCCGCTGGTCCCTGCCGAGGTGGCAGGAGCAGGAGCCTCAAGGTGGCAGCAGGGACCAGCCGATGGCAGCGCGGACCAGCGGCCTGGCGCATCTGCCGGCTTTTGTGCCCTTTGTGCCAGGCCCCGGGCTCAAACGCTCCTCAGCTCTGCGCGGCTCGCGGCGGGTGCTGCACCGACTGAGCTGGTGTATCAACGGCTGCTGGAAAGTTCAGAGTGAGAGCTGAGGGCTGGGCGTCCTTCAGGTTCCAGCCACTGCTTTTGGAGTCGCTGTATCCCAGATATCACCGGGGTTTGTGCAGCAGCGGTTCCTTTCTCCCAGAAAGGGCTGTGGGGCATTGGAACAGGCTGCCCAGGGCAGTGCTGGAGTCACCAGCCCTGGAGGGTTGGACAGACAGACATGAGGTTCTCAGGACATGGGGCAGTGCTGGGGTGGGTTATGGTTGGACTCCATCATCTTGAGGGGCTTTTCCAACCAAATGATTCTGTGGTTCTATGAGAGCCCTGCCCAGGGCGGGGGCTCTGGGTCTGTTGGTTGGGGTGGTTGTTGCTGGTGGCTGAAGGAGATCGCAGCTCCTGCGACGCTCCAAACAAACCAGCTTCTGTTTCCCCAGAGCTTCTGCGAGCCCCAGAGCTACCGCCCCATGCACCACGAGGACTTCAAGGAAGACTTGAAACGGTTCCGCACCAAAAGCCGGACGTGGGCCGGCGAGAAGAGCAAACGGGAGCTGTACAGCCGCCTCAAGAAGCTCTGAGGGCTGAGCCGGGCTCGCGAGGACTGGCTGCGGTCCCGCTCGGGGCCCCTGCTCGCCCGGCGGCGCTGGGCCCAGGGGGACACCAGCACCCGCGTCCCGCCGGGGCGGCTCTTGGCAGCCACGCTGCTTCGTGGAAACGGCTTCTCGTCCCTGTCACACCCACAGAGCGCCCGGGGAGCGGGGACGCTGCCCTGTGCCACCGCGGGTGCGTGCTGTGAGCAGGGAGGGTGTTTTAGTGCCTGTTATTTTTTAAAAAGCTGTATTTTATTTAAATATAGTCAAACGAAGCTAACGCCGCTGCAGTTGAATCATCTGGATTGTACTGAGACTTTGTTCTTGCCGCCTGCCGGGGGTGGGAGGTTGAGTTGTGTGTGTTTCAGCTGCAGCTTCGGTTCTGTGTTGTAGTAGCTTAAGGGGTGAAGTAAAATCGGAAGCGGTTGGTTACAGCTGGAGGTTCCCACCTCGCTCAGCTGTCGTGGTGTGAGAACCTCTGGACGAGCACGGTCTGAGGGGAAACCGCTTATTGTACGTAGATACCACGTTCGCCTCGTTTACTTAACCTAGATTGCTTTATTTTGTAGTCACTTGCATTTAGCTGCTGCTTTAGTTCTAGAGGATTTGGTGTTTCACGGTGGGGAAATTCGGGTGATGTGGAACCGGGTGCCCAAGCTGGTCCCGGGTTTCTCAGCTGCTCCTTCCAAGGCTGCGTATTATTGTGGAACGTGTCCAGAACCGAGCGTGAGGAACCGCGTCCGTGATCCTGGGGGCTGTTCTGGACCCGCTCCTGCTGCCGGGGCCGCTTCTCCAGGAGCAGAAGCACCTGCCAGGAAACATAAGCAAATCAAGTTCATTTTTGAAGGAAGAACTTGCCGCGTGGCGCCGGAGCGGTGCCCGGTGCCCTGTGCCCGGTGCCCTGTGCCCGGTGCCCAGCCCGAAGCAGAACTGGCGCTTCCACGGCAGCACCGTGCCCGGCCTGGAACTGCTTTGCTGCCCGTTCCCCGTGTCGTGTGAACCCGCAGCCGGGGGGACGGCGGCTCCTCCACCCGACTCGGGGAACCCGCTGCCCCCCAACGGGCGCGTCGCGGGGCTCTGCGTGTCAAACCCCGAGCCGCCTGTACCTGTGTCAAAAAAATTCTGAAGAGGAGGCGCCTTATCTGGAATTTTAACTTTTTTTTTTTTTAAACTGTTTCTTAAACCTGCTGTACATCGTCTTGTGAACCGGAAGGATAAACTTGGAACGCTTTCTCTTTAAAAAAAAAAAGCAAACACAAATAAACCCTGTATTGCTGGTTTCCCTCACAGCTGCAGCCCTTGAGGGGGAAGATGATGAAACGCTAAATCAGAAATGGCCATTTACCAAATCTCCCGTGGCTCCCCCCAAGCTTTGAGCTCCTGGCGGGCTGTGCAGGACAGGGGCTGCACCGCCATCTCCCCAAAGCGTGCCAAACTTTAGTAGCAAATCACCGGTTTAGTGGTACAACTGGGGGGTGATGCCTCGGTCCAACTTCCCAACCAGCGCCTGCTCCGTGTCACAGGTGAACTCGCTGGCTGTGTTTGGGAAAAGCAGCTGGGAGCTGCTGCCGGGTCACGATGCTCATTCCTGGAGTGAAACCACCAGCACCGTCTGGGGCTTCACGGTTGTGCTCCCTGCGGCTGCCCTGAACCCCCCTTGTGCTCCCCAATTTGCTGGTGTTTGGGACCCCGAAGCTGCTGTGTGTGCTGTGGCTCTCGCAGCCCCCCCTGCTCTGAGCTCGGGCGCTGGAGGTGCCTGTGACCCCCAGCATGGAGGTGCCGCCCCGGCGTTCTGCCCCACCTCGCTCCGGGGCCAGCGAGAGGCACAGGGGTGCGAAGGAGGTGATGTTTGGTTCCTGGGCCGTGTCAGCCCACACCTGTACCAGGCACCTGTGAGCCAAGAGAGCACAGAACCATCAAATCCTGGGTTTAAGGGACTTCAAGGACCACCTGGTCCAGCCTTTCCTGGCACAAGCCCGGTCTAGACAAGCTGGGCTGTCCGGCTGAATCTTAGTGCCCAACGCTGGGGAACCCGCCCCTGCCCTGGCACATTATCCCAACGCCTGGTTGCTCTCCACATGAAACGTTTCCCTCGTATCCCATCGCAGTGTCCCCAGCCGTCCCTCGTACCATCGCCCCTCGGCTTTGCCACGGGCTCCTTGTCCCACGGGGTCTCCAGCCGCTCTGCAGCGGCCTCTGCGCCCCGCTGGCGGGCGGGCTCTGCCCTGCCCTGCTCTCCCGCGCCAGCCCAGGGCCGGCGCATCCGGCCGCTGCTGCACCCGGGCTGGTGTTCCAGGGGCCAGACCTTGCCCTTGGTGAACTTCAGCCGGGCCTTGCCAGCCCAGCTCTGCAGCCTCTCCAGGCCACTGCAGGGTGGCTCTGCCTTCCCAAGGGTCCGCGTCCCCACCCAGCCTGGTGTCGTCGGCAAAACTCATCGGACACACTCGATCCCATGAGTCAGAACTTCAGCAGGGTGCCCTTGATCTCATCGTCCAGAACTTCACTGGGGACACTTGATCCCATCGTCCAGAACTTCATCCAGACGCCCTTGGTCCCATCATCCAGAACTCCATCAGGGTTCACCCGATCCCATCGCCCAGACTTGTAACGTTGATTTTTATGAAAATAAGGAAAGATGGCTGCATCACGTTTTGAATTCCCCTTTTGAGAACTCTTTTGGTGTCATCGACAAAATTTGTCAGAGACACTTGACCCCATGAGCCAGAACTTCATCAGGGTTCACTTGATCCCGTCGTCCAGGTCACTTATGAAGATGATAAAAGCTGTTGGGCCCAATATCAGTCTCTGGAGGACCCAACCCATATTTCGAATGCCAAGGTTTTGTCCGCTTCCCCTCATCCCGCAGCAGAAGGTGCTGGGGCTGCTCAGCATCTCACGCCGTGGCTTGAAAACAAACCCTGCTGGCAGTCGCTGTTTTCCCCGTCTCGGGTTCTTTGCTCGTTGCTTCTGGGATAACTCTGGATGATGAGCAGCAGCGTCCTGCTCTGCTGTGCTGCCCGAGCGGCGGAGGAAGGACGGTTTGCTGTGTTATTTGTGTATCTGGAGCTGGTGAAGGCGGCTGCTGGGAACCATTCCCAGGGCCCTGGCAGGGTGGGCAGCGCTGGGAGAGCTCAGTTTAACCCCAGTCCCGCCTGTTCCCCGCCTGATGGGACTTGAGTCTGTGATAAGCCCAGTTTGGGAATTTCCGAGTGCCGTGTTGCTGTCACAACACTGATGCTGCAGCCCCAGGTTCCAGTATGGGTTGGGAAATTACATATTAGAGAGCTGTGTAGGGAAAGGGAGCTGGGGGTCCTGGGGACAGCAGGGTGACCATGAGCCAGCACTGGCCCTTGTGGCCAGGAAGCCAATGGTACCTGGGGTGGGTTAGAAGGGGGTGGTCAGTAGGTCAGAGAGGTTCTCCTGCCCCTCTGCTCTGCCCTGGGGAGACCACACCTGGAATATTGTGTCCAGTTCTGGGCCCCCCAGTTCCAGCAGGACAGGGAACTGCTGGAGAGAGTCCAGCGCAGCCACCAAGATGCTGGAGGGAGTGGAGCATCTCCCGTGTGAGGAAAGGCTGAGGGAGCTGGGGCTCTTTAGTTTGGAGAAGAGGGGGATAAGGGGGGACCTTATTAATGTCTATAAGTATATAAAAGGTGAGTGCCACAAGGATGGAGCCAGGCTCTTCTTGGTGGCAAACAATGATAGGACAAGGGGTAATGGATCAAGCTGGAACACAAGAGGTTCCACTTAAATTTGAGAAGAAACTTCTCAGTGAGGGTGGCAGAGCCTGGCCCAGGCTGCCCAGGGGGTTGTGGAGTCTCCTTCTGTGCAGACATTCCAACCCGCCTGGACACCTTCCTGTGTGACCTCATCTGGGTGTTCCTGCTCCAGCAGGGGGATTGCACTGGGTGAGCTTTTGAGGTCCCTTCCAATCCCAAACATACTGTGATACTGTGATACTGTGATACTGTGATACTGTGATGCTGTGATGCTGTGATGCTGCAGCCCCGTTGGGACGCAGCCCCACGTGCCCGTGCTCCCCGTCGCACACAGAGCATGGGGATGGGAGCAGGTGCCGAAACCTTCGCTTAAAATTACAACGGGATTCAAACCCCCCCGAGGCTCAAGCAGAGAGCTGGGTGGCTTTTTTTTCCTTCCCTCCATCTGTTGGCCTTAAAACTGATGCTGAAATCAGCTTAGAGCTTCATCAGCTTCATCAGCTCCCAAATGCCGCAAAGCTTGGTGTTTTCCTTCATATCGCGCTACCTCAGTGACCTCAAAGGACATTTGTGCTCCTTTGTTATCTCACAGTTTTGCGGCTGACAGAAAGACAAAGTGCCCAGGGCCGGCGGCCCCGAGCGGGCCAGCAGCTCCCGCCGCGGCGCCGGGGGGTGGATGTCCCTCCGGTGCCTTGGGAAGGGGCATTTCCAGCTATAACCGTGGCCCCGGGCAAACCCCGGCTGTGAAATCCTTTCGCATCTTGGCAAACCGACCTCCCGTGTTGTCCTTTGTGCCCTGGCGCTGCTCCTGGCCCGCGAGGGCTGCGCTGCGGTTCATCCTCTCGCAGCCCGGTCTGCGTCTGCTCCAGCCGCTGGGGAGCCAGCCTCGCCGTTTTCTGGGGTTGCTGTATCTGCCAGTGGAGCCGCCCGCCCCTGAGGCTCCGCCGGGCCAGGAGGGATTGCCTGGGCGTGTGACAGCGTGTGACAGTGTGACAGTGTGTGTGTGACAACGTGTGACAGTGTGACAGTGTGTGTGTGACAGCGTGTGGCAGCTCTGACCGTGCCCCCCGGGGAAAGGACAAAGCCCGATGCTTCGCGAGCTCGACTGGCTGGGGCTGAGCTGCAGGGGCTCAACGATCAGCTAAAATTCGCCGCTAAACCCAGCCCTGTCCTGCCAGTCCGAGTGGTGAGGCTGGACACAGGTCAGGGTGAGCACGGGCTCCCCAAAACCTGCGCTTTGGTGGGGAGAAGCCACGCAAAGAGTCACGTTTGGTGGAGATCTGGGCTGTGCCGCGCTGCGGGCGGCGCTTTTGGAAAGGGATTCACGCGGCTTCGCTGGGCAGAAGCTGCTTTGTGAAGAAAACCCTTCTCCTCTGGTCCTGGCGATGGCTTTAGCCACAAGTGTGACTCAGCTGTCCCCTGCCGAGCTGCTGCCGTGTCCGTCCTGGAAACGCTGGCACCAGGACTTGGCCAGGCTGCCGCTTGGGTTTCCTTCAGCTGGAGCTGGGAGGGCAAGGGGACAAGGGGACAGTCCCAGCTCTGCACCAGCGCTTCCATTTCCCCAGTACCGGTGCAGAACTGGGCGGCTCAGCCCGGGGAGCGGGGCCGGTCCCGTCCCTGCGCCGCAGCGAGGAGCGGAGCCCGCCGGGGTGGAAGGTCCTTGTCAGAGGTCACCAAATCCCGGCAGAGCTGCAAATGAAGCTAATCTCTGCGTGTCGTGTGGAGCTCCAGACGTGCCGGAGGAAACCGCGGGTGCGGGCGCCAGCGCTTGGCCTGGCAGCGGCTGCGGCGCGGCCACGTCCCGAGCGATGGGGACGGTGTGTGGGCGGCCGGGCTGGCTCAGCACTGCGGCACCGGGCTCCATGTGTCCCCCACGGCTCCGGGTCCACAGCCCCAGCGCTGCCCCATGTCCTGTTTGCTGAATGTCTTCTTTGGAGACATTCAAAACATGCCTGGACATGTTCCTGTGCGACCTCACTTAGGTGTTCCTGCTCCAGCAGGGGGATTGGACTGGATGATCTTTTGAGGTCCCTTCCAGTCCCAAACATACTGTGATACTGTGATACTGTGACACAGAGCAACAGCCACACTCTGACAGTGCTGCTGCTCGCGGTCGACACCACGGCCGAGGTGGAACACCAGGATGGGACACCAGGAAAGTGCTGGAGCGAGTGCAGAGAAGGGAACGGAGCTGGTGAGGGGCTGGAGCACAAGAGTGATGGAGCGGCTGAGGGACCTGGGGGTTCAGCTGGAGAACAGGAGCTGAGGGGAGACAGGGACACAAAGAAACGGCCTCAAGTTGCCCAGGGGAGGTTGAGGTTGGATCTGGGAACAATTTCTTCCCCAAAGGGCTGTGGGGCATTGAACAGGCTGCCCAGGGCAGTGCTGGAGTCACCAGCCCTGGAGGGCTGGACAGACGGACATGAGGTTCTCAGGACATGGGGCAGTGCTGGGGTGGGTTACGGTTGGACTTGAGGGGTTTTTCCAAGCCAAACGATGCCGGGATTCCCCAGGGTGCAGAGCCCGGCTGCGCAGCAGGGGGTGCTGGGCTGGGCAGCAGGGGGTGCTGGGCTGGATCGCAGGGGGTGCAGGGCTGGGCTCTGCACTGCCACCCGGCACTTTGCTCCAGTGCAATTCGGTCTCTCTGGGCACGTGAAGATGAGACATGGCCAGTGTCACCCAGACCCCGGGACAGGCAGGGACCCTCCACTGTCACCTGCATGCAAGGGGGGACCCTGTGGCCATGTGGGTACAACATCCAGGCTGATGAAGGTCCTGGCCGTGGCTCACAGTTTCCTGTGGCCCGTGGCCATCCCTGGTCATGCGGGGCCAGTGTGTCCCCATTCTTCAACCCACTGTGGGAACAGAGCCTGCAAGTCACACAGGGACAGACTTTTCTGGCCGGGGCCACCAGCTGGGTCCTGGGGTGGCAGCAGCCAGGCACCGAGTGTCCCATGGGGCAGGGGTGTCACCCAGTGCCTGTAGACCTGCAGAACACGGGGAGTCCCCAGCCCAAAAGGGTCCTGTCCACCCTCGCCATGAGCAGGAGCATCCCTGTCCCCTGCACCCGTCCCCGTTGGGATGGCACAGCCAAGAAACCCACTGGCCGGCGGGTTTGCCAAAATGCTTGTGCTCCCGTGGAGTGGTGGAGTGGGGAGCAGCGATCCCTCCTCCTCCTCCCGCTGCCGAGGCGTCGTTGTCCCTGGGAAGCTGTGAAGCTGCGAGCATGGGACACGGGTGACACTGCTGCCACCTGGAAGGGGCTGCGGGGGGCAGACGCTGCTCCCTGGGCGCTGCCATCACCTCCTCCCTCACGGCAGCGCCAGGGAAGTTATTTCTGCTGCACCCGGGGGAAGCCCAGACTGTTTCTGGAAACCACCGGTGCTGTCAGACCCGTCACTCGCCCTGGTTCCACTGGTCCCCGGCACCGGCTGCCCCTGGGGCACGGGCAGGTCTGAGCACCGGGGCTGAGCACTGGGGGCTGAGCACCAGGGGCTGAGCACCAGGGGCTGAGTACTGGGGGCTGAGCACCAGGGGCTGAGTACTGGGGGCTGAGCACCGGGGGCTGAGTACTGGGGGCTGAGCACCGGGGGCTGAGCACCCCCTGGCCCAAAATGCTCCCCCCATGGCGGATGGGCAGGGGAGGAAGGGACAATGTGCATGGGGGGAGGTGGCCCAAGAGGCACCTTGTGGCTTCACCTCCTACAACGGGGCCACGCTCACGAGCGGCTCAAGATGCCACAGAGAAGGGACGTCACGGAGACGGCCATGGCCTGGCCACTGGGACCAGCGTGGATCTGCCTTTGGGGGTTTCATCTGCTTCTGGGGGGCACAGCCCAGCGGCCGCAGGCAGGGTGGGGATTTTGCTGCTTTCCCCCGCAGAAGACACGTCCCGTGTGTTTCTGTTGGACTCTGTCCCCAGCGATGTGTGCCAGGGCTTAAGGCTCAAGCAAGGAGCCATCAAAAGGGAGAATAACATCAAAAGAGGGAAGTGGAAGGAGGCCAAGGGGAACCCGGCCAAGTGCCCTTTCCTTCTTTCTCTTTCTCTCTGCGTGGGAAATCCCCGAGACGGGGCTGTGTCACATCCCTGTGCCGGGTGAGACGTGGCCCCACGCGGCCCTGTCACCACAGGGACAACAGGAGGGTCCCCAGCGGCAGCTCAGGGTCCCCAGGAGGGCTGGGGACCAGGGGAAGCTCAGCTGGGGAAGTGGGGACCAGGGATGGAGCTTCAGCTGGAGCCACCTCAGGGGATGTGTAGAGTCCTGCACCTGGGCAGGAACAGCCCCAGGTTCCAGTATAGGCTGGGGAATGACCTGTTGGAGAGCAGTGCAGGGGAAAGGGAGCTGGGGGTCCTGGGGACAGCAGGGTGACCATGAGCCAGCACTGGGCCCTTGTGGCCAGGAAGCCAATGGGACCTGGGGTGGGTTAGAAGGGGGTGGTCAGTAGGTCAGAGAGGTTCTCCTGCCCCTCTGCTCTGCCCTGGGGAGACCACACCTGGAATATTGTGTCCAGCTGTGGCCCCTCAGTTCCAGCAGGACAGGGAACTGCTGGAGAGAGTCCAGCGCAGCCACCAAGATGCTGGAGGGAGTGGAGCATCTCCCGTGTGAGGAAAGGCTGAGGGAGCTGGGGCTCTTTAGTTTGGAGAAGAGGGGGATAAGGGGGGACCTTATTAATGTCTATAAGTATATAAAAGGTGAGTGCCACGAGGATGGAGCCAGGCCCTTCTTGGTGGCAAACAATGATAGGACAAGGGGCAATGGGTGCAAACTGGAACACAGGAGGTTCCACTGAAAGAGGAGAAGCAACTTGTTTGGGGTGAGGGTGGCAGAGCCTGGCCCAGGCTGCCCAGGGGGTTGTGGAGTCTCCTTCTGTGCAGACATTCCAACCCGCCTGGACACCTTCCTGTGTAACCTCATCTGGGTGTTCCTGCTCCATGGGGGGACTGCGCTGGATGAGCTTTCCAGGGCCCTTCAGCCCCTGACACTCTGGGATTCTGTGATCATGTTTGGTGGGATGGGAAGGTCTGTCCCCACCGGGACGTGTGTGCAGCCCAGGAGCCCCGTGGCTGGATCCTGGATGTCCCCACCGCAGGAATGGAGCAGGGTGGGGAAGGAGACGGCAGCCACTCTGCGGTGACGAGATCAGCCTGTGCAAACAGCACCGCGGCGGCTGCTCCGGCCTCTGCAAACAAGGGCCGGGTGCCACATGAAGCTGCAACCGCCGCTCACGGTGCTGGTCCCTGCGGCTCAGAAACCTCACGGCTCAGAATCCCCACGGCTCTGCAAACCCCACGGCTCTGCAAACCCCACGGCTTGGAAACCCCATGGCTCTACAAACCCCGCGCACGCAGACATTGGGGCCGGTGATGGGTCAGGAAGGGGGCTGGACCCCAGGGACACCGGCTGCAGCCCCATGGGGTGAGCAGATGTCAGGTCTCTGTCGCCCAGTACAGATCAACTGCTGCGGCTGGATAGAATCATGGAATAGTTCGGGTTGGAAGGGACCTTCAAAGCTCATCTGGTCATAGAATGGTTTTGGTTGGAAAAGCCCCTCAAGATCATGGAGTCCAACCATAACCCACCCCAGCACTGCCCCCTGTCCTGAGAACTTCATGTCTGTCTGTCCAGCCCTCCAGGGCTGGTGACTCCAGCACTGCCCTGGGCAGCCTGTTCAATGCCCCACAGCCCTTTGGGGAAGAAATTGTTCCCAGATCCAACCTCAATCTCCCCTGGCGCAACTCGAGGCCGTTTCCTCTGCTCCTGGTGCTTGTTCCTGGGGAGCAGAGCCCGACCCCCCCTGGCTCCAAGCTCCTTTTGGGCAGTTGTGGAGAGCGAGGTCTCCCTGCAGAGGGACCGCCGGGCAGAGCCACCATTTACAGCACTACATGTCTGCCCGAAGTCGCTCTCTGATTAGCAGCAGCAGCATTGAGATCACGGCTTTGTCGCGCTCCGGGCTCTACGTGCACACACACACATGCGCACGCGCTGCAGCTGTGCACAGCTGGATGCAGCTCAGCTGTTGAGCGTGTTCTGCTCCCAGCTGCTCCCAGCTGACCCTTTGTCTGGTGGGACCATCGGAGCTTCGCAATCTGTTTTTGGTCGTGAGCCGCTATGGTAACAAACCCCCGCACCAGGGGCCATGGGGCCATGGGTTCCGGGGGACGGGGCTCCGGGTTCCTGGAGACAGGGCTCTCCCACATTACTGGCACCCTGGTCTGACCTCACTTTGCAGCCAGGGCCTGTTCCTCGGAGATTTCACCCCAAACTCACACCAGGCAAGATCTGATCTATCATTTAAACCCACCTTGTGTGCCATGTCACCAAGCCCCGCCGTGGGGTTTGAGGCAGAGCAGGGACCGCTCTCAGCTCCGGATCCACCAGCTCCGCCAGGCAGCAGAAGCTGTGACAACAGCCCGGGATGGGGACGGCCGGAGGGGGTTTGATCTGAGCTGTGGCAGCTGTTTGCAAAACAAACGTGTGTCCGTGGCCTAGGAGACCGTCTCTTGCCTGGATAGCTGACAGTGGAAATAAAGACATTCAGACCGAGGAGACAAAGGCAGGATTGTTATTGCCGCAGCGCGGACGGGGTTCAAAGGGGCGAGTGGCTGTCGTGCACGGAGGCCGCGGCAGAGCCGCCAAGTCCCGGAGGGCTGAGACGCTGCTGTTGTTGCACGGTGCGAAACAGCAGCTGGAGCTGGTGGAAAACAATTCCCAACGCCCCTCGTGGCACCCGCAGAGTCCTGGCAGCTGGGGCTGATCCCCAGCACGGGGGGACGGGAAGGGACAGAGCAGCCCCGCAGCGCCGGGCAGGCAGGTCTGGGGGGGTCTGGCCAAGGGTGAAGCGCAGGGTTTGGCTCACAGGGTGCTGGGGTTGGAAAGGAAACAACTGTTGAAAAACGCCCCGGGAATTTCCGCGTGGGCTTTGCTGGATGCTGCAGACCTGCCGGGCCCGGGCTGCGCCAATGCTCGGGCGCCACGGGATGAGGAGCAGCTGAAGGCCGTACCCGCCATCCTCCCTGTCCCCATGCTGCTGCGAGCCTCCGTGCTCTGAGCCCGGCTGGGGACCATGGGACGCTCAGGTCTGCCCCTGTTGGGTCCATCCAGCAGCGTGGGCTGCGTGGAGCCCCCAGCTCCTCCACCTGCCGGACACGGGGGCTCGGACGGGCCGAGACGCTCCCTGGCTCCTGAGCGGCTCCGGCACCGCACACCCGGGTATCGCCGCTCCGCAGTCTGGATGCACCGCGGTGCTTTGGTGAGTCAGTGGGCCCCAGGGGCTTATTCACCTTCTTTTTATCTGTGTCATTCACCTTCTCACCCACACACACGGCTTTGCTGAGCCTGTGTTGTTCTGCCTGGCACAGCATCTTTCCATGAGCCCTTTTGAGCAGAGCAGCACGGACCCAGAGCTGGATGCACACTGCAGCAACCCGGACATGTCGTATCCCTGAAGCAGGAGCTGGACTCGGAGCCAGAGGCTCGTGTGCTGCCTCTTTTCTTGCCCAGACGGATGCACGAGTCGGTTTTGTCAGCGGCGTTTGTGCAGAGCGGGGCTGGACGGGAGCCGGGGCGCTGGCCCGGGGCTGGATGGGAGCCAGGGTGCTGGCCCAGGGCTGCACAGGGAACGTTTCCCGGGAGCTGGCGGGCGGCAGGAACGCTGCTGTTCGCACATTCGCACCCTCCTGCCTCTTGGTGGGGATGCAACAAGAGAGCCTGAGAAAAACAAAGAGCGTTAGGTTAACAGGCCTTGAAGTCACTTCCTCCCCCGTGTCTGCAGTTAAGCACTCACAAGGCACTTTTGGCTAGAACTGAGTAGAAATTCTGTGCCTTGCTGAATATTTGGTGGCAGAACTGGGGGTCAGATGCCTGTTCTTCCTCGCAGGATGAGGAGCGCCCTGCACAGCGAGCTCGGCTCTCTCTCCCCCTCACCACGGGACAGCTAGAATAGCCTTTTCTTTCTCCAGAATGACGTTGCTCTTGACTAAGTATGTGCACACCCACCCACTCATAAATAACTCGGTTATTTCCGAGCAGAGCCGGTCTTTGCCGGGGTTCCCTGCGGTCCCCGGTGCGTTGTTCCGCAGAGCAGGCGGATCCGGAGCGGCCGCGGCAGCAGATCCGGGGCTGCGCTTCCCCGGGTCACCGCGTCGGGCTGCTGGAAGCGCCCATTACCGAACATCTGAATCAGCCCGAGGGAGAAGCTGTTCAGATGAAAGGAGCAAAATACTGCAGCTCTTCAGGGCCCAGCGACGCACACACGGGCTGTGGGTAGGGAGCACTTGAAGGAGTCCAAAGGCACAGAGATTTACCACAGCCACCGCCCCAGGGAGCTTTCCTCTGTCACCAAACCCCCGCCGGGAATGATCCCAATATTCAAACAGCAGCAGCCAAGACTTGTACAAATGGAACTGCTACAAGACTTGTACTAATGCTACTGCTGCAACATTTGTGCAAATGCTAAACTGCTACAAGATTTATATAAATACTACTGCTGCAACATTTGTACAAATGCTACTGCTACAAGATTTATACAAATACTACTGCTACAAGATTTGCACAAATGCTACTGCTACAACATTTGTTCAAATGCTACTGCTACAAGATTTGTGCAAATGCTACTGCTGCAACATTTGTACAAATGCTACTGCTACAAGACTTGTACAAATAGTAGCACTCATGATCTTCAATGTTTTTCACACGCCTGGCTGGACAAACTGGGCAACGGGAACTTCCAGGCTCGCTTTCCAGAGATGTGGGCTGGTCGGGGCAGGGACAGTGGGGGCAGGCAGGAGAGCCCCGGCCTCCCTGGAGATGTGGGGTCTGGCAGCATCCTGCATCCCTGCCCCCGGCTGGTCCTCCGGCCCCATGGCACCGCGGCATCTCCTCATTTCCATGAAGGCCTTATGAGGAAACAATAGTAGCGACCCTACGCTGCGCGTAATTACACATATGTGTCTGCATAAAATAGCTATTTTGTGCCGTCTCTTTGTTTAGCAGCTTTAAATGCTTTAAAATTAATGGGCTGTAGATATTAGAAGCAGACACGACCGCTGCAAGGCTCAGCGGAACGAGCAGAGCCCGCCCCTGCACAACACCAGCATGGCATCGCTGACGTTTTATTAAGCTCGTTTAAAAATATGCTGATTGTTTTCAGCTACGTGTATTTTTTCGGCAGTAAATAAACAGCATCGGAGCAGCGAAGCACCCCATCCGTGCGCTCTTTGGTGTGTGCCGTGGTGGCTGATACGCCAGCCTCCCCTTAACAATAGACTTCCTTTTTTTGGAGGATTCTTGCAGTTTTGGCCCGATTTTCCTCTCTGAACAAGAGTCTGTCTGTCGTCAACTGCTAGAACAGAGATTATCTCTTCATTCTTTGTGCCTGAGCATTTTGGCTGGGGAGCCCCAAGGGATTACCACAGGATCACTTGGTAATAAATAGCTATATTTGTAATATTTGGTTACAAATCGCATCCTAATACCCTTTAATAACTGGATGTGTTTACTGTGCAAACACAAAATTTCTCTTTCATCACAGAATCCCAGAATCCCAGAGTGCCAGGGGCTGGAAGGGCCCTGGAAAGCTCACCCAGTGCAATCCCCCATGGAGCAGGAACACCCAGATGAGGTTACACAGGAAGGTGTCCAGGCGGGTTGGAATGTCTGCACAGAAGGAGACTCCACAACCCCCTGGGCAGCCTGGGCCAGGCTCTGCCACCCTCACCCCAAACAAGTTGCTTCTCACATTCAAGTGGAACCTCCTGTGTTCCAGTTTGCACCCATTGCCCCTTGTCCTGTCCCTGGTTGTCACCAGAAGAGCCTGGCTCCATCCTCCTGACACTCCCCCTTTCCATCTTGATCCCCAGCAATGAGTCCCCCCTCAGTCTCCTCTTGTCCAGCTCCAGAGCCCCAGCTCCCTCAGCCTTTCCTCACACGGGAGATGCTCCACTCCCTCCAGCATCTTGGTGGCTGCGCTGGACTCTCTCCAGCAGTTCCCTGTCCTGCTGGAACTGAGGGGCCACAGCTGGACACAATATTCCAGGTGTGGTCTCCCCAGGGCAGAGCAGAGGGGCAGGAGAACCTCTCTGACCTACTGACCACCCCCTTCTAACCCCCCCAGGTACCATTGGCTTCCTGGCCACAAGGGCCAGTGCTGGCTCATGGTCACCCTGCTGTCCCCAGGACCCCCAGCTCCCTTTCCCCTACACTGCTCTCTAATAGGTCATTCCCCAACTTACACTGAACCTGGGGTTGTTCCTGCCCAGATTCAAGACTCTACACTTGCCCTTGTTCTATTTCATTAATTTCTCCCCTCCCAGCTCTCCAGCCTGTCCAGGTCTCTGATGGCAGCACAGCTTCCAGTGTCACCACTGCTCCCAGCTTGGTGTCACCAGCAAACTTGCTGACAGTCACTCTATTCCCCCATCCAAATAATTGATGAATATATTGAATAATACCAGCCCCAGTACTGACCCCTGCAGCACTGCACTAGAAGCCTAGCAAGAGTTCGTCTCAGTTTCTAAATAAGTCAGGAAGGTTTCTTTAGCGACTAGCTGGCCAACTTTAACTGTTCCTTCGCTATCTCAGTGCTGAAATCTCCTGTTTCACGATTAAGGTTTGAAACGAGTGAGAAAGAGCAATGCCCAACTGCTCCAAGACAAAAAATAGTAATAGTAACCTATGCTAAGACATATAAATGCATTTTTAGAGGCAGTGATTCTTCAATTAACACAGGGCAGCATGGTAATAATTACACTCAGGGCTTTTTGCCCAGTAAGGGAGGGAAACCAGCCCCTGTGTCCGCTGTCCCTGGGAGCCAATGTCCTTGGTCCCATCACCCGGTCCCTGGAGGAGCCAGCCCAGCAGCTCCCCAGACAGCTCCTTTGCAGCTTTTCACCCACATCATGGCCACGCAGACGTTTTCATCTTCTCTCCTGTCCCGTGCAGCTGATCTGGAGGAGTCGGGGCTGTCCCGAAGGGTTTCCACTGCACCGTGGCTGCGGTAGCTCAGACTCTGCTGAAGGGTTCGCATCTCAAACCCTGCGGCCAGTTCTGGGCCCCTCATGCCCAAAAAGGCCTTGAGGTGCTGGAGCGAGTGCAGAGAAGGGAACGGAGCTGGTGAGGGGCTGGAGCACAAGAGTGATGGAGCGGCTGAGGGACCTGGGGGTTCAGCTGGAGAACAGGAGCTGAGGGGAGACAGGGACACAAAGAAACGGCCTCAAGTTGCACCAGGGGAGGCTGAGGTTGGATCTGGGAACAATTTCTTCCCCAAAGGGCTGTGGGGCATTGAACAGGCTGCCCAGGGCAGTGCTGGAGTCACCAGCCCTGGAGGGCTGGACAGACGGACAGGAGGTTCTCAGGACAGGGGGCAGTGCCAGGTCTGGGGGAACATTTGGACTCCATCACCTGAAAGGTCTCTTCCAACCAAAATGAATCTGTGATCCTAAGTCAGTGGCACAAGTCTGGTGTCACTGCAGGGATCATCCTGCTGGGTGGGAGCCCCGGACATCCCCCCATGGGGACACACGGACGTGTGCCAGACAGAGCAGACCGGACAGTGTTAGGAACAGACACAGCGCTGCCCTGAGGGCTGCAGGACAGACGGACCATGTGGAGGAGCGTCCCGGTGCTGCCGTGCGCTGGTCGGGTGCATCAGGAGAGGTGCCATGAGGCTGCAGGGCGAGGGCAGCGCTGTTCTCACCCGTTCCCTTTCTAACAGCAGTGCATTCTCACCAGCGCTGCTTGGGGACGGCTGTGGGAAGATTTTGAAACTGGATATAGGCTTGGCAAAACATTCATTATGGCTCTGGCTCATCTTCTCAACCAAGAAATTGCATATTCCCCCGTGCTCCAAATCTGCTTCCATTTGCTGAAGCAGCAATTTGACATTTAAGTCATTTGGCTCTTCTCAGTGGTTTCGCATTTTACTTCTCGAGTTTCCTGAGAAATTTGTTGCAGACTAATACTCAATCATGCTCGGGTAGGGTGACGGCTCAAGTTTAGCAAAAATGCCGCTAATATCCAGATCTGGAATAATTTGATTCAAAAGCAGATGCTTTCCCAAAGCGATGGATTTATTTAGATACTAGTTTTAGGGAAACGCTTGGGCTGGTTACAAGCAGCACTGCTCTGTCAGCACGCAGAGCTCCGTGTTCCTGACAGTTGTGACAAACTGATTAGCCCTTATTCTCTCCTGTAAAGACTCCACGGCCGAGTAGAGGAGACAATCGGCACCGGAGCCTGTTCCCAGACAGAGGACAATTAATCGGTTGACTTTGGAAACTGCTCTGGGGCTGACACTGACAGAAGTTGTCCATTAGCAAAACACGGGAGAGATGTCCACGTGGGACACAACTTCAAACCGAGACGTCCCCTTCCAAAACTCTGCCGCGAGAAATGCAAACAGCCTAAATTAAAAGGTTCTCTGCTGGCTAAACCCAAGCACTACGGAGGTTTCCAAGTGCTCTGTTAGCAGGATTTGAACCTTGTCCTTGCTTCATCCAGTTCCATTTGGGGTTTGCATAAACCACAAACCCAGTCTGCAGCTCAGCAGCTGGTGTTTGTGCTGAGATCTCTAGACAGCGATTTAGTAGTGAGACGGGCCTCGAAGAACTGCACATGGCAAAGGCTCCTCTCCCAAGGGAAACAACCATGGGAGGTTCTTCCATGGGCCGTGACGTTCTTCTTGGAAGGAACAGTCTGAATGTCACCCCCCTGGGACGCGCTCACAATGCCTCCAATACCTGGGGACATTTCTCTGGACACCATCGGCCCCACAGCTTTTCAAACTCCCCGTTGCACCTGCGCTTGCTCCTGTCACCTAAAACTCCAGGTTAAATCAGTCCCACGTACCTCCAGCCAGTCTGCTGCCCGCACGTCTCCTTCAGCGACTCCACAACTTGGGCTACTTGAGGACGGGAGGATTTTATGTTAAGCAGCAACAGTAGCATGTATTTTGTTATGATGTGTAATGACTTTTGAGGGTTGTTTTTAATTTAGGAAAGAATTCTTGAGTCATTTCAGGCTTTCAAGCCAGTATCTTCTTCACTTTCATATGGCATCTTCATGTTCCTAAAGGTTTGTTTGCCGACGTCTGTCGCCAATGAATTCAACTATGCTCTTAAACGAGTTAATTGCCACATAATGATCTTCAGTCTTCATGACTCGCTTGTAATCTTTTTCACTCCTTCTCCAGGATTTCTTTTTCCCAGGCTCACTCTGTTTGTACGACTCTCTGTTTATTGACTGATGCTGGCACTGAAGACTTCTATTTACAGAAAGCTCTATCACTTATTTCTTTATCGCTCGCTTTGTGGTGTTTCACGCCCATCGTTTACCCAGCTGCTGCAAACCTTCTTCACGTCAAATGATTTGTGAGCAGTTCAGATGAGGGGGCTTTGATTCCTCCCACACAGACGCCGCTCCCCAGCGCTCGTAACGGCGACCCATCCCGCTCATCAGAAACTTGAAAATGGTTGAGCTGGGCTCTTTGGTTGCCTGGATCCGTGTCTGATGAATGCGTCAGATTACACTGGATTCACAGAGGTGTGCCATGTTATTTTCTGTGGGAATTCCTCTGGACTGCAGAAATTAATTGCCAAAATAACACTTGCAACGAGCCCCCAACAGCCTCGCTTTGCCTGCTCCCCCAAGCGTGTTTGACCACCGACCCTTGCCCAATGCCGTTCTGGGGCTGCCTCTCAGCCCTTTTGCTGAGTTGAACTTCTGCAGTTGCTCAGACTTTCGACCATCTCCAGCCTCTTCTCTCCCCTCCTTCCTTGTCTGAATTTCACGGTCTGCCAAGATTTTCTTCAGCAGATTATCATTATTTTCCATGCTTTGTATGAATGAGTTGTATTTCTATTCCAAGCAACCACAGTGTATTCCCCCCCCTCCTTCCTAAAGGACTCTCATTTTTGGAAGATGAATAAGAATTTAAATGGGAATTCACTCCCATAGCAATGAGAGCTGCTGCCATTTCCCCCAACTCTCATTCCATTTTTAAAGCAAGAGCAGAAAAAATGCAGGAAAAACATTGCAGTTTGTGGCCTGTGAGCATAAGCTTTGGATATTGTCTGCATCATTTTTAATGTCTTTTTCTACTGGCAATGACGACATTTCGCAATCAGGTCTCCAGGTCTGCCATGGAGCCCCAAGGGAAGAAACAGTCTCCCAGAAACTGTGTTTAGTTCGTCTCTTTCAGAAAGCACGGCCTTAACAACACAGTAATTACATTTTTATATGACAGACTGAGTTTCATCCTTCAGCATTTTCAGGCCACTTTTAATTCTAATGTCATCCACCCTCCGTTTTCATATCATTCGAGCAGCTCTCTGCTGCAGCCGCGTCGTGCAGCGCAGTGATGCACGTTCCCTCTTCTCCTTCGGGCCACTTTCTTGCAGTTACGCCCCATTTTAGCCAGTACCTTCCTTTTTCTCCCTATGACAGTTTTGGATGTGACCTGCAAAGCCCGGCCCCGGGGTGAGCTGGTTTTCCCTGGTTCCTATGCTCCGCTCCAGTTTGGCAGCCAGGGCTTGGGAGCACATTCACAAAATCTTTCCAATTTCATGCCTGAAAAGCTCCTCTTGGTGAGGTAGTGCATTGGAACGTTCCAGAAGGCCCATCTTCCACCACCCGGCGCTCTACGCCTGCGAAGCTGGTGGGCTTCGTTAGCTGGTAAAGGCAAATGACGGTGCTGCTCGTTAATGTGCTGGGCAACCAGCTCAGTCCAGCTGAGGGGCTTCCAAGGATCATCTCCAGCTTGTCAAAAAGCTTCTCGTGAGGCTTCCAGGCTACACAGACCAAGATCTTCTGCTGTGCTGTATCTGAATAACTCGTGTTTGGCATAGGGACGACACCGCTGGCTCAAGCTGCAGGGAAAGCAGCATTGATCAATAAGGGCCGAGCTGTGTCCGTGCTGCTCATGTCACAGCGCCTCTAATCCACGTGGAGGGATTCTTCTAGCCCAAAAAGGTGTTTTTCATGCAGTTTTCCTGTGCGGCTCATATTTAAAGCTAAAGCATACAAATGAAATGCAGGGCTACACGCCCTGCATTTGCATGTCTGAAGTGATGAGTGTGCAGAATGGGACCAGCAGCGGCTGCGCAGCTGTGGGTGAGCACCGCACGGACCGTCTCTCCATCCCACACGTCCTTCCCATGGTTCATGGACAAGGACTCGCTGCCCAAACAGTGAATAAACAACCTGGGAATTCTCCAGCCAGCCAAAGCGCTCGCAGCCTTTTTGGTGAAGCACAGGGAATTTCATGCGAGTCGGGTTTGTAAAGTGACTGTGTCATCGTCCTGACTCCTGCCTTCCCTGTAGCAAAAGGAACGAGATGTTAGAGATTTAAGAGAAATAAATCAAGTATTAGAACACAGACGAGCGATGCAGGAAATGTGTGTAAAGGGTATAGTCTTTCCAAAGACAACACCCATCGTACTGTCTCATCCCACCACAGCGAGGGATTGGAGAATTCCAGAAGTGGGGAGGGCGACCGTGGGAGAGAGAACAGCACACGGTGGGACACAGAGATCGGCCACCTTGGGAAAATGGAAACTCAGAAATTGCGTGATGGAACCACAGAAAATACTGAATGGCCCAGAGAAAGTACAGCAGAAACCTTCATTAGTTTTTATTGTTGTAAAGCAAAACCAAAGGAATTAGAAAGCTGTGCATTCCAAACCATTAATTGCACATGTACCATTAGCTTGTGTAACTTGTTGCCACAAGAAAGCGTTGCCGGTGGCTTTATTAGGACTCAGAAAGGGAGTGGGCTGCGGGTCCCAGGGGCGCCTGGAACCGCCGTGGCGATGGTGTGGAAACGGCAGGAACCCTCCTGTCCCAGAGCTCCGGCCCGCCCAGCACCCAGAGGCTGCGCGGGAGATCACCCCGGACTGGGGCTGGCAAACTGTGCCTGTTCCAGCGCGCCCCGCACCAGCTGCCATCGGAGACAAGGTACCATGCTAAAAATCATGAGGTTTGGTGGCCTTTCACAACTCCCTCGTTTTGTCCGAGCAATGACAGTGTGACAGAGGCATGGCAGCCCCCCAGATAGCCGTGTCCTTCTTCTCCTCACCCCCACATCTGCTCCTTGCAGCCTCCAGGAGTGGTCTAGACTTGTCTCTCTGCCGCTCTCTGCGCCTTATCTCGTACCTGATCATCTGAGGAAAGTGGAGAACGGTAAAATTAAAACAAACAAGGCCCTGATCCCTGATCCCTGATCCCCTCTCCTTGCTGGTGAGGGATATGACTTGCACAAAACTCCTTGCAGACCTGCAGGGCGCAGCGGAGCCGGGCTCTTTGCAGACTGCTGTTCCCCAGAACAGTCGTCCCTTGTCTCGTCACCCGGCTTTTGTCAGTCCTGGTTACACGCTCCGTCTAGTTCAGGCTGGAAGCTCCTTGGGGCCCCAAGACCTCTCACCCGCTCTCGTCCCCCGAGTGTCCTGTGCACCAGAAGCAGGCCAGAAATAGCAATGCACCATCAAAGTGATCAGGAGTCATCTGTGAGCTGCCTGTTTCGCACAGCAAGGGAGAAAATGTCTGTGGCTTTACCAGGGATGGCTACATAGAATGGAGAACGTGATCGCAATCCCCTCTCTCCCCCACTTGATAGTTTAAGGAGAATAATTTGATTGAAAGGCAAATCCTTTAATCTCCAGATATAAATCAACAGAATGGCAGAATTGCTTAGGACAGAGCACATCATAGGGGCAGGGACTGTATGTCTTTTCCCTTTAAACAAGCATTGGCCCTCCAGCTGTTAACCTATTTATAAAAGGTAACTCAAGGCTACACACAAAGTCCTGAGGACTTTTCATTCTGTCATTACAGCACAGACTCAATTTTTCTGCCTCAGAATAACCGGGCTGGGTTTATGAAGGCTCAGCCTAGAGAAGAGTTCAGCTCTGCCAGCCTCTCCAGTGCAGAGGAGCAGGATTCAGCCCAGGCTGCCCCACATGTCCCAGGACAAGACTCTGCTAAAAAACCGATGCAAATATCAGCTGCTCCATCATCACAAGCTTCTGCAGGTTCTCCTCTTCCCACATGGGAACATTTGTGCTCTGCATCACATGCTGAGTGTGGGACGTGTCCTCGCCCTGGTCACTCACGTAGGACCTATGGTGTGGGATGGGATCACAGAATTGTTTAGGTTAGAAGAGATCATGGAGTCCAACCCTAACCCAGCCCTGGCACTGCCCCATGTCCTGAGAACCTCATGTCCGTCTGTCCAGCCCTCCAGGGCTGGTGACTCCAGCACTGCCCTGGGCAGCCTGTTCAATGCCCCACAGCCCTTTGGGGAAGAAATTGTTCCCAGATCCAACCTCAACCTCCCCTGGCGCAACTTGAGGCCGTTTCTTTGTGTCCCTGTCTCCCCTCAGCTCCTGTTCTCCAGCTGAACCCCCCAGGTCCCTCAGCCGCTCCATCACACTTGTGCTCCAGCCCCTCACCAGCTCCGTTCCCTTCATGGACAGCAGCCTGGGCCGGTGCTGCCAGGACTGCGCCGCCCCCAGCAGAGCTCCAGCCCCCCACCCCAGTACAGCACCCTCCTCCTCCTCCTCTGCGGCCCCGCACACCAGGTTACAGCCGATGGACAGATCCCAGATCACAGGATCACGGGGCATGGCAGCTGAAAGGCAAATCCCATGACCAGGTCTCTGACATGGCAGGGATCCCTGGCCAAAATTCCATACCTTCCATTGTGCTGGAGTCAGCTCTGACGAGCACAACAGCCCGGTCTGGCTGGACAATATCTGCAGTGACCCATGACGCTTTTGTTGCCGCCAGAGCAGCGTCCTGCCTCACTCGGACTAGTTCACTTCTACTCGTGTGCCTAATTTGTGATAGGGAGATAGAAGTGACACGGAGACTGTAGCATGGGAGTGAAAGTTGCAGACAAGTTTTGTAAGAGTATTCAGATCCTCCACGATGCTTACAGGCATTCACTTTCAAAAGCATAGAGACGCTTAAATTTCCTGAAAATGAGAGTCTGTTGGGTGCTGTAATAAGTGTTGAGGCAATTCTCTACCCCAAACACTTCATAGATCTGGTTCCATTTGTTCTTTTTCTTTATGGAGGGTTTGGGTTCATTACTTCCCAACTGCCACTGATGAGCAGTCATTTTCGGAAATGACCCTTCCAAAGGCTCCTCTGCATGTCTGAAATGAGTAAGAGATCAGAGGGATGACAGCGAACCCCCCAGCAACACGCAGCCCTCGAGGCAGCGAGGACAAACCCCAGCAGCGCTGCCTCCCGAGCGCTTCTCACACTGAGCGTTCACATTTGGCTGTCATCTCATGTGCTTTGAGGAGAGAATGACAGACTCTGGCTGCAGCCAGGAAGCTGCACAGCTCATTACTGTTCCTCTCCGAGGCTTCTGCTGTCAATGTCCTGGAATCAGCAGAGCCAAAGCTGCCACGTTACTGAGCGTCCTTCATTTGCACTGGCTCCCATCAAAGTGGCGACAAATGAGCGTTGACCAGAAATGAGCTCTCGCTTTCCGGCTCCCGCAGGGTTCACGAGTGACTCACGTGATTCAAGTCAGGCCTAGATTTAGGGCAGCCTAACTGCTGGCCTGCCCTACCTGTCCTGCTGGGCTAATGGCCCTGGCCAGTGGTGGCTCATTAGGGAGATAAGCTGGTCCCCTTCCCTTTCCCTCACCCACTTTCACTGTCTGGCCTGATGAAAGGGCACAACCATTGCCTACTAACCTTCTTGCCCTCCACCTTCCCCCCAAAAACCAGAATAATTCCCTCTTGCTATTACAATAACAGACACACCTGTAGCATCAGATAGATTTTGTCAACCAGACGGCCAAGGAGAGTGATTCGCGCTGCCCTCTCTTTCAGGTCAAATGTAGCTGAAGGAGAACTCACGGAGTCTGGGAATGCAGCTGGAGAAGCAAGTGGAGAAGTAGGTTATATTCTTTTGAGGGATAAACAAAGATAAATGAGATGTTCTGAATTTTTTGCATAGGAGAAGTATGTGGAGAGGCAACAAATGGAGCCTGTCCTAATGTTGCTCCCACAAAGCAAAGAGCAGACTTCAGATTTTAAACTAAAACAAGGAAGGTTCATATTAAAGAGTGTCCCACAAAAGCCATGCTAAGCTCAGGTAGAATAATGAAGTAGCTATCAGTTTTTCTGGGCAATCTAGGCAGGTAAGCACAGTAATAGCTATGAGAACAGGTCAGTCAGTTGTTCACCTAGAAACAAGCCCAGCTGGGATTCCATCCTGCCTTTACAATGCTGACTTCTAAAGACTCACAGGAATTCACCCACTCCTCTACCGAGGAGCACCTCGCACTATACATGGCCTTTCCTTCCTTCTTTCTAGCCAGGAACAAGTTTACTGTTTTTCAGCTGCAAGCTGAGCCATGTATGAAACCCTCTCTTCCATCCTGCTCTTCCCAATGCAACAGCAAAAATTCAAGTGGCTTCAGCTGGAGCACGACAGGATGTAAGAAAACCAGGAAGCCCAGTTCTCAGTGTACCAAGAAGCTATGCATAATGGGGTAGGAAAACAGAACAGCTTAAGATGTGCAAGGAGAATGCCACATGTTACAAAGAAGCTGCAGACGGGGATGAGACAACCAGAAGAATCTGTTATCAGCTAGCAACTTGCATGGAAAAACAGTGACGGGAGACAGCTGGCTGGACCGGGATGCTGCACGGCGTAGAAACAGATTGACTTTGGTTTCAGTGGAAGGGAAAGTCCACAGCTTTAGTTTGGGCTGCTGGTAGCTCACCTCCCTGGGTTTACAAGTTCAGGTTTTGCAATGTAAATGTGCAATGAAATATGCAAGCTTGGAGTATGATGGACAGTTGCCTGTTGCAACGTATAGTTTATAATGGACACACCTATGGCGTTAAAGGGCTGCTGCCCACTCTGATTTATAATGATTAGGTGCGCCTGGCTGGGCCCAGGGCAAGTTCCCAACGCTGTCGCTTGACACAGCGAAGTCTGGACACTTCTGCCTCCTTGAAACACCAAGAGCTTGCTCTGGTGTGACCACTGTACATCGAAGGTTATGCTTCGGGCTCTAATTTTTCCTTTGGGGAACAAATTCAGGGCTTAGTGAATAACCAGAGTTTTTTTTGAAGCCAAAAGCAGGCCAGACGCATTCCCTAACATGGGGCTGACATAGCCCATGAATTTTTGTTTTATTAGCATCTCTGCTCCACAGCCACAGGAATTACCATCCTGCACTGGAGCCAGGGTCTACCCCGTCTCGGGGAGCACCCGAAGAGAGGCTCCAGAGCCGGGTTTACTAAAGACAGACAGGGATCTTTAAACCTGCAATGATCTGAAGCGCAGGGTAGGCTGGGACAGCCCTGAAATTCAAACCGCGGCCCGACCCTCCCGAAGAAAGCCATTAGGATGCTATTTTATCTTGGAGCTTAAAAATAGCACATGGTACAAGCAGTTATATATACATATGTGTGCCTTTCATCGGGACACGGGATTCCCCCCATCTTTCCCTTAGAAGCTCTGGCCCTGGAAACCCCACTCTGGAGTTTGGGAGGAGGGGGACGGGCAGAAGCTGCGACCTTCACTCTCCATGGCTGGGCTGTACCCTGATGCAAAGGGCGTTTCCTCCCTCAAGTGACCAGACATAAGGGACACACCTATTTTTTGTTTTCATTTAGTCACCACACTTTGATTTTCTTATCTAGCAAGCCAGCGTGTCACATATTTTCATGAGGTTTAGTGGCTGCGCAGCTCCCTCGGGTCAGAGCGGTGACACACGCGCCCCTGGGGCGCAGGCAGGAGCCTTGCTGTCCACAGACAGGGCATCATCTCCCTTCCTCGTGGATTAACTTGCATAATAGGTTGTAATGGACCATGAAGAATGAGGCTGAATGTTCCTCCTGCGTGGTCGGTGTCGCTGTACCAGAACTGTATGGTCTCGCTTTCCTCCCGTCTGTACCCTAGGGAGTTTCAGCCATGTGCGCTGCTGTAAAAACCACCTTCTCTCATCACTTACTGTCCTGCTCTCTACATTTCACCCCTATGTCTTGTTCTCCTGTCCTGCACACAAGGACGGTTGCATTACTGGACCATGGTGGAATCTAAGCCAAAGCACCAGTGGTGCCTGTTGTTCAGACACCCAGAGGGGTGGGCGAACCCTCCATCTGCCCTTGGACTCCTATGTTTTACAGCAAGCCTTCTTCCATCGAGAGTCCTCCTGTCCCACCTCCAGAAAGATGTCCCCCCGCCCACCCAGCGTAATCCTTCCCTGCCCAATGTAATCCGCGTCCTCTCCAGCCACAGGATCTCCTTCATCTCCTGTCTGCCGCCGTCCACCCCCAAACTTCTCCATCTCTGTGAAAAGCCACCTTGGTCCCCAGCGGTGAGACGGCAAAGCTTTGCTGCCAGGAGCCAAAATGTGGTGCTGTCACCTCCGAGTGCCCTCATAGCCACCTCCCCTCATGGCTTCCCCCAGCCACCATCTCCCCTCACAGCTTCCCCCAGCCACCATCTCCCCTCAGCCACCATCTCCCCTCATGGCTTCCCCCAGCCACCATCTCCCCTCACAGCTTCCCCCAGCCACCATCTCCCCTCACAGCTTCCCCCCAGCCACCACCTCCCCCCAGCCACCATCTCCCCTCATGGCTTCCCCTCAGCTGCCTTCAGCCACATCCCCTCAGCCACCATCTCCCCTCACAGCTTCCCCCAGCCACCATCTCCCCTCATGGCTTCCCCCCAGCCACCACCTCCCCTCAGCCACCATCTCCCCTCATGGCTTCCCCCCAGCCACCACCTCCCCTCAGCCACCATCTCCCCTCATGGCTTCCCCCCAGCCACCACCTCCCCTCAGCCACCATCTCCCCTCATGGCTTCCCCCCAGCCACCACCTCCCCTCAGCCACCATCTCCCCTCATGGCTTCCCCCCAGCTGCCTTCAGCCACATGCCCTCAGCACCTCTCTGCTTCCCCTCAGCCATGTCCCCTTAGCTCCCTCTTTCCTCAGCCACGCCCCCCGCGGCCCCTATCCCGCTCAGCCCAAACTCCCACAGCCCACCTCTCCCCCCGGCCACCTCCCGTCCCTGTCCCCCTCCGGCCCGTCCCCTCGCCCCCGCCATGCCCCTTCCCCACCGCCCCCTCCCCTGAGCCCGGCCCCGCCCCACCCCACCCCACCCAGCGCCATGGCCCCTCTGCGCCGCACCCAACCCCGCTGCCCTGTCACTGCAGCGCCGCCTCAGCCCCGCCCGCCGCCCGCCCGGCCCTGCGCCGCCCGCGCTCGCGGGGATTGGTGGACGGCAGGCGCGGCGCAGCGCCATTGGCGGAGCGGCCGAGAGCCCACCCGCGGCGCTAGCAGGGTAGTGTGCTCGGCGTGAGGCCAGCGGCGGCTCCCTTCCCTCCTCCTCCCCCGGCCGGGCCCGCAGGGGAGAGTGACACTCACCAGGCGGCTCCGTCCCGGCGGCAGCCCCCCGCGCCCCCCTCCGCCTCCGGTAAGGGCCGCCGGGGGGGACCCGCGCTGCGGGCGGGGAAGGGGGCGCGGGGACTCCCCGCTCCGAGCGGGGAACGGGCGCGGTGCCCTCTGAGCCGGTGGAGGGGCGGCCCGGCCCGGGCGCGGGGGCTCCGGCCTCGCCCTTGTGGGGGACGCGGGCGGCCTGCGGCCCCGGCGGGCGGGGAGGGGCGCGGGGGGCCGGGCGGGGCGGCCGGAGGGGGCGGCAGCGCTCGGGGGTCTTTTGTGAGGGGCTCGGGGCGGGGGGGCGCGCGGGCTGCGGCCGTTGGCAGCGGCAGCGAGGGCGGGCCGGGCTGCGGCGCGGGCGGGGACGGGGAGCGGGGGAGGACGGTCCCGGAGCACCGGGAGCGCATCTGCCCGGCGGAGCCGCGGCCGGGTCGCCCCGCAGGAAGCAGGAGCTGCCGGGGAGCGGCTTTGTTGCGTGAGGGGGAAGAGCTGCGGCCGTTCTGGTGAGGGCTGGTGCGGGGCGCTTCACTCCCCGCAGCGCGGTTTTTTGGTCAAGGCCAACGCTGTGAACCGCGTGGGACCTCAAAACTTTTGTAACGTGTTTCTTTTGTTGTTGTGTGGTTTTATTTTCTTCTTCCTTTCCTCTCCGCTCTCCCGCCGTCCATCCCATCTCCCACCCGCTCAGAGGGGCGGCGGTGGGCCCGCAGCGCGGGGGGCGAGGCGGGGGGCGCTGCCCCGTCCCGCCGCTCCCGCAGCCGTCGCTGGTGTCACACACCCCGGCCCCGCTTTCAGGATGAGCAAACGTTTCAGAAAGAGCAGCCGCAGTTCGAAGCGTTAAACAGGCGTTTGCTGCAGGGGGGTGGAAGTTGAAACTCGAGGCAGCGAACTTGTCGGTTCTGAAGATGCTGTTCTGCTGCCAAAAGCGATTCCTAAATGTATCTCGCTGTGGGTTGTTGTAAACTCTGCTGTTCTGGGCGGGGTGTGTTACATGTGTGATCGGTGAACACATTAAACCCGAATTTAGATGTTGGGTTTAGTTTTTTTTTTTTTTTTAGATTCTTGATAACTCTTAGTTGGTTGCTCCCTCTCTTATTTCTTTCACTCAGTTCCTGTATGGGTTTACCAAATAAACTCATTATTTTAGTTATTTATTTATTTATTATTTATTTCAGCTGGAATCTTCTATTCAGTGACCTGTGTTCTTCCCAGTTTACAATTTCAGCAGCCTCTGAAGGGCTTCGTGAGTAATATAATAGCCACCCAGGCACTGTCTCAGGGTTGCAGGCGGTGGGATCCTCGCGCAGGGCTCCGTGACGCTGCTGGAGCTGGCTTCTCCAGCCAGGACAGCGCTGTGCTGGGGCTCACACCTGGAAGGCTGAGCTCCTCTTTGCCGGGGCTTGGTTAGTCTGTCTGGTGGTCGATGTTTTACATGTGAGGTGCTGCTGTAGCCTGGTTAACTTTTCCTTTATTTGAGAAAGGGAAGTAAATCATAACTCAAAAACATTCAGTGTAGCAATACAGTTATGATAAAAGTCATATTGGCTGGACAAACCTGGCTGTGTTAAAATTGCCTTGTTTTTGTTTTTTCTTATGAGAACTGGTGAAACTTCTGGTTATCTTTTCAGATGCAGTTTGGAGGATTCATGGACCTTTTTTTTAAGTTTTAGTTTTTATCCTTTTTGGCCTCCTCACAACAAGAAGAGATGGCCTTTTCAGTTTTAAAAAGACCTTAACTGACTTGCTATTGCAATAGCAGCAATATCCTGTCTCTTTTGTTTCCCTTGGTAATAATTACATGTTAGTGACAAATAATAAGCTTGAAGGCAGAATAGCTGATCTGTTTGTGACTGTGATTGTTGACTAAAACTGAAGGCCATGGATATTATTAAATCTGTGTCTCTGCAGAGATGACATCAGGGAAAGAGCGAATAATACAAAGAAGTGTGAAGATCAGGGCCCTGAGTCCAGCTGGAGCGCAGTGTTGCCATGGGCACGGTTTTGTGGGTCACCCCTCGTTCCCCCCCGAGTCCTCAGATGAGGTTAGGAGAGGATTAAGTCACTCTTGTCCTTGAAGAACAAACGGGAAGCCTGTTGGCAGGACGCGTATGCCAGTGGATCCTCGTGGAAGCTTTAACATCTGACTTTATCAGATGGTTTCTCCCAGGCTAATGGCTCTGCCAGCCAGTTGCCGCGGTGCTGGCCGGCGATCCCCGAGGGCGCTGAGCACCGCGGCTCTGGGAACTGCAGGACCTCACCCTCGCGGGGTATCGGGAGATCTGTTTTAACAAGTCGCCTCATTTGTCTGTGGGAAGCTTTGAAGGTGATGGTGTTGTGGTGTGGGTACCTGCAGCGCTTTGGCCCTCGTGAGCCAGCCGTGGGCATTGCGGGGAGTGGAGCAGAGTCCAGGAGGTGAATAATCACACAACAGGCTCCCATAGACTGTTGAAACCAACTTGGACTCGCTCTGCTGTCTGTGTTAGCCAAGCCTTACAGGACTGGTGAGTGTCGTTTGAAGACGGCAATGCCACTTCTGAAGTCCTTGGGTTTAGAGTGTTCATTTCTCTTCCTTCCAGGGACACTTGACGGTTAAGCCTAGCTTTTAAATACCAAAGTGTTGCTTAAACTGTTCTTTCTGCCATGCTATTAAACAGCCCCCCCATCCAGCAGCATCAGCACGAGACAACCTGCTCACGGCAAGCACAGTTTAAACAGAAGCGCCGTGTTTCTCTGCAGGGGCAGTGGGTAAGGCCGAGTGTGGGACGTCATTTCCAGTCTGAAGCTCGTTTGTTGAAATCTGATGAAGACTCAGTTGAAACAAATGAATTACGTATTCTTTCTGGTGCTTGTAAAAGGGCTGACGCAGCCTGAATTTTTGCGAATGGAGCCATAATTATATTTGAGGCCCCAATCCCTGTAGTGTTTTAGTGGTTACCTCTCTTTCCTAGAAATAAACGGATCTGAGCCATTAAATCAGCTTTGAATTCTTGCGGAGTTCAGGTCTCACTTGGAGCCCTCTGTGTTAGCACTGCTTGCTCTCCTGTACTATTCTCAAGCTTACCTCCAGTTTACCGAACTCTCTTTTCAATATCTTTAGCTAATAGCTCAATATTTAAACTACATTTGTCTCTATGTACATAGCACTGAGGCGCAGGCTTCCGAATTCTGATATATACGAAACCTACACCCCGTCTGACCAGTGGTTTCCCTTAGTCATAAGTCTGTCAAGATGGATCCAAGCTACTTGCAATTCAAATGAAAGTGATGGTTACTTAAAAGCCAAATAATGTATAACTATACCTTGTTTTGGTCCAAAAAAATCTCAAATAATTTATTTTGCTAGTCCAAACACAGATTGGAAGATAAAATTCCAGTCTCCTGCTCGAGAATGAAGAGTTGAAGGCGCATTACTCATCATGTTGTTGCCAGCCTGATTGTAGATGGCAAAATCGTATTTTGTGGATGTGCTGGTGGAGTTTCAAAGGCCAGTGTGGAGGAGCCGATGTTGCTGAGAGGCAGATGGTTACTTCCTGTAGCTCCTGCTCACATTTCCTGCCCCAGCTGAAACCGATCGATCTCTTGCTTTGTCAAACGGCTGCCTGTGTGGCTTCCTCCTGTCTTGACAGTGCAACTGAACTCGTTTTCTCTCCTGTGGGGAATTTCTCCAGCCTCCTACAGCTCCGAACCCGATTTCATGACTTAGTGTTTTTGCACACGTACAAGAATTTCTTGTGGGAAGAAAAGGTCAGTGAAAATCAGTTGCTGTCGATGTTATGCAGATTTTAACTTGGTAACAATAAGAAGAAAATAGTTCTGGCTCACACTAGTGCTCTGTGTTGCTCTTGGGGAGGCTTCTTAATGAAGTTTTTTGTTGGAAATTATTAAAGTTATTTAAAATGATTGGGAAATCTAACCCCAAAGGATTATGGACAGACATTAGTGTGATGCTGAAGTAGTGTTTAAGCTCTAGTGCTCTTCAAAAATATCTCAGGATAGTGCAAAGGGTTTGGCAGTGGGGGACTCTGTTCCCAAGTGAAATTAGTCTTGGACTCCTCCGAATAAGTTGTTAAAATATGTGTATTGTCGCGCAAGCCTGTATTTTATCAATGCTGGTATGCTCGATAGCAGAATGTTTGCAGTTGTTGCGCTAGGAAACACAGGAGACACTGTGTTAATGGGAAGTGTAGGTCTGAAGAAGGGCTGTATATGTAAATAATGGTATGTTCAAACTCCATAGCACACATTCTTCCCCTGAAATGGCTTGGGAAGGTGGGAGGATGGTGGGTTATTTATTCTGTTGCTTTACGTGCGTCCTCCCCTGGAAATGAGGAGGGAAGGTCTGGCTTCTTCCCTGCCTGCCCAGCCTCCCCCCGGTAGAAAAGGGGATTTCTCGTTGCTCCTTTAATCCTTGCCCAGACCTCTTCTGAATTTCCCTCTGAGAGTGGCAGCTGCTGAATTAGTGGTTCCACAAGGATTAGTGAGATACTAACTGTGCAATAAGGCAAGCAATGTCCCTGTGATTTGGACAAAACTAGCAAAAAGAAAAAGAGCCGTAGCTGCATTATGCAGGCGGGTTTGTGTAATGCAATAGGTCTGTATTGGCTTTCTGCTGCCAAGGGTAGAGTTGCACCCTCTTGGAGTGGAGGCTGTTTTTGTAAGGAGACTTCAGCGTAGCCAAACCCAGGCCCGGAGCCTCTGTACCCTGCCCAGAACAGCCGCGTTGGCGCGGTGGGGGGTTGGATCCGGGGGTGGAAATGAGGTGAAGCATTAGGTATATCCTCGCCCGCCGGATGACGTGCCACACGTGGTGGAGCTGGGATTACCATGGGATGAGCACTCCTGGCTATCAAGCTACTCATGTGGAGCTGCAGAAAGCTCCTCGGAGAAGTATGCAGTTAATCACATCCATTAGCATGATTAAAATCCTGATTAGCCTGTGTCACTCACTCCCATTTTCCACCTACACTTCGCCCCTTTTATCCAGAGTATTTGCAAGTATGAACGTAAGGCGGACTGAGAACAATGCAGGCTCCAACCCAAGGGATGGTCACTGGGCTTTAAATGCATCCAGTAGTTCTGGGCTTTATATTGTTCTAACAGACAAGTCCTTCAGTGAGCCGTACAGCTGCTGTCTGAACATAAAATGGTAAAAATCCGCCCTTTGCAGGTGGAGGATCCTCAGCAGGACAGGAATCCAGCTGAACGTGAAGCCGGCTCGTCGTGCTCGTCAGCCCAGTGCTCAGAGCTCCCTGATGCTTCATTCTAGTGTGTGCCGGTGTTTTAATGTGACGCCTCCATGCCCGTTTGATGCTCGTTTCCCATAGGCTGGCACCTTGGGTCGGCGCTGTCCTTGTCTCTAGCGGCCAGGGCTGAAATGGGCCGGCGGGTGAGTCAGCCCGGGATGGAATTCTCTGGCAAGCTGACCAGTTCTAGGCTGAAATCAAGGCTGGGGAGCTGCCTGCAGGCGGCTGGGCTGCTTGAATTTTGGAAAGATGTGGAAAAAGGCAAAGAAGGAGGTAATTTTGTAAATTTCTTTCTGCAAAAAGTCCCTTTTTAAACCTTTCTAGGGAGATACTGGACATACCAAAGTGAGATCGTTCTGAAAAAGCAGGCTCGGTTCTGAGCATGAGCTCATAGGCTCCCAATGCATTCCCGCCTGGAGTGAGTCATTGTTCCTTTTGTAAAATCGCTTTGCAGCTACATCATCCCCAAAAGCTGTTTTTCAGCTGAATTTAGGGTGTTGACACTTGCTTTAAACAAAGTAAAACTGTGGGGGCATTTATCAGATGAATTTCAAAGTGTGTTTACGTGCTCTGGAGTTGCGACTCCCGAAGCACTGGAACACGAGATCGATTTGTACTTGTTGGTGAAAAGCCTCTGGTGCTGGGGTGCAGCTTTGGGACCCTCCGCTCTCAAACTGAGGATTGCAGCAAGTACCGCGAAATGCTTAAAGTTCAAAATGCTTAAAATCCTCTGAAAAGGGCAGAAAAACATGCATGTGCTTTTGCTGGTTCTTATTTGCTTGTCTCTCCCCCACATCACTTGTTTCTTGCAGTAACTGTGGGATGTTGAACTCCGGCTCGTTGCGATAGATACCCCGGCACTTTGTCCTTCTAGGAGTGTGAGACCGAGAGTTTGTTTCCATATTACGGCTTTTTGTTCTGTAACCAAGCTGGCTCGAGGTTCCAGCCTGCTTCCATGTTACATTTTTTCTAATCCTGCTGTTATGTCACCATAACTGTACAGGCTGGAAAATGGGTCTGTGACCAGGTGGGGTTTTTAGAACCGTTTTTAGGAGCAGCATCGGTTCTATTAAGGGGGGAGTAGAAACAACTATTGGAGAAGGGGATGCCAAGTATATGTCAAACAGGCTTTTTCTTACCCCAAACCATACGTACCTTTGACTGGAACAGCCTAAGCTGGCAGCGGTGCCTATCTGAGAGTTGTGCTTTAGCGGCGGTTTCCCTGTAGTCCCCTCTGGAAAGCACTGTGCATTTTCTAGGTGTTTAGTAGTCTGGATTTGCTGGGGTTTCAGGCACACTGAGAGGAAGAGCTGTGCTGTTCGGTAGAAGGCGGTTTATCCTGGGTTAGGCCTGGCCTAGGAGCTGCTCTCCACAGTGACTAGGCCTGCTCGGGGAGTTCTGTTCCCTGTGGGTCCGTATGGCTTGGGCTGTGCCTGAGGAGTCCTGGGGAATTACTGACGATGCTCAATCTGAAATGCCGTTAGAAATACGGAGGGAAAACCCTGTTGCAAACAGCAGCTTCTGGGTAGCACTTTTAAGTGTAACTTAGCACTGCTCAGCCAGTTCTAAGGGCTTAATTCCAGCTGTGAGCTCATTACTGTCCAGCCTGAGCTTCCCTTTCTGTTGGACTGAAACGGTGCTAACACCAAACACATGAGAACTGAGTTTGGAACTTGCGTTTGGTAAAGGCAATTTCTCTTGCAGTTTTATCGAGTGTAGCGCTCGTTTAAGAGATGCTGCTGTGCTTATCTGCACTGGTCTTGAGGAATCTCGGAGCAGTTTTCCTGCTGTCCACAGATAACGAGTTCATAGCAGTGAAAGTAGCTGGAAACTTCAAAACCGTGGAGGAGCAAAGACAGGAATCCATGAGCCGGTTCAGCAGAGGCTGCGGATCAGGCTCAAGAAGCGGAGAATAAGACAAAGAACTGAGTCATCTGCTCTTCCTTCCTTGTGAATGTTGTGGTGGGAGCGAATTGTTTCTCTTGTGGGTCATGAATCAGAGCAATTAGGAAAAGGATTCTACATCTGGACTTCTTACTGAGCAGGAGCTGTGGGTTTGAAGGTGATTTAGATAAGCAGTAGTAACTTAAATGTATTTATGTTAGGAATCCAATAACGAGTCGTCACAGAAGTTATTGAAGCCCAGCTTCAGCAGCGTTACTTTGACTGAAGCGTATGTAGTATTTTCTCAGACCGTATTTTAGCCTGTTGAAGTGTTTACAACGTGAGGATGAAAGGGCAGATCCATCTCGTGTTCTGGGGACTGGATTTTTTTAAACTAGTCCTTTTGGTAAAATGTACTATTTTTTTCACTGGGATTTGTACAGAGCATGTAGGGCAATAGGATCAAGTGTCACATTGGGGATTACAAATTTGTCCTGGAGTGACCCTCTTAGTAGCTCCCATTGGTGTGATTGGTGACTGGCTGGATTTATAGGGATGTATATCTGCATTAGCTCTGGCTTGATGTAACTCCAGCTTATTTACTTTTGGTCCAACCTATTTTCAGCTTGGGAATTCACTTTTAAGGTGGGATCCTATGATTTGCCTCAAAGTAGCATTTTCAGGCTTATATTTCCTCTCAACAGTAAGTGTGGTTTTAGGAGGAGTGGTTGCTGTGCACTGAATGGAGCAGGGCATCGTGTGGCACTGCTGAAAACCACATTGCTCCCATCAGCTGTGTGTTTATTTGGGACCTGTGGATGTCAATGGTGCTTAAAAAAAGTCGGTCAACTGTTGTTTTGTTGCATCAGTGGGTGTCTTGTTCTTAGAAGTGCGACAACTTTGTACTGCCGGGCTGTGTTCCCCTGCGGGCAGCTCCCCCACACCTCCCTCTCCTCCACTGAATACACAGGAATTTGAAAGAGTTGGGGAACATAAACTCCATGCAATTCCAAGCTTGATTTTTCCCTTGCCAAATTCCCTCTGGTGGCCGGGATTGCTGAAATCCTCACCCCGTGGGCACGGCCTGTGCTCCCAACGTGATGCCAGCAGCGGCCTGTGCGCCCGGTGCTGTGCTTTGCTGGATTCCCCGTTTCCAGCGGGTTAACGCACGTTCCTCCGCGGGCAGAACCTCTTTGAACCACGTTCAGGTAGCGGTGGATCGGTAAATGGTTGTGATGCGCTGAACGGGAACAGCTGAATTTGTCGGCTCACAGCAGACAGCCACCTTGTATGTTAAATATCCCTATGCCTTTGAGAAAGGCCTTTGGTTCTGAAGCGTTTATTTATTTGTTTGTTTCTTCTTCCTTTAATTACCGTTCACTGTGTCTGTGCTACGGACTCCGCTGCCCTGTGACTTCTGCTCCTCCACTTCTCTGTCCTTTGCATCCGGATGAGCTGAGCTCACATCTGGCCAGTGCTGCTCTTTTCCTCCCTTACTTCTGCCTCTTCCCCACCAAATCCTGTGTAGAGCCCCTCTGACTGTATCGTATGTGCTGTAGCTTGCTTCTTTTTTGCTTCAAAGACCTTTTAAAAACGCTGTTTGCGGGTGGATTGGAGCATGTAATTTAATCCGGTGCTCCTGCAGCCCTTTGCTCTGGCTGGCATCAGCTGATGCTGCGGCTTATCTAAACATGCTGCAGACTTCGGGATGTTTTTTCCCCTGGGGGATTGACTTCCTGTGATAAAATGTGATTCCCTTTTAAAGCAGAGCTCCGTGGTTGTATAATGAGAGTAGGAAATGGTCCAAAAGTGACACAGGGAGAATAGAAGAGTTATTTTGGTAACTGACCGTTAGTCGGGAGAACAGCAAACACGCTCGGGAGCGCGCTGGCCACTTGAATTCTCTTAGGAAAGTGAGAGGAATGCGTCTGAGCAGTCGGGTGCCCAGGTCAGGGCAGCGCAGGGAGGTCACGCTAGGGATGAAGCCGTTCAGCGCACATCTCGGGTTCCTCCTCAAAGAATTAACTCTTCCCAAACTCCATGCGCCCTCCTCCATTAGCTGCTGTGTGGCTCTGGAGAGTAATGCACCTTCAAGTGCATTCTCGCTGGTGTTCGGGTGGATTTAAATCAATATCGCTTGTGGTTTTTTGTAGAAGGCCCTTTTAAGGAAATTTAAGATTGATTCCAGATCTTTATGTTTTATTGTGTAGTGAGATAATTTTCTGTCTTCTTGCTCATTGTGGTTTTGATTTATTTATTGCTCTTTATTTATTTATGCTATTCTCATGGTTTTGTATCAGCTTGCCTCAAAGGAGTGGGGGCAGGGAATGAGGCCACCAGTCATTTAGTTCCCAGCTCCATTACTTTCTCTCTGCTCCTCCAGTAACCTGTGCTGGAGTGTTCAGCTTGGAAATCGTGCTGATGCTTTAAAGTGACATCTCCAGCCAAAGAAGTGGGGGAATGTGCTGCTCTTGGGCCACGGTTTCAGTCTGATTTCATATATGAAGATGCAGTGGTGTGGAGAATACATTTCTGGCTCTTGGGGGACGGTCTGAGGTCAGCGTATCTGGGTTTTTGGCAGAGTTCAAGTGTGCTGGTGTGTTCCAGGACATGGGGGACTTCTGAACAGCACTGTAATATTGGCACGGTTTTCTCCTGCATACAAGAGCAAAGGGGGGCTCTGAGTTTCTGTACGTGTAATAATTACACCTGTGGAGTCTAGTTTGAGAATTACTCCTTTTAAAGCCCAAACTGGTAGGTGTCGACCAGCTATTCTGGAATCATGAGCTGCTCTCTCCAGCCTCTAAAATCCTTCTCTTTGTCAGCTTTTTATTAACGAAATTGCACGTGGGGAGCGGGAGGAACACGGGTTGGCTGGAGAAGCCGTGTGAAGGCCAAGGATTGATCAAAACTCACCGACTGTTCTTCCTTCGAGTCCGGGGATGTTTATTTTCTCTAGTGTGCAGTTGATGTATAGCCCTATTTTTCAGCAGGCAAATATGCTGAGTGTGCCTCTTACATTCCCAACTGAAATACTCTGGCAAGCTTCACATCTAATATCATTTGGACGTGCTGATGTCATCAAACGGTTGAATGTGGACTGCACAGGAAATGGTATAGTGCACAACTTGCTCTTAGTCTGTTGAAATGGAAGCACATTTGTTATTTTTATATATTTTTACAGTAGGCATTTGTGGTATTCAGTAAGTTCACCTTTCCTCATTCGTTTTAATTGAAGATATGGCAATTTATTGAACAGCCAAGGCTAACGGGGGAGCAAAGACTGATGTGTTACGTATCCTTAACCTATCATCAGCATTTCAGTGGGAGTTATTTGTGTAGCTCTATTCTAACAATTAACCATTTTGCAAACGTGGAGGAGTGATGCTGTGAGTACATGAAAATGGTTGAAATATGATTGTAGAACTGGAAAACCGTGCCTTTTTCTGAACAGCTGTACTATTCTTTAAAAGAAACATCACCGTTTCCAGGTGGAGGAATAAAATACAAACCGCAGTGAAGCCACTGAAGCGGAGTGGGATGTGAAAGCTGCTCTGGCACACGCGGTCGCCTCCAGCGGGATCCTTCTCCGTGCTGAGTTTTCAAGCCGTGCCTTTGAGGAAAGGTGACTTCCCAAGTGACTTGGAGGGCCTACATTTTGTCCTTAAATCGTTTTAATTTTCAAATTAAAGGCCGTTGGATCTAATTATTTAGGCAACAAAAGCCTTGGACTGAGCTGAAAGATGTTCGTGGGTTATCCAGAGGAGTCGGGCTGCGGTACCATGGGAGCCGTGCATCCCCAGCTGCCCTTCTCCTTGACCAAGTTGGGATTTTCTGAGGCATTTGCTGTCAGCAGGCCTACAAATGCGTTACTTTCCAGCCTAAACTGTTTTTTGTGCGAATGGAGGTAGTAAAAAAAAGATCAGAGGCATAAGCGGAATATATTGGGGGAGAATAAAAGCAAATAATTGAGCACGGGTAGCAGAGGAACAGGGTAAATTAGTCACGTTAGTGGCTAAAGAACCCAGCCCAAAAGTCTCCGTATCTCCAAATTACTCTCTTTAGTTCCCGCTGTTACCTTTGTCCCCTTGGCGCTGTTTGCCACACCTGCCGGTCGCTCCGGTGGCTCTCGTGTCCCTGCTTGGCATCCCAGGGAGCTCTTCTTGTCATCTTGCCAAGTACGGGAGCCGTAAGTTCTCGATGAAATGCCTAATACAAATGCCTAATACACCTATACTTTTTGGAAGCATAATACCAAAAAAGGGAGTTGTATACTGAGAGGGCCGTTTTCATCTGCTAAACAGGGACGTATTTTATGGAGTTGACTCAAATCTTACTTTTTTAGTCTGGAGATTGCCGGTGAATGGTTCTCTCAGCTAGTTGTTACTAAATGACTTCTGCATTTTGATTCATGTCGGTTGTGTGCTTTGCAACGCTAAATCTTAATTCTGCGTCCGTTTTTCTTCCACTTTTGATGGCCGAGGTGAGAACTCTTGCACGACGGGGATAAAACCGCGGGGCAGGTCTCGGAGGGGGTTCAGAGGGCGGGCGGCCCAGCCGCAGCGGGGTGACCTGGTGCCCGGGTGCCAGCGGCCCTGTGCTCTGCCTGCCGTCCGCAGCATTAGTCCTGCTTTGTCCAGCAAGCCACGGAGCGCAGAAACACTTACTGAAACACCAGTCAGGGCCCAGAGTGGTTGGTTAGGAGCGGGACAGACAGACAGGCTTTGTAAGTCATGCGTTTAGGCTTGGCTTATGCACAAAGCCTGACCCCTGTGTGTGAAGCGCCTAGTGCCAATGTTTGGTTGGTAACGTGCTTTCCAAAAGTGTGGCGGGTGGGTTTGAACGGTCAGGGTGGGGAGGAGACAACCAGGATCTCAACTCCCGAGACGTGAAAAGAGTGGTACTACGGCCACTACTTCATGTATAGGTGTATATACTCATGTTTTATTCTTGCTCGTTTTTCAGCAAGGCTGCCTTGCGCAGTAGCAGCCTCCTCCTTCCATACTGCACGTTCTTTGCCTTCAGCCCCAGCCCACGTTTGGGCAGCCGAGGGTATTTTCTTGTCGCTTCTGGAAAAAATGCCAAGTGTAAGTCAAGTGGTGTTCTGGAGTCTATCAGTGGGTGTTGTGTCAAACACCACGGAGAAACCAAACACAGCCCGAAACAGAAAAGGAAACCAAACACAACCCAAACCAACCAACCCCCCCCAAAAGAAAAAAAGCACCCTCCCCCGCCTCCACTTCCCAGACCACTCTGATAACTTGCCAGAAGTCATCCCCTTATGATTCTAATAATTTGGCTAAAAAGTTAAAACCCTAAACTTACAAATATTCTAAATCTGAAGAGGTAGAAATGTACGAAGGAGAAAAAAAGAGAGGCTACTGAATATTGCCGAATAATAAAATGCACCTTTCCATAAAACATCTTTCCCAAACTGGAGCGAGCTGTCTGCAGTCCGACAGCTCAGAACAAAAGGCTTTGTGGTCGGGTTTGCTGTTGGGAGAGACCTCATCCCCGTGCACAGGCGCTCGCTGAGCAACGCGTGGACCGTTTGCTCAAACACGACGGTCCTGCCGGGCTGAGCCCCATCGGGGCGGTTTGGGGCACCCATTGGGGCCGTTGGGGTGCTGGACGGAGCCGCAGGACCCATGGGTCGCGATCGTGTTGTGGCAGCAGGTCGGAGGTGCCGTCTGTGCAGCTTCTCAGGTTGGTTCAGAAACAAGAGCTGACCTCCGAGGTGGCTTAAGGAAGAGCTTGTGGGTTCTGTGCACTTATTTTTCTGGAAATCGCACTGGTTTTTTTTTTTTTGAAGACTCTATAGGAAAAACTCATTAAAAATGACGTGACGCTGATCCCTAGCTTCATAGTTTTAGGTTATTTATGTTAAAGTTTAGTGCAGCGAATCAGTAAGAATTCTGTATTAAATTCGCCAGTCTGTATTTTGCACTGAACTCCTGCCTTGCCGGGGTCAGAAATGAAGTCATTTCTTACCAGATGTTCCCTTTAGATGAACTTGTCACAGACTTACACCAGAAAAGCATCGAGTGCCTCCTGGAGCTCCTGCACAGGGACGCTGGGGGCGACCCGGCGTGTTTGCTGGGAAACGTGCGTGCCGGGCACTGGTGCTGCTGGAACGAGCTCTCGGCTCTGCCAAGTGAAACAGCCGAGGGCTTTTGTTCTTCCGCCCCGTCCCTTGCCGCGGGCACCGCCAGGGCTGGGGTACACCATGATTGACTTTCCACAAAGATTCTGGAAGCAATGGGATTTTACTTAGTAACGCAAGCTACTAGTAGCGGTGTGTGGTGAAATGCTACGTGCTTTCTAGCTGTTTTTGCTTTAAAAATTATCAAATTGCCGCTTTAAAATATGTGGTTGACTGGAAGAGCTTTGTGTAGGAAGAGCAAACTCCTGCGGTTCTGGTGGGAGTTGCCGGTTGTATCTGTGTCGCTGGCGGAGCTGGAATTCAGCGCTGTGCCAGGAACAAGGGGAGGCTGGCTCGCTCCAGGTCTCCTTTAAACACCACAAGTTGTAGCGTTTGTTGTTTGTGCTCCCTCGGGTTCTCACGCCGTGGGGTGGGTTGTTGTCCTTGGATGCATCGGGAGCCGGTGCCGGTTTAAAATGCACCATCCGTGTGCAGGGGCAGCCAAAAAGCTGCAGTCTGCTCGAGCGCAAATACTTCATTTCTGTCAATTAATGAAATGCTGAGAACTGTAAAACAAAAAAGCAGGCTGGTAGAATGATATTTCTTTAATTTGCCTTTGCAGTAAGGGATTGTTGCTTGGGTCAGTGGAGGCCTTGATACACTGAATAATGACGCTTGGAGTATCTGTGCGTGTTCTCCCTGCTGTGTGTGGGCTTCTCGTGGCTCTGCAGATCCCAATTCCGATAGCTGCGAGGGGCAGAGATCAGCTGGATTAAACACACTGCTGGAAACTGGCTTTATGGGCACATTCGAAGGGGATTTTCTTCCTTTGGCTGTAGTACAGTATTGATTTTACTCACGTAGCTTTTGGTTTCCGGAGGCATCACTTGGGATGTTGAAGGCAGTCAGTCTGTGCACTGATTTATTCGGCGGTGATGCAAAGTGACGCACGGTCCTGATGGGAAGCGGCTGCTGGTCTGAGATCTTCCCAGCAGCGATCGCCTGCCTTGATAAGCACAGAACAAGTGTCCGGGAACGGTTCCACCGGGTCCCTTCGCTCGGGGCATCGCTGTCATGGTGGCATGGATGAACTGATGCTGCTCTGAAGTAAAGCAGGTCTGTGCGGAAGGATCTTCCAAGATGCTGAGTCTCTCACTTCTGTTTCTTTCCTGCAGTTCTTCTCCATCTCACTTTTTCTTTACTGCGATTAAATAGCGATTTGCAAAACTGCAGCAAAATCCAAGTGCTGCAGTCTCGTGTCCTCCGCGCCTCTGGCTGCTTTGGTCATGGCCAGAATGACTGATAAGTTAAAAAATATCACATTTAAGGATGTATCCCAGTGTATCAGGGCACAGCGGACGTGGGTGAATGGCCTCGCCCCCCGGTGCTCTGCAGCTCTCTCTGCGGGGTGTTATTATCGTTATAGAGCCTGGCGGTGGCAAATCCACCCTTGTGTGGATTGGATCTGGGGTCCTGAAGCCATCTGGTCCTCTGTCCTGGTTTGACACAGCTGTCTGCACCGTGTTGGGGCCTGTTGGCATCTCACGTTGGGTACCAAGGCTTGATCCCACTCGTTCACACTGAATTGAACAAATCTGTTTTGAAGGCGGTTGCATAATGGGGAATCAGTGTATTTCCTCTGTTCTAAGTAATGGTTTGGTAGCTTTAGAAACCTTGATTATCTTCTACCGTTGTAAGGAAACGTCTGCAGGATTCACCAGGTAGCTTCAAGGGCAGCCACTTCTGTCTTGAATTCGCCAAGGAGTGATATTGTGTTGTAAAAGCCATAAAAGCTGTAGTTTTGATGCAGAATATGTGGACGTTTTGGCTCAAACTGAAGGTTTACTTGCAACCAGTCTTATTCTGGCTGCTTGGTTTCTCACGCACTTGTCAAACAGGGAGACTTTTCCAGGTGGAGCTGTTTGTGTTTTCCCATGCGAATCCCATGGGGACTCGCCTCCTGGGGGGAGACACAAGTTTCCTCTGTGCCAGGACTTTGTTTTTCACGTCTCAAGCATTAACTGTTCTGGAGAGCCCCAGAAGCTCTGGTGAGCTGGGCTTTGTGCCTCGGCAATGTGATACACCGCCTCAGAGGCCAGTGACTAATTGTTAATGATCTCAGCCATATCTGGCTACACGGTTCTGACCTTTATCTCCCTTCTTGCCTTTCCCCAGGTGCGGGTATCGCTTTCTGCCTGCACCGGAGCACAAAGCCGCTCTGGCCCGCTCTGATTTTAGCGGGGAGTCGGAAACGTGGGCGCTGGATGAGAAATAACGGGAGAACGTTGGTTTGCTTTTGAGTGCTGGTTGCTGTGGTGGCAGAGGTCGGTCTGAACTTGGGAATATGCTCATATTAATGTCTGTACTTATTGTGTCATTAACTTTTCTATTAGAGGGTGCCCTCTAGTCTAGAAGCAAATACTTTGATATCAAGTAAAGCTTATAGTTTCTGTGCTACCACACAGCTGAAACTCCTTTTTAGCTTGAAGAACAGCTGCCTCCTTCTGATCCATATTCACATTTTGGCTTTGAGGACGCAGAGAGAATTCTATTGATGGTGCAGAGACTGTAAACCTGTTCTCTTTGTGCAATGTAAAATCCAGGTTACATTTTTCATACATTGCTTGGTGTACTAGTTGCGTTGCTGTTTGGCATCATTTAAAAGTAAGCTGTATTCCCTCTGTCTAATACGAGCTGACGATGCATCTTTTGTATCATCACTGGCTAAATAACAGTCCCGAAATCGATACGGAAAATGTGAAAGGAAAATCAGGTTCTGTTGCTTGTAACTACTGAATTTTGGCATGGAATTATAATTTCCATCGGTAGTGGATTCCACAAAAATCAAGCAGAAAAGCACATTGATTTCTAGCACTTCAGTAGGAGTCTTGTGTGTGTGTATTTGTTCCCCTGCCCTTTTCTCCTTCTGTTTCTTGCTGCCGTTTTGCCCCTCGAGAAAGCGGAGAAGTTTCCTTGGCTGCCCCGTTATATGGAAGGGACGAGCATCTCTGTCTCTGGGAAACGTCGCTGCCCGTTGTGTGTGAGAGCGCGGTGAGGACAGTAACCGTAGAGCCACGGTGGGAGCTCTGTCCTGCTCTTTGCTGTGGAAACGTGTGCCCCGAGCTCAGAGCTGCTCCCAGACTTAAATCTCTAAAGAGCAACTAGTTCATAAAAGATAGCAGCGTAAACAAAGACACTGAGTTTGCTGTTGTGTGGATTCATCTTCGAGTGGCTGGTTTTTAAGGGCGTATTTAACGCCCATTTCAGTTCCTCTTAAATGTTCCTAAACAGCTTAAATATTTAACCTAAAACACACAGGTTATTAAACCTGTCAAACTGATCTGCTTGGGTACTGGTGTTTATTTCAAGCATATCTGGGCATGAGAACTTGGCCTATATCGGTGGCCTTTCTGTGGACTATCTTATGGTTTTGGTGTTGTATGTGTGCTTGGTTTTTAACTAACTAACGTGTACTTCCAGAGCCTGGAACCCGGGGTGCTGCTCAGCCTGCCGGGTGTGTTCTGCTTCCTTTTGGTACTTGATGGGTGCTGGTGGTTTTTTCCTTTATCTCCAAAGCATCTGGTATAAAATCTACTGTCATCAATAAGTTTGCAAACCAAAAATCAAAAAATTCAATTAATCCTAGGTCTCTGTGTCTTGAAGGCAGGTCAGGGTCGAGACGGGGGGTGGAGAAGCGCAGAGCAACAGCGGTGCCACGTCGGAGTCCCCATGGCCGCATAAAACCCGTTTGCAAGCACCACGTAAAGCTCAGCTTAGGGAGCACACGCTGTTCTCTGGGTGGCTCCTCTGACATAACCTTTCTGGCGGGTTGGTAGGTGGTGGTGGAAGGTGTGCAGGCTCTGGAGGGCTCCGTGAAGTCCCTTAGCGCTGTCCCTGAGCGGTGACCTTGGCTCCTGACGTGTCACCACTGAGCCAGTGTGCAAGGGCCCAAAGAGCTGGGGAATCCAGACTCCTCATTGTTTGCCCACGCTAGTGCATTAGCTGACGCTGCAGACAACACTTAATCTGCTCTAATTTGGTAAAATTGCTGTTGGCACCTGTAACTTCCTCCTCGCTTTTCCTTCCCTGAGGCAGGACGGCGTCTCACAGCCCAAGTGAGCTCATGGGTTCTCCATCCAGCAGCTGGGTGTATTTGATACACGCTCATGGTGTATTTTTAGCTGTGCATCGCTGACCGCTCTGGCTCTTTGATCTGCGCAGGGCGAGTTTAGCATCTGGGAGAGCAGAAAGGAAACGAGGAGCCCTGTTCTCGAACCATCTCCAGATGTGCCAGATGAGGCTGTGGGGCGGTGACCGTGTTCTGTACTGCCGCACTGGTGGGGACGGAATGAGTAGGGGAAGGATGCTTTTCATTTTACGTGTTGAACAGCCTGTTATCTACTGAAACCTGCTTGAGGCTTGTTTGCTGGGCTTGGGACCTCAGTGCCTTTTATGACTTGCAGCTAGAAGCCTTATGGTTCTTCCTCGTCCTCCTCACCTGTGTCTGAAACGGCTGCCTCCGTGGAGCAAAAATGAAGCGTTAACTGTGGCGTGAAGGGGACTGAGCTCAAAGTTGTTCTGCAAAGTGAGACCAGAGTGTCCATGCAGTTGAGAAATGCAGCTGCTGGAGTAACGTTTGGCTGTGCGGAGGGTGAGGCGAGGATCCGGGCAGCTCAGTGCTGGTTCAGGTCACCGAGCTGGCAGCCGTGGCTCAGACTGCTGAAAACGTGTGGTCACCTCGCACTTTGGCTTGTTTGCTACCCAACCTTTTAAAAGGTGTGAGAAGTGAACCAGGGTGGTGAGGGGGGAGCTGCGCTGGACATAGCCCTATATTTTAGGTGATGTTATGGATGGGGGACCTGTGCTGGGAAGGGAAGAGGAGAACACGTGGAGATGGGCGCTTGTCCACGCTGACCTCCCAAGGGGTGACCTGTGGAAAACGGGTGTGCCAGGCATGAGGTTTAGATTAAAAGAACCAGCCGGAGCAGAGAGGCTTCCTAAAGACCAGCAACAATGATAATGACTTGTGATGAAGAAAGCATTGAGAGGGAAGACCTTGCAAACAACGCTGTTTCTTACGGCCGCAGGCTGGGGAGCCTTTCCTGGGGCCGTGTTCTTCGGGCTGGACTGGGGAGTTCCGGGAAGCTGGGCTGACGGGAGTACCCAAACAGTTGAAGTAAAAGCTGCTCACAGTCTGGCGTCTCTGGCTATACCTGTGCGAGGGAATTACGTTGTACTTGGTGACTTCTGGCAGCGCTGGAAGACGGTGTCTGTGTGGTTTGGTTTTCAGAAGATTTCCTGTAGCAATCCATGGCTTTAGGGCAAAGCTGGTGGATGGTGTTGAGGAGCCAGCGCGGACCAGGAGGTGTTTGTGTGCGGCCACCCTGGCTGGAAGAGTCGGACTGGATGAGTGTGACCACGGCCCCTTCATGGTCCCCGCGGAGCCTGCGCTGACACTGAACATCCAGCATCCTCGCGGGGACGTCGCCTCCGCGCTCCCTCCGTGCTCCCTGCTGATTGCAGGACATGCAGTCAGCTCCACCGCCTCTCATTAGGGGGCAAGTGGCATTTGAATAATGAAAGCTGCTTTTTCTCCTCAAGCCATCATTAGTGTCCAGCCCCAGCTGAGGAATTCGGCTTAACTCAAGGGTGTTCCTATTTCAGTCCTAGTTCACAACTTGACTCAGGGTCTTGCTGCTCCTTTTTTTAATGCGCATGCAACTGAATCTTTACTTTATGAACCTCCATAACATCTCAGATCATTAAAAATGCCTATTTTGGGTCTATCCTATCCAAAAAAGATGGCAGGCTGCGTGGGCCTGTGCTTTGGCAGATAAAGCGCATGACAGGAGTCCCAGCGGAGCGGTGTTGATTAGATCTAACAGGAAGAAGAATTCCGGAATTCTTGATACCTTTATTTTTAGCCGCAGTTTGGCTGGGCTGGCGGCTTACTGTTCAGTGAATGGCTCCAAAAATAAATCTTTCAGGAGAGGATTAAACTTGAATGTGAGAGGCACATTTTCTTATGCATCGGTGTTCATGGGGGGACGTGGCCAGAAATCAGCGGGCTCCTGAGACGCGGCTGTTCTGAGCCCACGCTGGAGCTGCTGGCACCAGGGCGGGGGAGCTGCGGGAGGGCAACCGCCAGGGCTAATTGTGGTTAATTTGTCCCGTTAGCAGCACAGCTCTTCAGCTGTGAAACAGATCCTTTGGTCTGGCTCAAATCACTTGCTTTATTGAGTTTCTGCTGCAGAGGAATGGGCTTCATTGTTTCTCCCCAAGGGCATTTTCTGCCTTGGTTTTTGATTTGTGTGCCTTTGTTTTTTGTTTGTGTGAATCCGGATGTTTGTGTGTTAAGTGTGCTGGGTTTTTATGTTTAGACAAATCTGAACGATCTATAGAAAGATTCAAAGATGTTCTCTATCAAAGTATTTGATCTCGGCGTTCTCGTGGTGTTTTCATGTGCAGTTGACTGTTCGCTTCCACCCTCCCCAGGCTCTTTGGTTTTACACTAACGAACCGAAGAGCTCACCCCTTAATGAGCGTCTCTTGCACTGTCCAGCCTTCGGGGACCGTTCTGGAAGGTCCCTGCTGGGGCTCTGACAGCGGTGAGTTGCCAGGCTGTGACTCACTCTTCCCGCTCTCCCCAGTCATTGCCCATCGTTGCTCTGTTCAATTTTTTCCTCTGTGCTATAAAAACAGCGGCGCTTGTGCAGCTGCTGATTCATTGACTGCAGGAACCTCGCTGCTTTGACTTTGTCAACCCGAGTTGCTGCAGAAGACTTCGTTAGAGCCTGTCGTCTGTGGTGAGGATGAAATGTGGATGCTAGCACTGAGCATCCTCCTGCTTTACAGCTGAGGGCTTTTGTTCCTCTGTTCTCCCTGCAGTGGGAAGCGTCGTCCTGCAAGCGCTCAGCATTGCGTGACTGCTGGGGAAGCCGGGCTTGCTGCTCATCAATATTGAAGATGATTCACTCTTGGAGTTGAGTGAAACTCCGTCTTGTGTTTGGAAGACTCTCTAAATTATTAGTTTAACTTCAGCACTTTCCTTCTGTCCTGGGAGGATCTCGGCTCCAAGGCCTGGAGTCCAGTCTAAGCCCAGTCTCCTGCAAATACTCTCAGCTTTTTCTAAGGTGCCTCGTGCAAGCGTGCGAGCAGGAATTTGGTGCTCCACAAAAATTCCACTATATATTTGAGAATAAATGATCATTTAGGATCTTGGTGAGTTCAGTTATGGGCAAGGAGCTGCTGGCTCTAAAGGTGGTTTTCCTCGTGTCAGAGCGTTGGAATGAACTTGCCGTGAGCATTATTCCTCCGGGAAAGGGCTGGGATGAGAACCTGAGATGCTTTAATCTCCGGGTTTCGCGGCGCCCGTGTATATATAGCTCAGGGTTTCCAAGCCGTTGCCTTTGCCCCGTGGTATTTGGCAACGTGACGCTGTTTGCATGTGGAATCCAGAGCTGCGTGTGCGCGCCCGCTCGGCTCCTCGTGGCCCATGCGGATTGGAGACGGGAGCTATTTAAAGGCAGCTGTTTAGCTCGAGATTTGCAAACAAAGTGTGAAGGCTGAGAGACAAGAGGAAGAGCGAAAAGATCGAGTGGCTTGTTCTGCCGGGAGATGGGAAGCGCAGCCTCCCGAATCCGGGCATGAGAAAACAGAGTGGTGCTTGTTTAGAGAAACAGAGGGAGCCCGTGGAGGCATCTGGTGTGAGAACTGGCACGTTCCTTCTGTTAGAGACTTAACTGCGCTGGAGTGTGTTGTATTTAGCTGGGGAAGAGCGACGGTCCTGCACAGAACGGGAGGTTTGCTCCGGTATCTCTCTCTGTGGCAGGACAGCGAGAGAAGGGGAGCTGGAGGCAAACCCTGTTCATACAGATCGTATAAATTACGGGGACCAGAGGCCGTCTAGTGTGATAAGCTGCTGAGGTGGCTGCAGGGGGGCTGCTCGCGCTGGTTTTGGGTGGTTTTCAAGGTGAGCTGTACGCGTTTCTCATGGGCCAAGTGGGGAGTGTCCTCTGGCCCCAAAGGGCCACCGGAGACTGGCAGGGACAAAAATAGTTGTCACTTAAGGCGGTAAGAACCTTCCAAATGATAAATAAATAAATGAATCGTTAATGTCGGCCCTGAAATATGTATGTGCTTTCGTGACTCTTCAGAATAGCTGTTGTATTATGGATGGGGTGAGTTTGATGGGCTCTCAGGTGAGAGGGAACAGGAGGTGGGGATGGGGAGTCAGAGGAAAGCAGTTTGGTGTATTATGGGGATGAAAGCAAGTCGGTGGGGGAAGAATAAAGCCAGCTATGTAGAAAACTGGGTGAAGGTAGAGAAGCCATTGAAATGTGCAGTAACCAAAGCACGAGGAGCTTGGGAAGCAGAAGAGCTGAGGAACAAGAAGTTCTGGTGCAGGACGTGGAGGTGGATCTTACCGGGCCAGCGGATGCGATGGGGCTGCGTGCCAGGCACGGCCTGTTAGTGACAGCGCGGGGAGATAAGCGTGCAGGCGGGTGCGGTGCCTGCGCTTGTAGGCTGCTCGTCCTCTCCAGTGGCGCTTTGCACCTAATCAGAATCGTGCTGGAGAGAAACCGGGTTGCCAACTTGGAATCGGGGTCACAATGGATAGCTGGATGTCTCTAACATTAAAATAGCTTCCAGTAATATTTCTCCAAAATGGAAAACCATTACAGCTCATGGTGGAACACAGAAGTCAGTATTTGCTGGCCAGGTGATAACTTCTTTTAATTTCTGTTGTACCTTCTCTCTGCCAGCACTTTGTAAGCGGTTGGGCTCCCCCCGTTCATTAGGTGGGGGGACAAGCAGCCTTCACACCTGGGGGGTCAGCCCACCGTGGCAGCGCAGGATTTCGAGCAGCTAGAGGTGAATGCTTATCAAGGGCAGAAATGTGTTTGCCAGACGAACCCACTGGATTAGACTTTCCTGGTTGATCCAGCACTGCCCCATTTGGATGGAGTTGCAACGCCCAAATAAACAACAAATACTTCTCGTTTTCTTTGTTCTGCTGCAAAAGATAGGGCTGTGTGTTTGTTTGGTTTTGTTTTTTCCTTAGCAAATAACGTTTGTTTTCAGCACAAGTTGGAATGTCTGGTGGGTGAGCCTGGTGAGCTGGTGGGCTCAGAGCAGCAGGTGTGGGGTGAGCTCTAGTGGAACAGGCCCCCGATGTCCCCATTGATCACGGGGGGACTAAACTGCAAATCCCGGGGTGGAAAGAGAAACGAGGCGTTGGTGCCGTGTGCTGGAGCTCCTCCCGTCCAAAGGGCAGCGCTAGCGTCGCCACAGCAGCCAGGCCCAGCCAGAATGCTCCTGTGGCTCAGTCACACCCAAGGCATTTCTCCATCCCTCAGTTCACTCCCTTTCTGGAGGGAACGAGGCTATTGCAGCAGGTTTTTCTCCCTCCTGAGTGCTTTACCTCTTCGTAAAGCTGCAATGATAGTATTTTCCCTGCTTTCTCTCATGTAAGTGATGCTCCAGTTCCCCGTGGGCAGCGGAGCGAGCGCTGGTGGCCGAGTTTGTGCCCCGAGCAGGTCCCGGGGCGTTCTGTGCCGAGGCTGCCTGGGTTACGCTGGACAATGGCTTGGGTGTTTCTCCATGTGGGTTGAGATACTTCATGCTCTGTGGAAACAAATACAAACTAAATGGGGAGGACAGGGAGGAGTATTTTGATAGGTTTGTTTTTTTGTTTTGTGGATATGCTTGTTTCACAATGAAGCATAATGAACAAAGCGTAAAATATCGTGTAGAAGAATTTGGAACACAAGACTCAGTAGATAAGGAGGTGTTTCCCTGGTAAAGCTGGTGGCTATAGCTTCACTGAAATAATGGAAAACACACCAAAAATAGCCTGATGTGTGCAAATGAAATACAACTCTTGTGTGTTTGGGTTTTTTTAACAATTTCGCTTTAAGATATTACTCCAAGTATAATTAATCCTTAAAAGAACACAGCACATGTATTCCGGCTGCGTAACACATCCAGCAATACCCGTTGGTTTTGCCTTGTGGATGGATTTAAAGACTGTGCAGGAGGGTCCGCTTGGACGCTTTAACGGGGTGTTTGCAAAGAGCTGTGGAGATGCACAATGAGGGAGAAGTCGCTCGCAGTTCTCATGGTGTGTCCTCAATAGCTCGAGCAAGCGTTGATGTGAACTAGCACCCGCCAGCTGGACTCGTGCTGCTCCTGGTGCTGCACAAGCTGCCTGCTGGCCGTGCGGGGCTGCAGCGGGGCGTCTCAAGGCTCGGTTAGTTCTGAGTACTGTAAATCATCTCCCAGTGAGCCGAGTTCCAGGTGCTCTCGTTGTGGGCTCTCCTTTAACTGTGGCCGCCTTGTGTTTTGCAGATAAGCAGTATCCGAAGACCGAAGGGCCTGCCCGAGGGAACGTCTGCTTTGAGGTATGAGCTGCTCTTCTAACGACACGACACCAGATATTGAATTAAAAGCAAAGGTTTGACATGTCTGTGTGCACACACCGAAACTCCATCTGTTGTGGGAAACCCAGCCGCTGCCTGGAGGTGTGAACTGTGCCCGTCTGCAGAGGGTCAGCAGCAAAGGCTGGCTGGGGCGGGGGCATCCAACGGCGTCCCCGTGGCTGTGAAAGGCGTTATTCAGAGTTCTGCCAACAAACGTTGCTGAAACGCACTTACCTTTCCATTCTTGTATGTTAAACACTCCATTTACCAGTCTTTTTGCATCCTTTTGGGTATTTATTGAAGTTCCTAACATCCCCCTGCTTCTGTTTGAGAGAGCAGCGCTGCGTGTGATCCCAGCAATGTCATTTCTGGCCACTTGGACCTTCTTTTCTTTCTCTTTCTGCTCCAAAGGGCAGACGTCTTGTTTAACTTGGGCACTGAAACCTTCTTAGCAGAGTAAGAGGGATACAGAAGGTGAAAATGAGCAAACGAGTAATTAAACCCCAAGTCTGCTCTGGTTTGTGGGGAGTTCGGAGCAGTGGGTCGTTAGTTCCTCATCCCGTGTGGAGGCACCGTAACGCTGCTTGGACTGCCGTTTGTCGTCAGGTCTGCATGCTGAGAATACGTGAGGTGCAGGTGCTCACGTAACTTGTTTTAGTGAAGGAATTGCGGTTTTTTCGTGGTGTTTACATGGACCGCGGGACCTGGCGTCTGTGTGTCGCAGCTGGATTAGCCGGCAGTGGTTGCTCTCACACCCTGCCTGTTCCTGGGAGCACTCTCACCCTGTTTACTCCCCTGATTAACATGAGTACTTCTCCCTGCCTTCACCTGAAGGTAGTTTAGAGTGTAAGCCAAGGAAACGCAGGGCACAGGCTGCTCAGGAGTGGCCGAGCTGTTCTGTCCGTCTGTCCATGCCATCCAAAGTGCCCGGCTGTGAAGAACGCAGAGGAGACAGACAGATGCAGTTCAGTTACGTCTTGTTTGCACATCACCAGCTCTGTCTACCGGGGTTTCCTAAAACTGTCTTGATGTGACAGTAGCCTTGCGTGTGTCCTGAAACTCTGTTATGGCTCTGGGATAAAATTGTTCCTAAATATGCCTTTTTTTTTTTTAGTCTCCTTAAATGGCAGGCGCAGAGATAACGGCAGAGGCGCCAAGTTCTGCGTTTGCAGTCGGCTGATGCTCTTGTGTGTCCATTTGTGACGCGGCTGGGGCAGCCACACGTGCGCCGCGTTGCCCGGTGCGCAGCCACACTGCCTGAAATCCTCTAAAAGTCAGAACAAAAGCCAAACAAGACGGTTTTGTCCCCTGGGCGGGGTGGAGGGCAGGAGGTGCCCCCGGGTGCTGTGTGTGTCTTTCGCGGGGCCATGGGAGGTGGATTGTCCCTTGTCCTGCGGGACCGAGCACTGTGTGCAGCTGGGCAGAGGTGGTGGAGCTGTGTAAAGGCCCTTCCTGCACCTTCTGGGCTTCAGCTTCTTGTTTCCCTCCTTTCCAGGTCTCTTAGCTCCGATCAATGCGACCTTATGTCTGCCAGACTCCTTGCATGTCTGGAATTGATCTCAGTCTTCCACTTTACTGGGTCATGTCATTAACTCCCAAGTTGTCTAAGGGGTGAGTTTGCTGTGAGTTTGCTAATTTTCCTCCTTTCTCTTCCCATTGTCCAAAAAAATGAGAGTTACAGCGTAAGCTGCCCCTCGGAGCCCCAGGAATACATGTCGTTGTACCACTCAACATTTGTTGTTCGGTGCTTTCAGGACTTGGAAACCAAACAGGTGTTTCCCACAGACTGTATTCAGCAGCTAAAAATGCTTCCTGCGGTAATTTATCCGGGAACATGTAATCCGCGCTGGATGAATGACTGCAGCTTCCTCCCCGGCATCCTCCGAGGAGCAGCAGTTGCCATTGTGCGCGTGGGGCCGGCGCCGCCTGCGCGCTCCCGTGGAGCCACCGCGAGGAGCATCCCCCGTTCTCTACCAAACAAGACAAAATCCTGTTTGGCTCGGACTGTCCCTCGGAGATCAATGGGCTCTCCCTGCGCGCCCTGTTCTGGGCGCTTCTGACCAAGCGCAGTTGCGTGTTTGGTCATCTTGCTTTCTTAAACTGCAAATGCTGACCGTGACTCCTGTGGCACCTGGAACTTCATTGGGTTATTGTGTTGGTGACATGTATAGGTGGCGGAAAGTACTTATAAAAACACTACCTGATGGATTAGTTAATATTTTTTTGTGTAACTGCTCTAGCTGGGAAGAAACACGCACAAACCCCATCTGGAGCATCAGTTTCATTGCTGAGAAGTGCACTCGGCTGGGGCCGCTGCTGCCATAGCTGTGGGGCCGGGACAGCCCCGCTCCCCAGCACACAATTCTGCCCAGATAAGACACGCAGATAAGAAAGAGCTTTTCTGTGCCTGAGCAAACCGGGGGCTGCGTGTCCTCCCCAGATTGTGCCATTGCTGGTGTGTTATCGCCCCCCCTTTTAAAAGGGGTGGAGGAGGCATGTGCTGACCTCCCAGGCTGAGGATGCTGAGAACAGAACCTCAGGGTTCAGCCCTTGGGAGGAAGGTAACGCTCCTGTGTCATTTACCACATAGGGTTTGACTTCTTAAAGAGATTCCTTTCTTTGAATTAAAACCAAGTTCTTAAACGTGGGTGTTTTTTCAGTAGCACAGTGAACAATTATCTGCTTGGTCCCCTTCTGGTTCCCTTTCTGGGTTGGGAGTTGCCGGTGCCGAAGGGCACAGCGCGCGCTCCCGGGGTTGCAGCCGGACCCGCGCTGAGGGAGCGAATCATTCTCTGAAGAAACTCACAGACTGTACCTGTGGCAAGACCTGACATTTTTTATTGCACTTTCCTTCAGGAAAGCTCAGCTTTTGTTTGCTAAGCAATGCCTTGTTTTTCAGCCACGGTTGAATGTATTTGTTATCGAGAGTACGGAAATGTAAATACAATAGTGGTTGAAGTGCAGCAGTTACTCCCTTCCTCGTCTGCTGGCTTCCTGCACTCGTTTGGGAAGGCGGGAGCTGTTCTGTGGGACCTCTGTTCAGAAAGGAGCGCTCACATACGCTCCCTGGGCCTGAGAAGTGACGTGGGGCCTCTCGCTGGAGCTCCTGTCGGCGTTTTCTCCAACCTGAACACTGGCCAACAGCACATCTTGGCTTCTCTCCGCTCCACCACACCTTGAACCAGAAAGCCGCACGGGCACCGTTCTGCGTGAACGAAGTGAGCTCTCATCCGCCTGCGGCACTGGAGCGCCTTTCTTACAAGAAAAAACTAAAGTCTCGGAGCAGTGATGTGAGTGTGTTTGTCCCAGACTGGCTTTGCGGTTATTTCTGAGAGTTGTTTCCTAAAGGTGGTTCTGCTGGTTCCAGCTGGGTCACCGGTAGCTTGTGTTGGTCTCTTTCTTATCAGGCAGGAATTTTGTCAGTAAAACCGGCACAAGATAAAGGAGAGGCTGCAGTGACTGAGGGTATTGCTCCTCGGCTCAGCTGTCCGGGGCTCTGAGCGGTTCGGTTGCGCTCAGGCTGTGCCTGTCGTTCGTGTGCTCTCGTTACAGAGCCCGGCGTGAGCTTCGTGTGGCAGCAACGCCTCTCTGGGAGAGTTGGTTCTCTTCAGTTACCCAGGTCTTTCTTGCATAACCCGCCACTTTTACTGCTGTTAGTATGTCTATACCGCACTAATGCCACTCGCTTCCCAGAACTGAGCAGTTCTCTGGTGCTCTGATGGCGCTTGGCCAGCTGCATGACCCAGCTGAGCTCAGTAGAAATCCCTGGGATCCTCTCTATGAATAAACGTCACGTGAGGGCAGGAGTGTGTCCCCGCTGGGAGGGGACAGCGGGGGCCGGGGGGCTGGGCCGTGTCCCCCTGGGGCTTGTGGGGACACATGCGGCTCTGAGGGATGCGGAGGGGTCTGCTCTGTGACCCTGGGCTTTCCTTGCTGGGAGTTCCGCAGGCTGGGATGCCACGGTGCCTTCAGAATGGGTTGCTTTTATAAGTCAGGAATTTGATACGTGCCCTTATGAAGGAGAAGTGAACGTACTGAACCTCTAGTCTAGCAGTGTTCTGTGGCAGGCCCAGGCCTACAGCTTATATACCCACTAGTCGTGGAATCATTTTGGTTGGAAAAGCCCCTCCAAATTGTGGAGTCCAACCATAACCCACCCTGGCACTGCCCCCTGTCCTGAGAACCTCATGTCCGTCTGTCCAGCCCTCCAGGGCTGGTGACTCCAGCACTGCCCTGGGCAGCCTGTTCAATGCCCCACAGCCCTTTGGGGAAGAAATTGTTCCCAGATCCACCCTCAACCTCCCCTGGGCAACTTGAGGCCGTTTCTTTGTGTCCCTGTCTCCCCTCAGCTCCTGTTCTCCAGCTGAACCCCCCAGGTCCCTCAGCCGCCCCATCACACTTGTGCTCCAGCCCCTCACCAGCTCCATCACCTCCTCTGCACTCTCTCAATGTACTATTAAGCAAATTTCCGAGTGCTTCTCTGTACCCGTATTTGTTCTTTTATCCCCTTGGTAGCACGGGAGGTGCCGGGACTGGTGTAGGTGTCTGGTGACGTTGCCTCAAGCGTGGCTGCGTGTTCTGGCGCAGGCGGTGACGGATGCTGGGATGATGTGGCGGTGTAGGTGACTCTCACAGAGGGAAGCTCTCGGCTCCGTTGGCCCGTGGTGTGTTCGCTCTGGAAACAGTTTGTGACCGTGCTGTGTGTTCTGTTCTCCCTGCTGAGTCACCGGACCTTCCCCCACTTCACATCCCGTTCTGAAGCCAAGTTATCATTCTGCCTTTGTTCTGAAGCTGTTCTGCTACCAAGCTGCAGTGCCTGTGTCTCTGGGATCGCAGGCAGCATTTACCTCCCTGGCTTCCAGCAAGACCTCTCCTGAGCTATTGTGGCCAAAGACTTCAGCTCTGCTTGCAGAGCTACCCACGTGTGGTGAGCATTTTGCAAGCTATAGACTTCTGCCTTGTTTTAAAAGGACTTCTTGTTTTTTCGTTCTCATTTGTGTGTAGGCACAAATATCCCTGCTTAGAAGCAATTCCTCGTAGCACAGAATATGTTCAGTTTCCGTTTTATCTATTGTGGAGTTGCCCCAAGATGAAGGAAGCCAGGGCAGAGCTGCAAAAGGTGGTGCCAAGAGCCTGTCCCAGTAACCCACGGCTTTGTAAAGCCAGACCAGGCTGTCCCAAAGCTGCTCCCAGCAGAGCAGGAAGGGACAGGCTCCCCAGCTCGGAATCCTTGGGGTTCACTCTGCTCCCTCCCCAAATGTGGCTTCATTCCTGCAGGAATTTCTGAGCACCTGAGCGACGTCCATGGAAATACAGGGACGGAATTGTGCTCCTGGCTGCGAACTGAGCACGTGAAGCGAACACAGCGCTGGTAAACGGGCACGTTCACTCTGAGCTGCTTTGCCTACACGGTCACAGAGTTCTGCTTTGGCTGCTGCCCCGGACCCTGGGCTGGGCTCCGGCACAGCATTTGCTTCTCCTGTTCACAAACCTGCTTCCAGGGCGCTTTGTTGTGGCTCCGGGCTGGCAGCTGCTGCCCCTGGGCCCTTCGGCTCTGTCTGTTCTGCTTCCAGGTCCCTGGGGCCGCCGTGCCGGCCCTGCGCCCCGGGCAGGGCACCGCGCTGAGGCAGCCCCGCGGCCCAGACCCGGCCTGCTTGCCAATTCTGCCAGATCTCGGCTACAGCAAGTACCTCGAACTCATTTCTTGGTATAGAAGCATGGTTTGTGTCATTCTTCCAAAGTTTTTCTGACCTTTGAGCAGTAGGAAGCTTTAAACTATTTGCTCTTTGCAAATCTACTTGAAAAAGCGTCGACAGGTTCAATGTTCCGCTGATCTGACTCTGAAACGTCAGCTGGTGATGAGTTGCCGTTGATGCAAACGGTTTGCTAGTCAACCTTCTCCTTTTGGAACTTCCAGTTCTGGGTCCTGATCCACAGGTTCTCATGCTCTATAATTACCTGGTCAAGGGAAGTGCTTATTTTAATTAAAAGTAAAGTAGCTACTCTAGTACAGTCACCACCATAACTAGGATGGTTCTGTGCAGGTAAGGGAGTAAAGCTGGTATGTAAAGGAGTTCCTCGAAGGGCTGACTGTGCGTTCCCAGTTGCCAAACAAGCTGCTTCTGTTTCCGTGGCTGGATCTGCTGTAGCCAGTGATGGTTTGTGCTCCTTGTTCAAACGGATCTTTCTGAGCGCCCCTGGCTGATCCGGGGGCCCTTCTCGAGCCGGTTCCCTTGCCGCAGGTGCCGTCCAGCCCTCCTGCTGGGCTGAGGGGATGAGCCACAAAGCTGCTCTCCAGCAGCTCCCCAGCGCGTTCCCAGCGCCATCTATGACTTGGCTTACCCCTCCTGATAACCCGTGTGCAGTGGGGGAGCAGCGCCGCTGAGCTCGTCTCCTCTCTTTCTGCCAGACCCTTTTCACAAGCTTGAATTGTTTCTGCTGCTGTACAGAAAGTTTAACTTGGAGTTTTCAAGGCTTACTGCAATAAACTTCACGTTTGGGTGGGCTATGATGTGGTTGTAACACATTACATGCTATTTGATGGCTGCCTATTTCACTCTTCAGTGAGTGCTTTTTTGATTAACTTAATTTGAGAAGCGTCCCTCCTGTCCTCTCGGATGTGTGTAGACCCATGGGGCAAAGTGCTGTGAGTTTACGATGGTACATTGGTGGTGTTACTGTCATTAAGCTGGACTAGATCCCTGAAAAATCATTTGTCTCACAGCATGACTTGAGCTCTTTCTCGTCCCCTGGATTGCAGTTCCAGTGTTCATACTGTACAGATTTCCTCCCAGGTGATAACAGAAGGAATCGTTTTAGAAATAAAAGCAGAAATTCTCAGGGAAGCACGAGACCCGTTATCCCGGGAGCAGCACGAGACCCGTTATCCCGGGAGCAGCACATGCCAGACAGATGTGGAGTGGGACGAACTCGGGCTGACGCGAGCGGAACTTCTGTAGTGAAACTTTGCCCTTCTTGCACGCTCATTAGTCTGCGGCAGCAGCAAGAAGAACGAGGAGGTACAAAATACCTAATAAAAAGCAGAGCGACTGCTTGGTGCGCTCTAGTAGATGTGCCGTCCTTCCATCCCTCCCTGGAGGAGGGAGCCGGCACGCCGCGGTGTGCTGGTTGTGCTCTCGGGGAGGCGGGAGCCGGCACGCCGCGGTGTGCTGGTTGTGCTCTCGGGGAGGAGGGAGCCGGCACGCCGCGGTGTGCTGGTTGTGCTCTCGGGGAGGAGGGAGCCGGCACGCCGCGGTGTGCTGGTTGTGCTCTCGGGGAGGCGGGAGCCGGCACGCCGCGGTGTGCTGGTTGTGCTCTCGGGGAGGAGGGAGCCGGCACGCCGCGGTGTGCTGGTTGTGCTCTCGGGGAGGAGGGAGCCGGCGTGCCGCGGTGTGCTGGTTGTGCTCTTGGGGAGGCGGGAGCCGGCACGCCGCGGTGTGCTGGTTGTGCTCTCGGGGAGGCGGGAGCCGGCACGCCGCGGTGTGCTGGTTGTGCTCCCGGGGAGGAGGGAGCCGGCACGCCGCGGTGTGCTGGTTGTGCTCCCGGGGAGGAGGGAGCCGGCACGCCGCGGTGTGCTGGTTGTGCTCTCGGGGAGTAGGGAGCCGGCACACCGCGGTGTGCTGGTTGTGCTCTCGGGGAGGAGGGAGCCGGCACACCGCGGTGTGCTGGTTGTGCTCTCGGGGAGGAGGGAGCCGGCACGCCGCGGTGTGCTGGTTGTGCTCTCGGGGAGGAGGGAGCCGGCACGCCGCGGTGTGCTGGTTGTGCTCTCGGGGAGGAGGGAGCGCGTCCCTTCCCTTGCCGTGCTATTAAAGGAAAGCAGCTGACGGCGCAGCTGCTCGCCCGCTGCCTCGGTTCTGGCTCCACAGTCAATGTGCAGCACAGAAAAGGGCTTTGCTCACAGCCGGGCTTTTCGTACCCTGCCCCCACGCTCTCTGGCTTTCTCTCCATCCTCTGCCAAGAGAAAAGAGAATATTCCCCCCCGTGATTAATGAAACTCGCCTTATTTGGTGCTGCCTCTCCTGGTGAGCAGCATAGAAGATCCTGTTTTTGTGAGACAGCTTGAAAACCAGCAAACAGTCCAACTCTGGGCAGTTTCTGTATTTTAAGTACTTTAGGACAAGGTCTCTGCAGAGGTGGGCAGACTCTGTTTTCCTTAGATAAGCATTTCTAGTTTTTGGAGAGGACATACCAGCCTTTTTTAGTCTCTGATTTCAAGGCCTGTGGGCCCGTGCGGAGCCGGACGCTGGGAAGCGCCTCCCGGGTCTTATCTGTGCGCTCATCTTCCATGAGGCTGCTTGGAAGGCCGGCCAAGGGCACTAATCCCACCTTCTCCAGTCCCTGATCCCTGCTGGGCCTTACAGGAAAGCTATTCTTGTCCTCCCAGTGAAGCTGCTCTGGCACAGCGTCTATCCTGCTGTAATTTCAGGCAAATTTTTTGATGTGACTTTTTATCAGTGCGGAAACAGTACAACCCATAATGTAGCAATCGCGGCTGGACCGTCCTGCCCCGTCTCGCAGGGTGGTTCATAGGAGGGAAAGTGCCCAAAGGGAAGGATGGTGCGGGAGGCTGGTGTTCTCTTATCTTGGTGTGCTTATGTATAATTAACAATAGTAAAATGCTCTTTGCAGGCACAGGTACACACCATGTATTTTTGGGGATGGGTGTCGCCGGGTTGGGAGTGCTGGGCTGGGCTGATTCTCGTGGTTGTGTCGCTGTTCTTCCCTCGGCCTCGCACCCCAAAGCTCCGGCTCTGCCTTTTGTCCGCTTGTGGCCAGACTGGCGTGGGACCCTCTTCCACCGGAGCCTCCCCTGCCCTCCGTCCTTACTGCTCAAACACTTGACTTGGCTTCCCAATAAGCCTCTCCAGATGCTTAGGCCTGGCTTGGCTGGGCTTCCTGCCGCTCCTTGTCCTTCTCGAGGCTCCAGCTGTGGTTAGGGCAGGAGGAGCCGTGAACAGCTGTACCTGCGGTTCGTGAGCGTTCACCTCGTGGTTGAGTAGCGTTGCCCAGCTCTGTGCCGCGTCTTCCATCCGTTGAAGTGGTTTCTTAGGTGGCTTTGGGCCCCTGCTCCCTCTGCAGTGCTATGTACCATGGGGAGACGGCAGAATTCTCCTCAGGCTTTTGGCCAAATTCAAAGCAATTTAAACCTGATTGCCAGGGATGTGGGAGAGTTACTCTTTTGGGTGGCGGGAGTTTTCTGTCTCTACGAGTTCTGTGGCTGGAATTCAGCTCTTCAAAGCCAGAGAGCAAAGAAGTTGTGGCCTTGGCTTGGCTCAGCGTTATGTGTATCGATAAGAGCGTCGTAGGCTTCCTGCCTGGAGCTCCCGTGCCATCTCCTCCTGGAGCCCCGGCCTGTCTTCACTTCTCTGCATATGGAACACAAGTTCTACAAAACGTGTCTCTTCACCCTGAGCTGAGAAGAACCCGAATTAAGGCCAGAAGGGAATGGAAAACTGCAACTGAGACCCTGAAATGTGAGTCACCACTGTCCATGCACGCTGGACTTCACACCGAGATCTCTGGAAGAAACAAGGGCCGCTCTGTGCCAGGTAAATGCTGCATTCCAGAGACGTGATGCTGCTGAACGGGATCATCCTCGAGCGCCACAATGTCGTCTTAGCGAGCCGGAAAAGCAACCGGTAAGTCCGGCTTTCTCAGGTTAATCTGCAGCTCTGAACGCTTCCAGAACAACAGCTTGGGGCTCTTCCCTGACTTCTCTCCCATCTTCCCCAGAGCAGAACTTTGGGAACGAGTTCTCAAAAGGGGAATTCAAAACGTGATGCAGTCATCTTTCCTTAATTTCATAAAAATCAACGTTACAAGTCTGGGCGATGGGATCGGGTGAACCCTGATGGAGTTCTGGATGATGGGACCAAGGGCGTCTGGATGAAGTTCTGGACGATGGGATCAAGTGTCCCCAGTGAAGTTCTGGACGATGAGATCAAGGGCACCCTGATGAAGTTCTGACTCATGGGATCGAGTGTGTCCGATGAGTTTTGCCGACGACACCAGGCTGGGTGGGGACGCGGACCCTTGGGAAGGCAGAGCCACCCTGCAGTGGCCTGGAGAGGCTGCAGAGCTGGGCTGGCAAGGCCCGGCTGAAGTTCACCAAGGGCAAGGTCTGGCCCCTGGAACACCAGCCCGGGTGCAGCAGCGGCCGGATGCGCCGGCCCTGGGCTGGCGCGGGAGAGCAGGGCAGGGCAGAGCCCGCCCGCCAGCGGGGCGCAGAGGCGGCTGCAGAGCGGCTGGAGACCCCGTGGGACAAGGAGCCCGTGGCAAAGCCGAGGGGCGACGGGTACGAGGGACGGCTGGGGACACTGCGATGGGATACGAGGGAAACGTTTCATGTGGAGAACAACCAGGCTTTGGGATAATGTGCCAGGGCAGGGGCGGGTTCCCCAGCGTTGGGCACTAAGATTCAGCCGGACAGCCCAGCTTGTCTAGGCCGGGCTTGTGCCAGGAAAGGCTGGACCAGGTGGTCCTTGAGGTCCCTTAAACCCAGGATTCTTTGATTCTTCGGAGTTGGTGTAGATGATCTTGTGTTGCCCACAAAAGGAGGGAGTTTCATCCTTAAAGGAAGAACTCTAGTAGTCCAAACTAGAGTTAGACAATAAGTTAATGAGGTAGATGTATCCGGAGTGCTGTGAGGGTTCCGAGTGACGGTGTGTCTGTGCTGCTGTTGGTGTGCCGCCTGCCCGCCGCGGTGCTCGTGGACGGTAACCGGTCGCCAGGCCGAGCTGCGGGGAGGCGTTCTGCATTGCCCTTCTTCATCTTTCACTGGGAAATAACCAGAGGGAGAAAAATATCAACCCAGAGATTTAAAAACCAGACAACACCGAGCAAGGACAATCCCTGTGACTTCACAAGGCTGTCTCGCTCCTGTTACCGGCTGCATCCCGGCCCGTGGATTGTGTGGGATTGGAAGCGTGGCGCTCTGGAAAGGAACCTCTCAACTAAGTTAATGTTTGCTTTTGTCTTAAAGCTGCATTTCCATGCAGGAAGGAGGAGGTGAGGAGTGGTGTGAAACAAGCATCTTGTGTATATACATGAGGTTCTTGCTTTTGGAGCCGAGCAGGTCACTGCTGGCTGTGTTCGCAGCGTTTGCAAGTGGAGGTTTCCCTCCCGTACTGACTGCCGGCCTCGCACCGGAGACCAGCCACGGCAGAGCCTGGGGCAGTTCTGACGCAGGAGGAGGATCTTGGTGTGTTAGTAAGCAGATCGGTGGCTGCCTTGCTATTGCAGGACGCGGTAGGACTCCTAGCGCTGGCTAGTAATTTCAGTTCTTAAATCGGGACCAGAAGAGCTACCTAAAAATTTGAATGAACAAGATTGACTGTTCTGCATCAGAGATGCAAATTCTGGAATTACTCCTCAGTGTTTTCCCATAGCCTTGTCTCATTTTTGTTCTTAGCAGAACTCCATGCATAGTGCTGATCTGTGCTCCGTGTGCTCTCCACACCGCCTCATCCTCTCTGAGCGGCGAAACGGGTCCTTTCCAAACCCGTGTGCGTGGCCGGGCAGCTCGGGAGGGTTGGCTGGGCTTGGGTTTGAGGTTTGCCTTCGAGACGCAAAGTCTGGGGGACTCGTCTTGCTCTGTTCATAGGTTCATCAGTTTCAAAATGTGAACAGTGGTCTTCAAAGAACAGCAGGCTCGGGGATGGCTCTTGGAAGGGCCTGTTGCAGGTGCCGGTGCGAAGGCGGAGGGTTGGGTGATGCACCGATCTGTCCTTGGTGACATATGGCTGAAGCGTTCTGAAAACATCGTCTTGGATCAGTAGGTGAGGGTGGAGCAGCCGAGCAATCTCGTGTTTGTTACAGCTGTAAACGCGTCCGGTCCTTCCTCAGGTATTTCGGTGGGTCGCAGCTGTTATTAGCAGCTGTTATTATACCGTCGTCTCCCTTCCAGCAGCTCCAATGAAAGTTTTCTTTGCCTTTGGGAGCTCTTTGTGACACGGTGACTCAGGTCAGGCGCACCCAGCCGATGTGCGCGGTGCCGGAGCTGCCGCGGGGGGCTGCAGGGCCGGACCTGCCCCGGACCCGGGGGCCTCCCAAAGGCAAACCAAGCGGGTTTTCCTCAAGTGGCAGTTTGTCTGTCCCTCCCTGCACGGCGTGCCGCTGCTCCCTGCAGCTGCCTTGCAAGCTCCTTTAAAGAAAAATGGCTTCTTTTTTAGTTAAATCAAGTACAGATCACTTTAAGTCAGTGAACCCATACATCTGCAAAGACTGCCTGTAAACTGAAGTGTAGCTCCAGTAAACCTGAACGATTTGGGGCTGTCAGCTCCCAGGCTGACTTTAATTACGGCTTTTATGTTGCCGGTGAGTAGGAGGCCACATGTAGAGAGGAGATTATTTTACAGCTTTCCTCCGGCTGCTTCAGGATTTCTGCCCTTATCTTGTAGACTTTATCATTTGATGAGCTGTCGACTCTCCAAGCTGTTTTCTCCCTGCCTTCCAGACACTGGTGAAGTTGTCTCAGATTTCCAGCAAACATGATCTTTTGGCCATCGCCGCAGAGGAATGGGGACTGGGAGACTGTCTGCGGCCTCGCTTTGCTGATTCACGCGCCATCTGAATAACTGAATGTGGAGAGCTCGCGGCTCCTGGGCTCCGAGTGCCTCCCCAGGGAGGTCTGGCGCAGGAAAACCTTCAAGCCCACGGAGCAGAAACCTTCATTACAGACTCGTACGCGATGTACTTGTAGAACTTGAGTATATTTGCCGTACCAATTAACAGCAAAGATAATGCTTTGCTTTAAACAGTGGAGAAATGGCTCGTATCTTGAGTAATGAAACCCTGCAAACTGATGGGTGCTCTTTGGAAATACCCGATAAACCCTAGAACCGCGCAGACTCTTGCAAGGCATTGTGAATGGGAATAACTGCGCTTCTCTAAGCCGTCAGCTTTGGAACTCTGAAGTTGCAATTATAAAAGCTGCAGGTATGGCATTAAATAGTAGGCTTTGTCAGGCAGAGCAAAGGGCTGGCCGTGCCCAGGTCTCTCCTCGCTGGGGCGGGTTTGGTTTCCCTCGGCTCCGTCTGTAGGTCCATGTGCCCCTGTCACCTCTGAACGGACAGTGAGGAACCAGCGAACCGCCGTCCCCTTCCTCTTCCTTAGGCTTGTTTCCTTTCGCAACTGGGGCTTTTTCCTTCTCCGAAGCACGTACATACGTGTGTTCCGCCCGAGGCTGTGCCTGGATCCGGCGGTTTCACTCAGGGTGGCGCCTGTTGCAGGTTTTCTCCAGCTGTCCCCTCCCAAGGGGCGCCCGGCGCTGCTCGGGGCGCTCGTCTCCATCTGCAGGGCCCTGTCCCAGCCCTGCGCTTGCCCGCGGTGCTGGTGCGGTTGCCCACGGCTGAACAGGCCATGGACAAGCCTGTTGGTGATTCTCATCCCCGGGGGTGTCTCAGTGTCGCCCTGAGCTCGTTTGAGCCGCTCCCTTGGCTGCAGGGAAATGAGCCCGAGCGAGACACGCAGCCGGGATCAAAGGATCTTGGTGACCTAGCAGTGAGATATCGGACCTGCAAGAGGACGCGGCTCCGAGCAAACCGCGCTATGAGGAAGCGATAGAGGCTGCAGCTCTGCCCCGGCTTTGAAATGCTGTTGACAAGCTGAATCACGACTTCATTAAAGTTAAACACGGTCATTATCTCCTGCGTGGCCATGAACTGATTGTGGAATTGAACCGAGATTTGCATGAAGCCTTAGGCACTGCTTTATGGTTATTAGCGTGTGGTTTGGTGGCCCTGCTGTCCTAGGGACACCCTGCTGTGTCCCCAGCCTCTGCTGTCCCTGTCCCAAACTCCTGCTGGCGGTACCGCGGCTTGGGGCTCCCTAAGTCTGGGGTGGACAAACCCACGTCGGCCTTGTGAGGGCAATAACAGGGACTTTTCCTTTAGTAATGCACTTTCTGATTTGTTACTTGGACTTACTTAATCTCTTTCGTATAAGCTGGTGGAGAATTTGTACTGAGAAGGGAAACAACTGTCCGGGTGCTTTGTCTGGTGTAGCAATCCCGGTGTAAAACCAGCCAGTGCCCCAGCTCTGCCTTCTCCGGACTCGGGAGGCAATTACTGGGGCTGCTAAATACATAGCTGGAAACTCTCTTGCTGTATTTACATGTTGTCTGAAGGAGAATGTGGTTTGTGTGACGTGACTCCTGCTGGAATCCTCATGCTGCAGAAAGTTCAGACGTGCCTTTGAAATTAGGAAGAAGATATTGAAATTAGGAAGAAGATACTGAAATTAGAAAGAAGGTATTTAAATAGTGATAATTAAGGATAATTAGTGGTGTGGTGATGTATGTGCCCTAGCAGGTCTGTGGTATCTGGCTGGACGCCCTTCCCTCCCCTGTTTGGTCGGTAGCTGCACATGGGGCGTTTTTGGGGGCTCATTCCTCAGACACCCATTCTGAGGCTGTGGTGTTGGTTTTTCTAGCAACTTACAGGTCCCTTGACCTGCACCTCCTCACCTCTGCGAAGAAACCTCTAGTAATTTGAGCGATTTGGAACATCCATGAAAATAAAGCCGAGATCTTACTTTTTCATTAAAAAAGAAAAAAACACCATAATCCTGCTGGTTCAGACTGTGCCAAAAAACAGTGATAAAGGCTGAGATGAGCTCGTAGGTCTGCCCTGCCCGGCCCTGCGGGGGGAGCCGGCAGCAGCCCCTTTGGGCCGGGTCCTGTCCCGTGATGGATGGATGCAGATGGGGCCCTGCCAGGGGACTTGGCGTTGTCTGCTCCCCCGGTCCCTCCGCCTCAGAGCCCGGCCAAGAAAAGCAAGCTGACCTGCAGCCCGAGACATGGGGGATATGGCTGAGCCGTCCCCGTTCCTGCCATCGGGGATTTTGTTCCACGGGTACGTAGGAGCTAATTTTAAAGGAGCAAGTGGATGCGATGAAATCATATACATGCTGCTTATAAATCTGTGCATCAGAGCATCTCCTTTACAGATGTGTCAGGAATCGGAAGGGACCTGGAAAGCTCGTGCAGCCCCATCCCCCCACTGGAGCAGCAGCACCCAGAGGAGGTTACACAAAGAACAAAGAGCGAGGAAATGCTGCTTCGTTTCTTTTTCCTCTTAGCCGTGCTGCTTTTGGGAGCGGATCCCTGTCTCCCCTTTGGCGTAAAGGTTGCTTGTGCTTGGGTAGGGGAGAATACCAGTGAGTAGTAGTAGGGAAACAACCAGAAAGGATCCGGATTGGTGTGGAGGGGAGGAAGGGGGGTGAGCACAGCCCCGGGTGCTCTGGAAAATCAGCTGTTCCCCTGCCAAAACCCTGAGCCAAGGCAGCGGCTCGTGCCAAGTATCATTCGCTTCGAACAGTTGACAGGTTTTCAAATATATATATATATATATATATATATATATATATATATATATATAATTTCTGGGTGGGGGGGAGCATCCCCTTGCCTGCTCTCCCCTCTCTCCACCTTAAGACGAGAGGCACAAAATGTGGGTCAGACAGATCATAACTGCGTCCCGGGGCCTGCACGCAGCAGCGCGCTGCAGGAAGCTGCGGGATGGAAATACGAAGAGCAGGAAATAGATGGCGCTCTTCCGCAGATGGGGGCTGCAGGGCCGAGCTGCTGGTGCCGCCGCGGCGTGGGATGACGGGTCTTGACGCTTGTTCCAGCAGGTCACTTGGAGAACGGCTGCAAGGAGGTGCCGCTCTGGCCTCTTGGGGACCCTGGGGGTGCTGTGAGCCCAGCACTGTCCTCAGAGCACAATTCCGCCTACGTTAGTGAGTTTCAGCCTTGTAATCATCGCGTAAGATGGTGGGAACACCCAGGAAGGAGCTCGTTCCGAAAAGGAGAAACTCATTGAGCTCTTTGGAACAAGACACCAGGATAAGGGGTCTGTGATACCCGTAAGGGATTAAAATAACTCCTCTGTATCTTTCAGACGAGCTAACAAGACAGATTCTGTTTATCAGAACAAACAGGTTACTCGCTGGGTACACACAGATTCTGAGCATAAGAAGGAACAGATGGGGCAAATACTGAGTGTAACAGATCAGCTGTTGCTGGAACATGAAGAGGCCTGAACAATTCTTTGGAAAAAAAAAAAGTGAATGAATATGATTTATTTGCCCTGGAATAATTTAAAGCTGTTATAATGTTCCACAGCAATGCCAATGCTATAGGAAGCATCCTTCTAAGCATCACTGCGAGTCTCTCCCCTCGGGCACAATCTGGGCAATATTCTGATGTTCCTTTTGCCTTCGTTGACTCCAGAAGCCCCAGTTCCAGCTGGGAGCTGCTGGTTCGCTCCACGGGAGCTGGAAGGTGAGAAGGTGCCTCTGTCGTAGCCCAGTTCGGGGTCTCCCGGCTGTTTTCGGCCCCGTTCGGGGTCTCCTGGCTGTTTTCAGCCCCATTTGGGGTGTTCTGGCTGTTTCCAGCCCTGTTTGGGGTGTTCTGGCTGTTTTCAGCCCTGTTTGGGGTCTCACAGCTGTTTTCAGCCCCGTTGGGGTCTCCCGGCTGTTTTCAGCCCCGTTGGGGTCTCCCGGCTGTTTTCAGCCCCGTTGGGGTGTCCCGGCTGTTTCCGGCCCCGTTGGGGTGTTCTGGCTGTTTCCGGCCCCGTTGGGGTGTTCTGGCTGTTTCCGGCCCCGTTGGGGTGTTCTGGCTGTTTCCGGCCCCGTTGGGGTGTTCTGGCTGTTTTCAGCCCCGTTCTGCCATTTTCTGACCGTAGCCTTGATTCTTCCATTTCCTGGTAGCATCTTGAAGCAGCTCGTTGAAAATGTTACGTATTGTTTTTCTTCCTTACGCTAAGTGTCGAGGGTTAAGATTGCGGGGTGACAATCAAACCCTGGCAGATGTATTGTTAACCCCCTCTCCCCCCCTCCCCCGCTTCCCCCTCCCTCTCCCCCCTTTCCACTAAGGAGAGGTGATTGGGAGGGAAAGAAGCACAGAGTGAAGAGAGTTGGAAAAGATTAAAGATGTTTTACTAATGCTACTAATAAGAATAGAGAAAATAATACAAAATACACAAAACCAATCTTGAAAGTCTCAGCAACTGCAGAGCCGGCACCCGAAGTCCTGGACTGGACTCTGCAGCCAACCGGAGCTGGATTCAGTCTGTCACTGGCCTCAGTTCGCAGGGACGACTAGCAAGGTCCTCTGCTAATGTCGGCCATGAGCAGAAGGAAAAAGGGAAAAGGGAAAAGCGAACGAGATCCTCGTGATCTCCCACTTTATATGAAGTATTCAGGTGAATGGGATGTTAAACACAGTTGGTCAGTTTCTTGGTCTCTTGCTTCTCGTTGCCCCTCTCGCGAGATGTCCATCCGTGCTTATCAATAAGTTTGCATTCCATTGCTAGGTTTACCAAAACGTGTGTCTGGTTCTCCAGGAAAATGCAGTTAATATGAAGCTTTAGCTGACAGGCAAAATTCACTGAAAGAGAAACTTGTTTTTAACAAAACCAGGACAGCTAAGTGAAATTTTCATAGCTCCAAATAGATATATATGTATTTTTCTTTCGAGGTAGATCTCAAAGCCATCATTGCACTTGCAAGCTGAAAGCGAGGGAGGCCGCGGTTGAAAACTTGGCTCCTTAAGAGCCCGTTTGTTCCTTGGGAGCGAGCGGCCGATGCCAAGGCCAGAGCCGTGCGGTGATTTACGGGGCTGGTGGAGCTCAGCGGGGGGCTGAGTCAGCGCCGGGTGCTCAGCGCGGTGGCGCGGCTTCAAAAGGGTCCGGAGCTCCATCTGAAAGAAACGCGGGGACGTTACCTCTCATTTCAGTATAAAGGTGGCTGTTAAATAACCACCATCCATCCAACCGCGACCCCGCACAAAGGGCTGGGAGCTCCAGCCCCTTCACCTGTAGACCCTGCTCTGGTAACTCTTCGGTGCCTCTATCCCAACGGCAAAACCCGCAGTTGCCGCTTGAAGTCTGATCTGTCTTGAAACCCTTTATTGTTACAGAAAAATGGAATAGATTTAACTGCATCAGTTTCCATAATAGACTCGCATGCGATTCATGAACAGTCGGCGGGTGATGCCGTTGGTGGTGGGGAATGTGAACTCTGGCCGTGCTGGGGCTGTGGGGCCGGATCTGCTGCCGGCGTAACGGGAGCAGGGGCCTTTGCGTTGGGGACAAGAGGGGCCGTGTCCCCTGCTTTGCATTGGGGACAAGAGGGGCCGTGTCCCCTGCTTTGCGTTGGGGACAAGAGGGGCCATGTCTCCCCTTTATATTGGGGGTAAGAGGGGCCATGTCCCCCCTTTGTGTTGGGGACAAGAGGGGCCGTGTCCCCTGCTTTGCGTTGGGGACAAGAGGGGCCATGTCTCCCCTTTGTGTTGGGGACAAGAGGGGCCGTGTCCCCCCTTTGTGTTGGGGACAAGAGGGGCCGTGTCCCCTGCTTTGCGTTGGGGACAAGAGGGGCCACGTCTCCCCTTTATATTGGGTGTAAGAGGGGCCGTGTCCCCCCTTTGTGCTGGGGACAAGAGGGGCCGTGTCCCCTGCTTTGCGTTGGGGACAAGAGGGGCCACGTCTCCCCTTTATATTGGGTGTAAGAGGGGCCGTGTCCCCCCTTTGTGTTGGGGACAAGAGGGCCTGTGTTCCCCCCCCCCAGTTCGGCCTTTCCAGCCCCACCCGCACAAGCGCCCTTGTGTTTTCAGCCTTGTGCCTCCTCACATACGCAGCTCTGGAGCTTTGGCTTTATTTCTGTTGTTTTCGGAATGCAGCTTGGTGGTTCTTGTCCAACAGAGCGAGAATCGCCGGTAAAACGATGAGTCACGTCGCTTAAGCTCCTTCGCATCCTCTTGTTCCGATGGGTTTGCTGTGGAGCTCTGGACCTGCTGCCGCGGTGGGAGTTGTACCTGCGCCAGCTGAGACGCCGATGGCGCTTGGTGGGTTTGGGTTGCACAGTCTGGGCCAGACACTTTCCGCAAATGTTTAAAAGGTGTCACTAGAGCTTTGGATGTATTTGCGATTCGGTAGCGTGGTCCGCACAGAACACGGACCGGCGCAGCTCGGAAGGAAAGCTGCAGAGCGCCCTTTTGTCGTCGGGATCGGTGGGGGCTGCTCCCTCCTGCAGCTTTGCTTTACATTCACGTTGGTATTTGTGGGTGCCTGTTCCTAATCATCACCTCAAAAGGAAAAAACAGATTGTTGATGGGTCATGTTGTGCCAACATGAAAGCCGGAGCTGCAGGACACATGAATCCGTTCAGGTGCCTTTTCTCTTCAGGGCCAGGTGCTGAGATACAAATCAGGGACGACAAGGTAGATGATGATTCTTTCTACTTCATGTTCCCGATTTTCAGCTTTATATAGAGCGTGTACTCTACTATATTTTTTTCTTCATTAAACATAATTAAACCTTCATCTCCCAGCACAAATCCCCGGTTTGCCAGCATTAACAAGGTTTGCTGAGGACATAAACGTGCTCGCGGCCCCTCCCAAGGGCTCAGGGCTGTATAGAGCAGAGATTACAGAACCCTGATCTCCGTGGGGGAGCTGGGGGGAGCCCGCCTTGGGAGCTAAATTGGCTTGTGTCACTTGTGCTTGTGCCGCCGAGGGTCTGTAACTGAGCCGCAGACTTGGGGCAGGGCAGAAATCCGCGTCGGGTGGGCTTTGTGCCGGCCAGGTATGCCCTTTTCATTTGTAGTGTTTTATGATTCTGATAAAACGTGACATGAGATGCAACGTTCACGCAATAAAAGCCGATGCAGACGATTCTGTTTCAGTGCTGGTGTGGGGGGTTGTAGCCACCTGGGAACCACTGATGTGTGTGATCGCGCGGTGGCACAGGGGACGCACGGCTGACCACACCAAGCGCTGGGTAAGCTGGAAAGGGCTCTCGTTCAAGTGTTCCTCTCTTGGTTGCAGGCCGCAGAGGTGCTGAAGCATGGCTGACCTGGAGCACAACCTCAGCCTGGCGGACGCTCTGACAGAGCCGCCCCCCGAGATCGAGGAGGAGGTGAAACGGGACTTCATCGCCACCCTGGAGGCCGAGAAATTCGACGATGTGGTTGGAGAAACAGTAGATAAAACAGACTACGTGCCTCTGCTGGACGACGACGATGCGAAACCCGGGAGCCAGGAACCAAAGAGCAAAGCCCACGACGGTATTCAGGTGGAACGTAAGTGTCTAAAGCGCAGACCAAACATCTGTGTCACGTAAGCTCCACACAACACGTGTGGTGGTTGTCACATTGGGACAGGGCTTTTGGATGCTGCTGGCTTGAGATATTCATTTTAAAAGCAAAGGTTGAGATCAAGTCCTGTTTCTGGCTTTTCTGCTCTACCTCCTGCTGGGCCCTCCAGCCTGCACAATAGGCTGTCAGGCCTCAGGAGACGCTGTTATTTAGGGTAATATTCTGTGGCTGCCTTGTGCTTCTCAGAGCAAGCCGTGGCTGCAGCGTGGCTGCGCTATCTGTGCACGGCGCTTTTCACCTCCGGGTGCCAGACCTGCCCCGGGTGTCACCACTGAGCGAGAGCAGACCCCAGGCGTAAGGCCCGCGCTGGTTGTGCGCCTTGGCCTGGGGGGTCAGCAGCGGAGCTTCGTTTCTCCGCTCATCCACAGGGCTTACTGTGATTTCTTGCTGCGTGTGTATCCTGGTGATGCGCACAGGCAGTGAACGTGGTGCTGCCTCTGCTGGTTCGGAACGTCCCTAGCCCAGCGGTATTTAGTAGCGTTGACAGCGTTATCAGAAGCTACTTAGAAAAAGGAGAGGTTTAAACTGCCCCTCGCTGAGCATCCAGGGAGCTCTGGGCTCACCCGCTGGTTGCTCTCAGCAAGCAGGTGAGGTTCTGTGTCCCCTCCCAGCCAAGGTCACTCGTGACAAGGAACGCTTTCATGATGATTTCATTATTTTAATTTTTTGGCCTTGATCTGTGCTGTGTAAGAGGAAGGAATGTTTGCTCCTGGACAAGTAACCTGGTGACTTCTTTCAGAGGAAAGCTTGTTTCTTTTTTTGCCTTAATCTCGATGCTCATCAGTGCTGATGAAAGCGGGAGGCGCAGAAGAGCTGTGAATGCCATGGTCACTCATCAGCAGGAACAGGACCCCTAGGGCTCCGGGATTGCTGTAGCTGAAGGCCCTTGTTTGCGTTGTCTAGGAGCCTGTCAGCTGCCTTGTCATACAGAAAACGTAGTTTTGAGTTTTCCATACTAATGGAGTTCATTAAACGGTAATAAAAGAGGAGGAAGGATGGAAGCAGGGGAAGAGATGATGGAATTCTGAGCTTTGGTCCATTCAGCCGTGTGTTGTATTCAGTTCTAGTGCCTCTGGTGGGAGGCGGTTTATATTTTCGCATTGCACAGGTGGGGTAGCAGAGAAACACGAAGACTCGTTAACGCTTTTGCGTATGGTTTAAGGATGGTTTAAAATAATGCTTTGTCCTGGAAGTTACAGATTCCAAACCATCTCAGCACCAGAATTTCTCAGTTGGTGTTACCATCCTGGTATCAGCGTGAGGCACAAGTGCCTTGAGTTGTGTCGCCCAGACGTGCGTCCCTCGAACGTTTCCATCACAACTCGCCGTTTCAAATGCCTGTAGGTTCTTGCAGCGGGTTTAATGAGCCCGTTGCTGGGTAATTAGCGCTGGTGGTTCCCGGTCGGACTCTGCGTCGGGGGCTTTTCCTCCCCGGCTGCTCGAGCACAGCGCCTTTCCTCCCACATGCCAAGGGATGCACTTTCTTCTCTTGCTTCGGAGATGGGTTTTTCCCTTTTTTGGGAGGGCTGGAGCGCAGTTAGGAGCATTATCTACATCTTTGGCAAGCTGCAAACGAGACCCCAGCTGAAGAAGCTGGAGAGCTTGCGTGCCTGGAGTGGATAACGGAGTCTTGCCCGGCTTTCCGTGCCCCGGGAGGGGAAGGGCTGTCATGTTCTGCAGTTTAAACCCGTGTTAATTCACTGCAGATCCTGTTATGTCTTAACTTACCTAATCAGTTTTTCCCTGAAGCGGTAAGGGTGCCTGTGCCTCCTCTGAATTTTCTTCAATGTTTATAACTTTAAAAAAACATAGTAAAGCTTCATGTTCTTGCTTTTATCGAGCCTACGGAATAAATGAGCCTGGGTGAGGTGTAGTGGGGTGTCAGGTGTTGTTCTCAGGCGGCGTTTTGAGTGTAACACTGAGGTTTTTAGGGGGGGAGAGTCCTGTTTGAAAGGCAGCGAGAGTTCTGTGTCCCCGGCTCCAAATCTGCCTGCAAATAGCTTTGTTTTCCGGAGGGAGAAAAGCGACTTTAATGGATGAGGCTCTTCAGCCCCCGCTTGTTAATTTATTGATGCTAAAAGGCAGGACTGTGTTCAGACAGCGCGGCCTCTGCTCCCGAGATCGCCTCCCGCGGTCACTAGAGGTGTCACCAGACGGCACGCCAGGCTCCGGCTGTTCCAGCTCTGCCCAAGGTTTGTCTTTGACTTTTCTTCCTAAACCCAGGAGCCAGATGAGCCGAGCTTAACGACCAGATGGAGCCGGGTGAGCCATGGGAGTGCAGAGAGATGGAGAAGAGGAGAGAGACAGGATGAGCGCTTGTGTGACCACCTACAAATTCATCCTAGAATAAAGCTCTAGTAACAGTTAACTTGAAAATATCTTTGGGAAGGCATAACTTAAGAAAAGAAGGGTTTACTGAAGGGGTTTTACTCTTTCTAGTACCCGTCTGGACGTCATAATTTGGCAAATTCTGGGCTAATCCAGGACACTGTGGGTTTTCTGTGGGGCTGGAGGGTGATCTGGGCGTGTGCTGTGTCCTTATCATTTGAGGATGTTCAGGGGACTCTGGAGCTTCCAACTCAAGCCACGGTGGCTGCTGTGGGGGTTTTGGTCGGGGTGCTCACATGGAGCAAGGGATTTGCATCCCAAAGGGCCAAGGAGGAGAAATCTGGGTGTCGGGAGCAAGTTCCAGCTGAACTTCCTGTGCTTCCGTCGCTCGCAGCCGCGCTCCTCTGATCCGGTTCCGCTCAAGCGGGGACCAGTGTTGTTTCTGCAGTGTTTGATCGGGTCATTACTGGGGAGCTGGCTGCAAAGCTCGGTCTGCAGCAAAACTGCTGCACACAGGAAAAGCGTGTGCCGCATTCTTGCGTTTGCTCCGTTCACAAACCGGGTGACGGGTCTTAACTTTGCATGCGTTTTTGTGATAGGGAAGCAAACACTGAGCCTGATCTTGGGTTTGCTGCGGACAGCGGCCTGGGGGCTGTTTCAAGAACAAGTGTTGCCACGAGATGGCTCTGCTGGCGCTGCCGGTGCTGCCGGACAGACACCGAGAGCATCACAGAGCACTGAGCGTCCTGCTGGGGAGGAGAAACACAGCCCAGACACCCCAGAGCATCATAGAGCACTGAGCATCCTCCTGGGGAGGAGAAACACAGCCCAGACACCACAGAGCATCATAGAGCACTGAGCATCCTCCTGGGGAGGAGAAACACAGCCCAGACACCACAGAGCATCATAGAGCACTGAGCATCCTCCCGGGGAGGAGAAACACAGCCCGGACACCACAGAGCATCATAGAGCACTGAGCATCCTCCTGGGGAGGAGAAACACAGCCCAGACACCACAGAGCATCATAGAGCACTGAGCATCCTCCTGGGGAGGAGAAACACAGCCCCAGCGCCCCAGCGCCAGCGTTTCCCTCCCCTCTGCCCCCTTCTGCAGGAGCAGTGAGCTCCCCGCTTGCAGAAGGCAGCGGGCTTTGCTTTGGCAAAAGCAAGTTTAAACACTTCATCACATGCGAAGCTGAAGGTGGAGAATGTTCCATATACACCATTGTTTCAGAGGGAATTAAAGTCAGCAAATGGTGTTAAGATGATACATTAACCACCTTCTCCCTCTCCAAGGCTCTCTGTCCCCAGTCCTGCCCTAAAGTTAAAAGAAGGGAGGGCCTGAAGGATTGTCTTGATAAGCCAGAGTGTTCTAAAAGCTTTTCCCGTGTTTTACGAACTGACGTGGTGAAATTAATCCAGTTGCTACAGTGCACAAAGCAAAACGAATCTTTTTGTAGCTCAGTTGCTTTGCATTTGGTGTCACTCAGGTAGCGTTTGTGCTCGATTCGTGACCTTCGCTTGGAGTCTCCAACATCCCTGGATCCAGTCCCACCGGCCAGTGAGCAGACGAGGTGATAAACGTTCAAGATCTGGCTTTTTCTTTCTGAAGGAAATAATACCCCTCCTAGGGCGGGCTAGGGGAGAAACGAGGGTGGCCAATAGCTTGGCAAGGCGTGCGGCCGGGCTGTGCGGCGCTCGGCTGTGACTTCTCTGTAATTCCCCTGGTGGGAAGGGGAAGCTGGGGAGCACAAACCGGCCCTTGTGCCGCAGGGCGAGCGAAGCTCCGGAGCCTTTCGTTTGGTGACTGGGCGATGATGAGCGTGGCTGCTGCTCCAAGCCGGCTGCAGGCAGAATATTTAAACATATTGAAATACCTTAAGCTGCTTGTTCAGCACTTACCAACTGCTTTTAGACTGTGCGGCACTCTGTTTATCAGCATTTTTGTTCCCACTCATGATTTTCTTGTCTGAACTCCCTGGCAAAGTTGCGTCTGACCGTGTTTGCTCACACAGAGTGTGATGGGATGGGGAAACAGGCAAAACGAGCCTGGTCCGGCCAGCTCTTCCCCGTGTGCCCCGATCCTCCCTACGTGCTCCGTTGTGGTTCTGCTCCCCCAGTCGCCGCTGGAGATTATATTGGCACCAACCATTTGCTGGAGATTATCGCTTTAGCGAACGCTGCCTTAAATTTGTTTATATAAAAGCAATCCTTTGATCCACTAGGCAGATGCAAATACCATCTTGTGATTCTGCTGAGGATTAGGGAGTTACAGCATCTTGACATGTTGGTGTTTTGCTGCAGTTCGGCCCTGGCGGAGTGCTGGGCGCTGTCCCACGCGCTCTAGGTCACCAGAATACGTGTATTTGCCCCAAACGAGCCCAAATTCAGAGCCATAACAATGAAAACTGCTAATGCCAGGGAGCTGTTTGATTTGACGTGATTGGCTGGAAGCTTGTCTTCCAAAAAAGCTAAAACTGGAAGGAGAAACCATTTTAACCTGCTTCTTTACCCCAATTCCTGGGCTGTTGAAGCCAGTGTAGGATTTCCAACACGTTTCACCGTGTTTTTTGCAATGGGTGAGTGTAGGGGCCCAAGGTGGCGCTTCTCGGAGGGATGGTTTTGTGCTTTGTGGTCGAGAAGCCGTGAGAAGGTTAAGCCGAAACTCCTTTTCTCCTCTCCACCGTGTTTGCTAGGCTTGGCTTATGTTTGGGGAGGGCTTTTGTATGGGCCACACAGGTGCCGTGACCAGGCGTGGATGAAGCTGAAACCAACACGCCATCGTTTTGTCCGGTTTAAAACAGAACTTGCACTCCAGGTTTCAATCGCAGTTTAAACACTGAGGAAATGGGAGTGGGTTTGTGGGTCGTGGTAGTGGGGGCTGCTGATTATCCCCCCCCCCAAACCCCAGATACATTGCATGAGTGCAGACTAGAGATGTCTTGCACGGCCTCTGCTCCATCGCCAGCCGCCTCCATTGAGCCAGTGTTACGACACCCTTTTGAGCTGGACTTAAGAAAACTCATGGCTGTCGCACTTGGGTGAAGCAGCAGCTTCCTCACTGTAGAGCAGAAGTTTAAGCAGGACTTCCGTGGCTCCTGGACGTAATTCTTTGTAGCCGGTGTATCTCAATCCATCCCGTCACCCTCATTTCTCCTTCCTTGAACTGCCCAGTAGACCCAGTGGCGGGCAGTAGCTCTCCCAGTTGAGACAGTGGTACCGTCACAGTAAATCCCAGGCCTTGTAAAGCCTGACAGCAGGAGGAGCTGGTGCGTTTAACTGCCAAGAAACAGGTGCAGGGATTCCTGGGCTGTCTTCAGCTCCTCGGGAGGATGTAGGTGTGTGTTTTCCTAGAGCTGTCTGGCAAGTTCATGCTGCATTTCCATAAACCAGCAGGAAGAGCCGCTGCAGCGACTGGGAAGCCTTTCCTTCGGCTCCACCGAGGTTGGGATGGAGCCCTGGAGCACCGTGTGAATGCAATGGGAACGCAGCTCTGTTTTGAACCCGCTTCAGCCCAGGGAGGGGCGGCAGCAGCTCCGGGTACTGAACGTGCGGCTCTTGGGGAGCAGTTTTACTTTATTGACTTGTAGGGGTTTTTGAAGCCGTTGCCCTGAGGTTTCTGTGCTCCACACTGGGCAGAACTAATGGCCCGAGGAGCTGAGCTGCTGCTGGAGCTTCTGCTGCTTGGTACTCTTCACTAATACTGCTCCGCGTTGCCCTTGCGGTGACTTGTCTTCACTACTTCACAACTGGAAAATGGGGATGAATTCTTAGAAAACGAGCAGAGTTTGTTTAAGAAGATATTGGAAAGTGCGCAGTGCGCTGCCTTTGGAAGGACCTTCGGCTGATCTCAGAGGCGGGAGTTTGAAATAAGCAGAATTCCTCCAGCAGTTTGCCCAAGCAATTGTAGCTATCGACCCTCAGCAGCCCGCTCCAGAGATTATGGGGTGTCTGTGGAATTTCACCGGCGTCTGTGGACGAGTAGGAAGAACTGTTTGAGGACTAGAACAAAAAGCGCGCTTTAAAATATATATATGTTCTGTTGATTAAATTCCTTAATTGTTCCCAAAGATGGTTTCCAAGCGGCATTTTCAGAAAGCGCTGCACAGGTGGGTAGAGTGAGCGAGGGGCAGCGTGGCTGCGCCGGGCACCCGCCGAGCAGCCGGCAAAGCCGAGCTCAGAGCCGGCTCTGTGGTTCCAAAGCGCTGCCACGCTCACCAGGGCTCGGATCGCTGCCCTGCTTTCCAGGCTCTGTCTGTAAACCTTCTTAAAGCGTCCTCTGGCAATGGCAGAACGAGACACACTCAGTCTCCTGATGTGGGTCATCCACCCTTGGGCACCCTGCTGTAAATCCCCCCGGTACCTGCTGTAGTGATGTGTCTCAGAGCTGGAACCAAGCTCTTCTGGTCCTTTATTCTAACACGGAATCGCAGAATGTCAGGGGTTGAAGGGCCCTGGAAAGCCCATCCAGTGCAATCCCCCCATGGAGCAGGAACACCCAGATGAGGTTACACAGGAAGGTGTCCAGGCGGGTTGGAATGTCTGCACAGAAGGAGACTCCACAACCCCCTGGGCAGCCTGGGCCAGGCTCTGCCACCCTCACCCCCAACAAGTTGCTTCTCATAGTCAAGTGGAACCTCCTGTGTTCCAGTTTGCACCCATTGCCCCTTGTCCTGTCCCTGGTTGTCACCAGAAGAGCCTGGCTCCATCCTCCTGACACTGCCCCTTTCCATATTGATCCCCAGGAATGAGTCCCCCCTCAGTGTCCTCTTGTCCAGCTCCAGAGCCCCAGCTCCCTCAGCCTTTCCTCACACGGGAGATGCTCCACTCCCTCCAGCATCTTGGTGGCTGCGCTGGACTCTCTCCAGCAGTTCCCTGTCCTGCTGGAACTGAGGGGCCACAGCTGGACACAAGATTCCAGGTGTGGTCTCCCCAGGGCAGAGCAGAGGGGCAGGAGAACCTCTCTGACCTACTGACCACCCCCTTCTAACCCACCCCAGGGACCATTGGCTTCCTGGCCACAAGGGCCCAGTGCTGGCTCATGGTCACCCTGCTGTCCCCAGGACCCCCAGCTCCCTTTCCCTACACTGCTCAGTTTTCGGGAAACTTGCCATGACTGAAGTGCACCAATATTTAGAAATTCTGGGGAATTCATTTGTGCCTGTCACTGGACTCCAGTGACAATTGTGCCTCAGGTGTCTTTCCAGCCTCCCTTGGGTGCTTGTTCACATCCCCCAAGTCTCCCCATGGCCCTGGTGAGCCCTCCTGGGTCTCTCAGCCTCCAGATCCTCATCTCCTCCATGGCCCATCGCCGGCCTCTCTCCAGTGGGTCCCTGTCCCCTGTGCTGGGAGCCCAGCACTGCCCAGCTGCCCCGCTGTGCTGGGGATGCTCAGCTCCGCGCTGCCTCGGGAGCCCGTGCTGCTCTTGATCTTTGCTGCCAGGACACGTTGCTGGGTCATGTTCATCTTGTTGGCCGCCTGGACCCCAAGGGCTGTTCCTGCAGAGCCGCGTTCCAGCTGGTTGTCCCCCAGCTCATCTCCCTTGTGCAGGACTTGGTGTTTGGTGGATGTCATGAGATGCTTCTCTGCTTGTCTCTCCAGCTCCTGGACGGCATCACAAGCCTCTGCTGTATCAACCGCTCCTCCCATTTCGGTACCATCTGCACACCTGTGAGGGTTTGCTCTGCGCCATCATTCTGGTTGCTAATGAAGACGTTAACCAGTGTTGTCCCCAGTGTGACCTGCTGGGGACACCGCTGGTGACCTGGAGCTGGGGCCTGGCTGGGCACTGCTCTGCCGTGGGCTTTGTCAGCTTGTCTAGGACCATATTACAGGAGGTGCTGTTAAAAGCCTTACTAAAGCCAGGGTTAACAGCGTCAGCTGCTCTTGCCTTGCGTCCACCAAACCCGTTGGAATGTATTTATTCTTTGCTTGAGGGAGATGCAGAGTTGCAGTGATCTAGTGCTGGTCTTTAGGAAAGCTCAGCTTGGAGTGGTGATATGAATAGGTAAAGGAGCTTCAGCCTTGAGTCTCCTCCACCACAGCGGATTTTCTGTGGTTGAAAAGCTCTTTCTCTGTGGTTTGAAGTTGCACTGACTTGGTGCCATGTAGGTGCTTTAATTTGTCTAAAAAATAATTCTGGGGGGATAACTCCTTCTCTGTGTTTGATAACATTACAGTGTTGGCTTTGATTTTTGGATTCACTTCACCCGGTGCTGATGTTTCCTTTGATTTCTTGCAGACACTTCAGCTTCTGGGCCAACAGTTGTAGAAAACGGTGACCACGGAATAGAAGATCACCGCCCAGGTACGTGCTTGGTGTCCGAGGGAAGCGTGTTGACTTCTTTACTTGGTATTGGACCAGTAAAACCTCATTGTGACAAAATGCACCTTCCTATTTCTTCATGGGTTGTTCTTGGGTTTTTTCAATGACCTTTTCAAAGAATTTGAAATACAATAGAACTTTGGTTTTGGGTTTGGAGTTGCTTGTTCACATGAAGTCCTGCTCAGAAGACGCTGCAGACGTCACCCGTGGGCCGTGCTGGGCAGGCACCACCTGGGCACTGGTGCCCAGCTGGTTTTGCAGCGACTCCACAATACTCAGAGCTGATCTGCACCCCAGCCCGTGCTCAGGAGCCCGGCGGGAACGTTCCTCCTGCCCTACGCCAGCCCTTGATGCGTTTGTTCATTCGCTGCCTCTTAACCGCAACCAGAATCACACTGGTGAAGAAATTCCTCCTTAGGTCTGATCTCAGTCTCCCCTCTTTCGGTTTAAAGCCATCACCTCTTGTCCTGCCACCCCTTGTATTTGCTCTAGTACTTGTGTTAGCGCTGTCAAAGCTGAAATGGAGGTTTTCTGAACCTTCTTCTAATAGCGTTAGGAGAGCTTGGTCAGCAAGGAACTTGTGGAGCAATATTTCAGACTTGTGAGGAATCTGGAAAACAATTCATCTTTCCCGTCATCCTGACGCACGCTGAAGTTCGTCTTCTTTCAGCACCCGCATTTAAGGATGAAACCAGTTCCCCTTTCTGATGGGATGTGGGTTTCCGACCGGGTTCCCGCTGAGCTGCTGGGGCAGCACAGGACCGGCGGCTGGGTTGTGTGGCTTTGCGTTTTCCGTTCCCGCAGGATCCGGAGCTCCCAAGTGTCCGCTCGTCCTGGCGCCGGGAAGAGCTGTTGGTGTGCTCTCCCTTTCCTGGTGTGCAGCTCCGGCTGGGCAGCGCGGCTCACGGGGAGGCTGCTGCGCCCAGCATTAACACCCCTGCTGCTCCGGCCCCGGGAAAAGGAAATCTAGGAGATAATGCTGGATAGAGACAGCGGTGAATTAATGAAACAGCTTCTTTGCTCTAATTCTGTTTAGAGTGTGAGCGAGTTTCACGTTCTTGTTGAGGATGGGACTATAAGAATTGATCTTTGTAGTAAGTTTGCCATTGTCAATCTGATCAAAAGCAAGCCATGCATCTTCCTTAATTTATAATTTAGGAATGCTTCTGAACCTTCCTAAGGATAATTAATCTCTTTTTTTTCCCTTTTTAGTACATATAACTAGAAGGAGGTAGCAATAAAATCAGATTTATGATAGCTCAGGTATGACTAACTAAATGCACAGAGATTTAAAAAATTGAACTACTGAATTGTGTTTAAAATATTCTTGTTATTTACTTTCTAGTAGCTTCCTATGGTTTAACTCTTCACACGCTAAATGCTAACAGGTTTGATCAAAGGTGCTTTCATGTGTCTGAAGCTTTTTGATTTATTAATGTGTTCCCTCTTTGTGGGGCAGAGCTGCATTTCTTTTCCTGTTCAGGGCTGTCTAGAAGTGACATCAAAGTGGTAGGAGCAGCGTGTCAGAGGATGAGGAGTCACAGGCAGCGCGTTAATTAGGTTATTCGCAATAACAGCATTATACAGCACAGCTGTTTCATGGACTTTGTCTCCCCACCCCCTCCTCCATGGCATACCTGAAATATCCGTGCTCCTCCATCCGAGGGCAAGGGAGACACAAGGAATGTGCTCAGGGGATGGAGGTTTTTCCCGAGTTGAAGAGCAGTTGATGCCCTTAGTCCCAGACCCTAAGCCACCTTCAAGTTTAGGCCCGGCTTATTTCTCTTCAGCCAGATCTATGCCCTCATCTGGCTCTTCCGGATGCGCAGAGGTGGGAAACGGGAGTAGCTGAGAGAGGACCGAGCAAGGTGATGCTCACGGACTCCAACTTTTTGCTACAAAAATCAGCGTGAAGAGCCACAGAGCAGCTTTGGAGAGCAGAGCTGCGGCTGGGGGTTCTGAACCAGGCTTCAGGGAAGTCTTGGGGAAAGACGCAGTTAAGCTGTTTGGAAACACAAATCTCTGCTTATCACTCCAGTCTAGGTCCCGGGCAGCATTGCTACACGGAATTTTCAGCTGTCAAACAAAGCGGGTGATGACTTGTTGATGTTTTATTACATGCAGCTTTGTCTCCAGCCGTCTGGCGCATGTGTGTGCAGAGGCTGGAGTTAGTCCGGACTCAGATGTTAGTGCTGGTTTGGCAGCCTGAGCTCCCACAGACCCTTAATGCAGAGACAGCATCACCCAGAACCCACGTCACGGGGGCAAAACCCTCTGCTAACCATTGCATCATTTTTACCGTAAGAGTGATGAATTTAGCCCGTTGCTGCAGAGCCGGGTCCAGTTCAGCATTTCAGGCGGGAAAGGGAACACGTGAGCGGTTGACTTTACATTGGGGGTCCAAACCTTCTGCTCAGCCGGAGCGACACTGCTGGTTCTCTGCAGAGCTCAGTCATGCGGCGAGTGCTGGGTGGTTATTGAGGGGGGTTTTGAGAACCGGAGCAGGAGCGCTGCCCCGGGTACTGAGCACGTAGACTGAAACTCTGTCAATTCTGCTCTTCCTTATGAGGAGAGATGGAGGAGCGGCTGGTGCAGCCTCTGGAGGGAAAAAGTCCAGGAAAAGTCCAACAGCAGGGTTAAAGCAAAAAAAACACGCATGATTTTCAAACAGCGCAACGTGTGCAGCTCTTATTGCAGGATATTTGCCTAGAGTTCAAAGGAATCCTATATTGAAAAAGAAAACATCCATCAAGGCTGCCGAGATGGTTTAATCCCAGGCCTGCTCGTTGTCCTGCTGGCCGATGAGAAGCGAGCTGGGGAAGCAGCACTGTTCACACTCCCCCAGCTCGTCCTCCTCGCCTCACAAGAACCCCAGGTCACGGTGACACCGGTCCCTGTTTCCAGTGCACGTTGTGCTTTCGGGCGGTGTCCTGAGCCGCTGCTCTCTCGGCGGCGGTTTGGCGCTAACCTGGGTTTGTCGTGGCTCGTTCTGCGTGTGGCACAACCGGGCTGGATTTTCAGAGCCTTCTAAAGCAGAATTCACGTGTCTCCAGGGTGGCTCTCGGCAAATCTCCTGGCTGCACGAGGTGCAGCGTTGCTTGTTGTGCAGTGTGCTACCTGAATGTTCATGTTTACTAACGACCTGCGCTTTTTTGCCCCTTTCCCCATCCCCTTTCCCTCTCCTCCTTCTTCTCCTCTCTTCTATTTTCTCCTCCTAGAAGCCTAGACTGTCTCCTAACACTGGGGCTGCCACTGACACAAGACCAGTGTCCTTTTCTACCTGCCATTGCACTCCTAAAATCTGCAGCATTTTCCAGAGCTCTTGCTTTCCGTCCTCGGACTTTACGCGTAGAAGAAGCCGCAGGGCAGCGGTGCTGGCGGCCGACCAGCCCTTCTCCTGCTCCCTCCGCCCTGCGGTGCTTGTTGAAACCTCCCCCGCCTTGTGTGAGCACAAACGCACCCTGGGTCTGAACTGCACCGTGTGCAAACCGCAGCTACGGCTCCACGCTTTGGTTCAACCGCTTTTAGATTTAACTCGTAGCCTTTCCCGTGGATGCTTCGTGACAGCGGGTTTGGTGTGGAATGTAAAGGTTGTGTTTCCGAGCGGATGGGCCCAGCGTGACTGCAGCTCCTTCCCCGCTCCCCGAGCTCACCGCGGCCTCGTAGAGCTGTACCTGCCCTGCCCCTGCTGCCTCCAAACCCTCGCACAGCGGGATTCTCTCTTTAATAGCGTTGTCTTCAAAACGGGTGTTTTCGCATCAGAGCGCCTGTTACACAGGCTTGAGAAACCCCTTAGGGAAAGCTGCGTTTGCTGAGGTACCCGCAGGTTGTCTCTGGTTTGTGAGGGATGGATTATGGGCTTCGAGCACTTGCCGTTAAGTGGGAGTGTGAAGGAAACAACCAGGCGCAAGTTCCCGGCTCGGGAAGGCGCTTTGCTCCCTGCAGACCTGGCAAGGAAGGCAGAAGTGGCCTCTGGCTCCGTTCTGCTGATGGCAGCCTTGGGTGAAGCTTTACCTGCGTGAAAGGTAATCCATCCCTTCCAAACCAGAGAGAGACAAAGGATGTAGGCTTCAAATCTCTGCTCACGTAATTCCAACAGTTTCCAGCAACACGAAAGGGCCTGTTTTAGCCTCCAACGGAGCTGCGAGGGGTCAGCAAGCGCGTTGCAATTCCTGCTGTCTCCATAGGGCTGCCCAGCTTTCCAGACACAAAAGCATTGGTTCGACAGATAAAATGCAAAAGAAGGAAATCATTTAGAGAGGCCGCTTAGTATTTTGCATGAGACGAGCTCAGCCCGGGTTGATGTAGATGAGCCGATGTTTTGTTTGAGGATCGTTGTGTTGAGCAGCCAAAGGCGTTTGCCTGCACCACCTGGTGAGAGCACAGGGTTTATCTGGACCCAGACGCAGCGGAAGGTCGGATGTGGTTCCCACATAGCCAGAGCTAGCAGGAGAAGACCCTCACTTGCCTAAAACTGATCTCTTTTCGTTGTGGAGAGAGTAGCTTGCACCTGAATATTCCTGATGCTCTGCTGGTGCCCTTGGCTGCATTACCATACTCAAGACTTACTGGAAGAACATTGCACTTTGAAGGAAAGCTGCTCAGGCTACCAGAGGGTTTTGTTTGAGGATCTCCTTCGAATAGCGACCTGTCCACTCTTGATTTTGGTATGTTTTTAAATCCGAGACCTGACGTGCTCCCCACCCAGAGTGCGGGCGGCCGGAGCTGCTGCCATGGTTCGGTGATGCGCATGGGGACCGGAGCCTTTTGTTCTCTTAATTGGGTGCCAATTAATTGCTTTCCCCGCCATTCAAAGCCTGGTTAGTGGCTGCCATCCCTCTGGTGCCAGTTTCTGCACAAGGAGGGTGGTGGTTGTCCTTTCTGAGACATGCCGCTTGCCCGGCAGAGCCGCCACCACCACCCAGGGTCCCCACACAACAGCATTTCCCCGTGGGACACAGCCATCGTGTCACCGGCACTCGGGCTCCACGTGGGACAGGTTCCCCGCTGGCCTGCTGGGTTTATTGGCGATAAATCCAACCACGCGGGAGCCTCCACCTCCCGTGGGGGGATTTGCCCTTTGTCGCTATAAAAGGACATTGTTCCGTTCTTGGCTTTATTTGTAAAGACCTCTTTGTAGCCTTTGTTTTTAATGTGGTTGATTAGGGAGCAAACCAGCATGATGGTGAGCGTGGAGGCATTGGAACTCGCTGCCACACGTCAGTTTGTCTCACCTTTTGCCTTAAGCGGGCTCGACTGTTTCTGCCCTAGAAATAGAGTAACTAGAGAGAACTTTTCAGGTGGAATAACAGATTCGCTGAATATCAGACTTGCTTCCCCCAACCCCTGCACGTGCTTTATGTTATTGAAATGCAATAGTGCTTTAAAGCACGGGCTGGAGAGGAGTTTCTTATGTTATTGAAATGCAATAGTGCTTTAAAGCACGGGCTGGAGAGGAGTTTCTTATGTTATTGAAATGCAATGATGCTTTAAAGCACGGGCTGGAGAGGAGTTTCTTGTGGCTGTTTTTGGAGAGGTGGGGGAGCTACCAAAGCAAAGGGCACCCAGGGTCCGGTCGCCGTCCCTGCTGCTCACATCAATGTTCATCCCATTCCTCTGCTGCTTTTTGCTTTTCCTGCCCACATTTTATTTTCAGTGTCATCAGGTTTGTGAATTGGTACCTAGAGGAGGAAGGAGGGTGGTTGTTCCTCACCAAAAGCTCCGCCCCGTGGCACATTTTGCTTGTTTTGGGGCAGAAACGTGGCATTCCCGTCCTGGGAGGCCGAGTGCTGGGCAGGGGGGTGCTGGGGGCTCAGTGTGGAGCGCTGTGTCTTTTATTGCTCCTGTATCTTGCCAAGAATCCAGTGCAGCCCATGAACCTGCAGTAAGTAAATGAATCCGCAGGAGCGCATCCTTCATTTCCAGTTTTGATTCTCGGAAAGCCGGGTGGCCAGACGTGCTCCTCTCCTTGAGTCTTGTGCCAGCCAAACCTTGAAGGCCATAGGAAACGCTCTCAGAGCACACGGGGACCCCCTGTGCATGTGTTGTCACTTGTGGCCTTTCCCAGGGTCCCAACGCTCTGTACGATGTGACGCTGTGTAACGCTGTGGAATAAATCACCCTAATAAACATCTCCAACTAACTCTCAATACTTGTCCTGTGGTGAGAATCTGCCCGGTCGTGCCGCTGGTTCGCAGTTAATACGTGTAATTAATACTGTAATTAATATCTGCATGTGCTCGATTAACCGCTCTGCTGGTACTTCTGCCTTAAACGGGAATCCCGTGCTGTCTGCACAGATGTTTGGAAACGTGTCTGTAAACAATTGGTTTAGTTGATGTATTTAATATGTTAAAAAGGAAATTCTTTCACACGGTTCTGTTGTGGGGCGGGGAATGGGCAGAGGGAGGAGGAATCAGGCGGGAGCTGGGCTGGCTGAGCTGGGTGGGAGTTCCAAGGTGCTTTCATTTCTAAAGGCTTTAGTGCCTCTGGAGCCCGGGGGGCTGGCTCTGCATCCCGCCCTGCGGGACAAGTCGCCGTTGCTGCTGCTCCCTCTCAAAAAAGCAGCAAACTGAATAATTCAGGAGCTCGTGGAGCTCTTTGGAGGGATGACAAAGGGGTTTTGAGGCTGTTTGATCTTTCAGGGGGGCTATTTTGAGGCTGTGATGGGGGAAGTGAAGGTGGGTGCTGTGATTTGGGGGTCAGAGATTGGGGGTGTCAGGGAACAAAGGGGCTCGATCTGTCACTCCAACGTGCCCTGTGTTAGTGCAGCTCCTCCGTTTGGCCACGTGTTGGTTGGACGGAGCCGCCGGCGACTCGAGCTCCCCCCGGGTGAACGGTGAGCTGCTCCGGCGTCGCCGCTCGGAGCGCCCGGCGGCTTTGGCAGCAGCTGGTTTGGCAATCCGGCGCGTTTGTGCGTTGCATTGCAGGGCTGTGGGTGCTGGGGGCTCGTGCTCTCCCAGTCTGGGTGGGCTGGACGGTCCCTTTCGGGTGGGGGTGGTCTGGTGGGTGCGTGTTGAGCGCAGCGGGGAGCGCGTCCCACAGCCGGCACTCGTGCTGCCGGCGTTCCGAGCTGCGTTAGAACTCCAGCCATTCTGGTGAATGTTCCGCTCAGAATGGATTGGAGGAAAGCAAATGTCACTCCAGTCTTCAAAAAGGGCAAGAAGGAGGACCCGGGTAATTATAGACCGGTCAGCCTCACCTCTGTCCCTGGGAAAGTAATGGAACAGCTTCTCCTTGGTGCCATCTCAAGGCATATCAAAGATAAGAGGGTTATTAGGGGCAGTCAGCATGGCTTTACCAAGGGGAAGTCGTGCTTGACCAACCTCATAGCCTTTTATGAGAATGTAACAAGGTGGATGGACGATGGCAGAGCGGTGGATGTGGTCTATACCTTGACTTCAGTAAAGCCTTTGACACAGTGAGGGTGGCAGAGCCTGGCCCAGGCTGCCCAGGGGGTTGTGGAGTCTCCTTCTGTGCAGACATTCCAACCCGCCTGGACACCTTCCTGTGTAACCTCATCTGGGTGTTCCTGCTCCATGGGGGATTGCACTGGATGAGCTTTCCAGGGCCCTTCCAATCCCAAACATACTGTGATACTGTGATACTGTGAACGCCGCTTCCACCCGCACCTTCCAATGACCGCGAGTGCCTCATACCATGACGATAACTTCTTGAAGTGCTCTGGAAGGTTGAACAGGGGAAAAGCGCTTGTGTGCGGGAGGCAGCAGCTGATGCAGACACCAGCTTGCTTCGTGACGGGCAGTTTTGGTGGAGATGAGCCATGTGTTGCAGTGGAGCTCTGGATTAGACAGGACCCCCGCAGCACAGGGGCCCTCGGGCAATCAGCTCCATGCCAGACAAACAACTTCTTTTTGCCATAGATACCTGATTTTGATTTCTGTCATCACCTGAAAGCTCTAAATAATCTGTTTTCTTGGGGTAAGTTCTATATAGTTCCTACTAGTATTGAAAAAACCAAAAGCTTTACAACCCTTATTTCTGGTTTAGATTGGGTCGACCTCAAATGCGCAGTCCTTTGGGGAATTCCCGTGCGGGATGAGCGGCTGTATTCTGCTCAGTCGGGCTCTCCTGCCTCCAAAGGGCACCCAGACGCTGTGTTTCCAGATGGACATGGAGCCGGCACCCTGGGCCGTGCTGCGCAGGGATCCTGGCACAGGGTTTGTCACTGCTCACAAATGACAAGCGCTTCTCCCTGTCCCCGACACCTCGTTTGGGCAGCTCGAGCTTCCTCACCGTGGACTTGCCCGTGACGAGTCTGCGTACGCATTACGGACAAATAACTTCTGAAGGGCAAGCGGCTTAAAAGAAGGAATTCTGAGCCTGAGCACACTTTGTGAACTCAGTTCTACCCCTAAAACAAGTATTATCTGGTGTCTTGAATGGGGTGAAGGCGGCTGCTTGTGGCACACGCGGGATGTCACCGGACACCCAGCGCTCCCCTCTATCGGTACTTTCATTTCTTTTCTAAGTAGTGTTTTGCTAAACGCAGCTTTGCGGCTTTCCCCAATACAACCGGCAGGGAGTAAATGGCTGGGGGTGTTTTGGGCTGGGGAGTCGTGTCTGATGGGTGAGGAGACAGATTCTGAGCACTCGCGATGTTACATTTTCCTGTTTTTATGAACTCTGCTTAGGCCTAAATTCTTGAATCTCTTAAAATAGAGTCAAACGTGCACCCGTCCCCCTGTTGGTGTCTCCCAGAGAGCAGAGAAACCGCCCCAAACTGAAAATAGCAAAACCCCCTGGATTTCCCTTTTATTGCTGGTGGAGCCGGTAACACGAGGGCTGCCAGGACAGTGTACCCGGCTAGGAAAATGCAGTTAATATAGAACAGTTTTCATCTTGAATCATTTTTACATAAAAACAATGCACTACTTTTACAACTTTGATGTTATTCTTTGCTTTGTCAGGTGGATTTAAAGCAGGTGATTTTCTGTAATAACTAGGCAAGAGGTCCTTTTCCTGGGCACTTTTGCACCAAACCGTAGCACGATGGAAAAGAAATGAAACAAGAGCCCCACAAAACCATTAAACCCAAAAAAGCCGTGAGCAAAATCCTGCAAACAACAAGAAGAAAGCAAAGCCAGGCGCTATGAGGAATATAACGCTTAGACTGAGGTGGTTGTGTGGCGCTACTGTGAAATGGAATACGGGCATCACTTGTGATGCTTCGGGTGGTTGTTGGGAGGAGGAGCAGGGCTGGCGTTGGTTCCCGATGGGAACTCGCTGCCCCTCTGTGCACTGGGGGTGTGGATCGGACCAACCTCAGCCCGCCCGCCCCGAAACGCCCATTAGGCCCCGAAATGGGGTTTTCACAGCGCAGGCTGATTGTGGCGAGCGTTAAATGACGTGCTCAAGGAGCTTTCCCCCCGCGCCGTAGTCTTGTTTGCTGCTTGCACCAAATCAGCTTATGTGGTTGTGTAAGCGGCTTGGGGGAAAGTGGAGCTTTGCAAAGCCCGCGTGTCCCGCGCAGCAACCGGGGCCGCTCAGGGTGCTGAGCCACAGCCGTTACCAGGGACGGGAAGAACGTAATGAAATAGAACAAGGGAAGTGTAGAGTCTGGAATCTGGGCAGGAACAGCCCCAGGTTCCAGTGTAAGTTGGGGAATGACCTATTAGAGAGCAGTGTAGGGAAAGGGAGCTGGGGGTCCTGGGGACAGCAGGGTGACCATGAGCCAGCACTGGCCCTTGTGGCCAGGAAGCCAATGGTACCTGGGGTGGGTTAGAAGGGGGTGGTCAGTAGGTCAGAGAGGTTCTCCTGCCCCTCTGCTCTGCCCTGGGGAGACCACACCTGGAATATTGTGTCCAGCTGTGGCCCCTCAGTTCCAGCAGGACAGGGAACTGCTGGAGAGAGTCCAGCGCAGCCACCAAGATGCTGGAGGGAGTGGAGCATCTCCCGTGTGAGGAAAGGCTGAGGGAGCTGGGGCTCTGGAGCTGGACAAGAGGAGACTGAGGGGGGACTCATTCCTGGGGATCAATATGGAAAGGGGGAGTGTCAGGAGGATGGAGCCAGGCTCTTCTGGTGACAACCAGGGACAGGACAAGGGGCAATGGGTGCAAACTGGAACACAGGAGGTTCCACTGAAAGAGGAGAAGCAACTTGTTTGGGGTGAGGGTGGCAGAGCCTGGCCCAGGCTGCCCAGGGGGTTGTGGAGTCTCCTTCTGTGCAGACATTCCAACCCGCCTGGACACCTTCCTGTGTAACCTCATCTGGGTGTTCCTGCTCCATGGGGGATTGCACTGGATGAGCTTTCCAGGGCCCTTCAGCCCCTGACACTCTGGGATTCTGTGATGTGCATCTTTTCGCAGTTTCCTACCAAATATCACTCTGGGTTCCCAAAGTCTGGTGATGCAGGGAGGATGGGAGGTGTTGGGGCTGGTTCAGCTGGAAGCCAAAATTGGAAATTTGGGAAATTCGGGGAGTTCTCTCCCAATGGGTGTTTTCCCAGAAACCCGCTACTTTGGTTTTTCACTTTTTTCTTTGTAACTTTGGCTCGAAACTGGAACCTATCCTGATCCAAACAGGAGATCCAAAAGCTTGTAATGGAGCGGTACATGTGTCGCGGAGTCTATGGACAGCCTAGTGAGGTTTAAAAATGGCAATGCACACCCTTTGGTTTTTGTGGTGCGTTTCAGGCACCCCAGCCAGCACCTGCCAGCTGGGAATTCACGTGTTCTTACACAGCTTGGATTTCCTCAGCAAGTAGCCGTTACTGAAAATACTCAAGCCATGGGCTTTGGAGCTTCTGCCTGGCGTTCCGTGTGTTACTGGTGCACCGGGAGCAGGGCTGTGGGCGGAGCGGAGCGGAGCGGGCGCAGCGCGGCCCTGTGCTCGCCGCCCGGGCGCTGAGCCCGCCCGGGGCCGCTTCTCCGAGTCGCTTTCTGTGGATCCCGCGGGTGGCTGGAACACGGCGGTTCGGCGCCGCCCCCGCTCTGCTCCCGCACGCCCGGGGCTGCGCTCAGCCCAGCGCCCCCGCTCCCGCAGCCTCCGCCCGCGCTGCCGGGCCAGCCCGCTGCTCCTGCCTCCGCCTCATCGCTCTTGGCTCCTTCTCTCCTCCTCTCCTTCTCTCCTTCTCTCCTTCTCTCCTTCTCTCCTTCTCTCCTTCTCTCCTTCTCTCCTTCTCTCCTTCTCTCCTTCTCTCCCTCTTTCTCTTTTTCTCTATTTTCCTCTTTTTTTCTCTTTCTCATCTCTTGTCTCATCTCTCTTTTTTCTTTTTCCTTTTTCCTTCTTCCCTTTTTTCTCTTTTTTTTCCCCTTTTCCTTTTTCCTCTTTATTCCTTTTTCCTCTTTTTTCCTCTTCTTTCCTCTTTTTTACTCTTTTTCCCCCTTTTTTTTCTTTTTCTTTTTTCCCTTTTTTCCCTTTTTCCCCTTTTTTCCTTTCTCTTTTTTTTTTCTACTTTTTTACCTTTTCCCTTTTTCCCCTTTTCTTCCTTTTTCCCTTTTTCCCTTTTTCCCTTTTTTCCTTTTTTCCTTTTTTCCTTTTTCTCTTTTTTCCTTTTTTCTTTTTTTTCCTTTTTTCTTTTTTTCTTTTTTCCTTTTTTCCCTTTTTCGCTTTTTTCCTTTTTGCCTTGTTTTCCCTTTTCCTTTTTCCTTTTTCCTTTTTCCTTTTTCCTTTTCCTTTTCCTTTTTCCTTTTCCTTTTTCCCTTTCCTTTCCTTTCCTTTCCTTTCCTTTCCTTTCCTTTCCTTTCCTTTCCTTTCCTTTCCTTTCCTTTCCTTTCCTTTCCTTTCCTTTCCTTTCCCCTCCCCCTCTCCCCTCCCCCCGTACCTCCTCAGACAACCCGTGGGTTCTTTCCTTGCTGCCCCGGCCGCGGTTCCGGGGGCCGTGCAGGGACCCGTTCTGGGGGATTTCTGTGCCGCGCATGCTCGAGAGACCTGTCAAAGGGCGGTAAACCAAACCACAGCGCTGCAAAACACACACCAAAGTTAAGCTTGGCCTAAACACCTTATCACACCTTTTTGCTAGATCGGGTTAATTATTGCGCTTAATAATAGGAATTTATCTTTCATATGGATCAGTCGGCTAAGTAGATATGGACCTGGGAGTTCAAAACTTGCCTAATGTGGCTCTGGTGGGAGCTCGAGGCCTCGGCTCTTTAATCTTCTTCCGTTTCAGTCCCATCACTGAAACTAGGGTAAGGCTGATTATATTGTGCATTTTGTCTTGTAGAGCTGCGCCGCAGCTGGTGTTAGGGCGGCGTTCTCCTGCCGCCGTGTCGGCTGCTACAAGGGCTAATCTTGGATTAATCGGACCTTTTCTGGAAAAGGAAAATCTCGTGGTTACGAAACGGGTGCGGATGCGGCGAGAATGAGGAGAGGAGAGCGGTGCAGGGAGAGGCCTGCGCCCCCCGCAGTGACAATGCTGCTGTCTCCCTTAAAACTCCTAAAACTCACTTGGTCTTGCATGAGCAATTCAGCGAAAATGAAGAAATGATAAATATGCTCACCAGTAATCTCCCTTTTCACGGAATCACAGAATAGTGCGGCTCATTCCCAGCCCCAACCCGTAAAGCACCAGGTGCGCGTTCGGCAGAGCTGCGGTTTCTGAGCTGCCCCAGTTCGGTTACCTGGTTCGCTGCCGACGGGGCTCGTTGTGCCAGCAATGGCAAAAGGAGCAGAAATGGGCATTTCCCAGGTGTTCCCAGGGCAGAAAGGGACGTTTCCCCGCGGGGCCTGTCCGCTGCGTTGAGTCGGTGCCCGCTGAGCGGTGCGGGCGAGCGGCCCCTCCGGAGCCCCCGCGGAGCTCCGGCGCTGCGGATGTCGCTGGAGACCATTGATGCTGGAGGCGGGTTTGGAATCAGAGGTGGCTCACAAGTGACACGAGGCTCTAGGAAGCGAACAAATCACCATTCATCCCAAAAAGAGAAGTGTTCTGGAAGGCGTGCTTGATTCTGTTTTGCCGTGTAGCTTATTATGTTGTTTAACGTTCTTCCTTTTAACTGGAGCACATGGTGTTTGACCCGCCTATTCTAAAAAAAGGATTTTCCGTGGTTCTCAGTGACAAGTTTGTTTTTCCTGCCCTCAGGTCAGTCTGGCTCCTGAAAAACCCCAGTCTGGCTAAACTCGCTGGGGATGAGAGAGCAGCGTAGGGAAAGGGAGCTGGGGGTCCTGGGGACAGCAGGGTGACCATGAGCCAGCACTGGGCCCTTGTGGCCAGGAAGCCAATGGTACCTGGGGTGGGTTAGAAGGGGGTGGTCAGTAGGTCAGAGAGGTTCTCCTGCCCCTCTGCTCTGCCCTGGGGAGACCACACCTGGAATATTGTGTCCAGCTGTGGCCCCTCAGTTCCAGCAGGACAGGGAACTGCTGCAGAGAGTCCAGCGCAGCCACCAAGATGCTGGAGGGAGTGGAGCATCTCCCGTGTGAGGAAAGGCTGAGGGAGCTGGGGCTCTGGAGCTGGACAAGAGGAGACTGAGGGGGGACTCATTGCTGGGGATCAAGATGGAAAGGGGGAGTGTCAGGAGGATGGAGCCAGGCTCTTCTGGTGACAACCAGGGACAGGACAAGGGGCAATGGGTGCAAACTGGAACACAGGAGGTTCCACTTGAATATGAGAAGCAACTTGTTTGGGGTGAGGGTGGCAGAGCCTGGCCCAGGCTGCCCAGGGGGTTGTGGAGTCTCCTTCTGTGCAGACATTCCAACCCGCCTGGACACCTTCCTGTGTAACCTCATCTGGGTGTTCCTGCTCCATGGGGGGATTGCACTGGATGAGCTTTCCAGGGCCCTTCAACCCCTGACACTCTGGGATTTAACAGGTACTTGCATTTAGGAGGTTTAAGGTTTCCTCAGAGATGATCACAGGACCAGTGTGTCTGAAATGGGAACCAAGAAAGGATATTTCAGCTTCTTCAGTATAGAAGTGTGGTTATAAATCAGGATTCTTCTTGTATTGCAACGTCCTGGTGTCACATTATCACCTGTCCCGGTGTGGATGGACCATGGCACGGCAGCATCCTGCACTGGAGACAAACCCGGTACAGATCCACGGCCTCTTAAATTACATCTTTAGGCAAATGTTGTTGAAGAGAGGTGTCCCAGGGACGCAGCTAGGGTTTTTGTAGGATTTTCAGAGGATGCTTTTACTTGCAGTGTGTTTAGTGTAAAATATGGTGGTAAGAGAAGCCAGATTTTCAAATACAGTTAAGTTAAAACAACCTTGTGTGTTTTGTGGAACCCAGGATTACGCTGGGTGCTGGTTATAGCCCGAAAATACAGGTTTAAATTGCGGTAACTGAAGCCTTGCCCGTTCTGATCAATGGATCAGCGGTCGCGCTGAGGAACTCGGGCACAGTCTGTTCTGACACGGCCCGCTGGCTTTGTCAGGTGGTGACAGGCCGGCCTGGGGACCGGGCGGTGTGAGCACAGGGCAGGGCAGGCCCGCGGGGCGTCCCCGAGCTGTCCCCAACCTGTCTCCAAGCTGTCTCCCGAGCTGTCCCCTGAGCTGTCCCCAAGGTGTCCCTGAGCTGTCCCTGTGCTCTCCCTCAGCTGTCCCCAACCTGTGCCCTGTGCTGTCCCCAAGCTCTCCCCCAAGCTGTCCCCTGAGCTGTCCCCAAGCTGTCCCTCAGGCTGTCCCCTGTGCTGTCCCTAAGGTGTCCCCCAGCTGTCCCCGTGCTGTCCCCTGTGCTGTCCCTGAGCTGTCCCCCGTGCTGTCCTCCATGCTGTCCCTGAGCTGTCCCCAACCTGTCCCCTGTGCTGTTCCCTGTGCTGTCCTTGTGCTTTCCCCCGTGCTGTCCCCCGTGCTGTCCCCCGTGCTGTCCCCCGTGCTGTCCCTGAGCTGTCCCCAACCTGTCCCCTGTGCTGCCCCCTGTGCTGTCCTTGTGCTTTCCCCCACGCTGTCCCCAAGCTGTCCCCTGTGCTTTCCCTGAGCTGTCCCCTGTGCTGTCCCCCAGGCTGTCCCTCACGCTGTCCCCAGGCTGTCCCCTGAGCTGTCCCCAAGCTGTCCTCTGCTGCCGACTGAGACACTGAAGATGTTTATTAATAAACTCGAAATCCGTCTGGTTTGATTTGGTGGCAGCACAAGGTGAGCGTGACCCCGGCTGTCCTTGGACCAGCAAAGCCGGGTTTAGTGCTGCGGGTCCAGGGCCGGTTCCTCCAGCAAACACCTCCAAAGGCTGTTTCCCCGTCTCTGCTCAGCGGCCGCTTCACTCCTTCCCCTCCTTGCTGGTTACTCGGAAAGGTGCTCCTGACTTCCATACCGAACCAAACCCATCTGCAAAGGAATCTGCGGATCCCGTGGCAACGACGGGAGCGGTTGCTCTGTGCAAATCTCTGAAATGCTAAGCCTGACTTATTCTGCATTCTGATCTTCACACTAATAACGAGTCGTGTTCCTCCTCTCGCCATTGCCTTGCCACTTGTCACTTAGCCACTTCTTTATTTCCCTTTCTGTCATTTCCTTGTGTCTCCGGCGTCTCTAACGTTTCCCCTGGCTACAGATAAAAATAGTCTGCTTGCCAAGCCAGGCCTGCCGTGCTTCGTCTGGGGCACCTCCCGCCGCTGGTCTCCTCCATCAACACTGCCCCGCTTTCCACGGGTGCCGACAGCGTGTCTTTCAAAATGTTACTCATCAAAACAGTTTCGCAAGGTTTTAGGTAATAATCAGTGTCTGGACCTACAACTAAAATGACCGACCCTGCTTAAAAAAAGAGAGAAACGTCCACATTTGTATGTATGTTACTGGACACGTCGTGTAGTTTAACGCGGTGCTGTGCGCTGCTAAAGCCGCGGTCCCGGGTTCAGCCAGATAATCGTGAGAAGAACAGTTAGTGTTGGTTCTAGAAGAGCTGGTCTAAAGGGCCACATCTGAGGTCGTGCTTCTTGTTCTTTAGGCAGTTTATTAAGGTTATTTAGTCAGGGGCCGGCCTGGAAAGGTGGGGATTGCTGGAGTATTTGAACCCCTGCGTGCTCTGCAGCACCACGGTGAGTTGGGCCGGGGGGGCGCGTGCTGTGTTCCTTGCTTCAGGTCTGGCAATTCACCGGGGACCCGCCGCTGTTCCTGTGGAAAATACTGCGAGAAAGGTCTGAAATCTCGTGAGTCTCAGTTCTGAGGGACAGAGGATTTGGTGGAATCTAAAATCTGAACATACTCAGAGACCTATCGATGGTTTGTAACTAAAAGCTCGGTTACAACATCTGGAAAAGCCAAAGAGCACGCAGGAAAGAAAAGCCTTGCCGAGGCTGGTCCCATGATGTTAATTGTTACCCCTTTGAGCGTGCTGACAGTCTGCACTTCCTGCGCCCCCTCTGCCTGGAACAGGCCGGTTAATTCACGTTTGTTGTGTTATCTCCGCACAACGAGCTCTTCCCAAACCAGCTGCTGCAGCTGCAGGGACCGCACCGGCTTCCATCTGCACTGAGTGCTGTCCACACCTGGTTCCCTTTGCACCGAGTTCCATCCACACTGGGATCCACCCGCACTGGGTTCACACTGGGCTCCATCCACACCGGGTTCCAGCTGCACCGAGTTTCATCTGCACGGGGATCCATCCACACCAGCTTCCACCGGCACCAGGTTCCACCTACACCGGGTTCCACCTGCACCAGGTTCCACCTACACCGGGTTCCACCTGCACCAGGTTCCATCCACACTGGGTTCCACCCGCACTGGGTTCACACTGGGTTCCATCCACACTGGGTTCCACCCGCACTGGATTCACACCGGGTTCCATCCACACCAGGTTCCATCTGTACCAGGTTCCATCTGCACTGGGTTCACACCGGGTTCCATCCACACCGGGTTCACACCGGGTTCACACCGGATTCCACCCGCACCATCATTGCCGGGACCTTTTAGTGAAAACCTTTCAGCACTAAGCTGGGTTGGACGGTGTCTCAACGTGCATCTTTGACCTTGGTACTTCATTCAAATTTTGCATTTCAAGTCGTAACACCACAAAGACATTTGGGGTGATCGGAGGGTTTTTTGCCCCATGGACACATTCGGGAGCATCTTCTGTTTATCCCCCCCACCACCGTTTTGCAGCTTTGAACGCGTGTTCCTGCGGTGCCCTGCGTGTGCTCCCGCGTGTGCTCCCGCGCGTGCTCCCGCGGCTCCTGCGCTGTGTTTTAAGGTCAAACTTTCTTGTGTTTTTCCTAACCCTGAACGGCAGCCCCGAGCCGTCCGACCCGCTCCCCGTCACCGCGCAGCCGCCCGCCGGCCCTGTCACATCCATCTGGGTGAGACAGCTCACCGGCACGCCAGACACCCGAGCCGTAGAGGTTTGTTCTTTGCACGGCGGCTGCAACACCAGCGGCCGTTCTTCAGCTGAACCGCTGCGTTCAGTCGCCAGCGGCCCATCCCTGGCAATATGGTGATTTATTGGTTAGTTTGCAGATTTATTTAGCGCTGCAAACCACCAAAAAACTCCTTAGCGAGGAATTAAAAATTCCTAGAAAACTGGCTGAGCCTTTACAAATTCTGATTTCCAAAGAGCAGAGCCAGCCTGTCATTTTCCTCATTCTCTAAGCAGAAGCTCCCGGAATAAATAGTCCTAGAATTGTAGATTCTTCTAGTATTATGCAAATGGCTTGGTGCTTTGATGTCCCTCGTGTCATTAGTTTGACACTAGCTGGAATTAATGGCCATAAATCTACATTACAGCCGTGGCCGATGGGTTTTCCTGGCTGCTGCCGGTTCCTCGTGTGAGCTCCCGCTCCTGCCCCGGGATTTGAAGAGCGGAAAGTAGGTCACTGCGCCATGTGTGAGAAAACGGCTCTAATCTCGGCATTAAACAAACACGACTGCAACGCTGAAGGGAAATGTTCTATTTTAAGCGCTTATTTCCATTATCACTGTCTCGTTCTGCAAAACAAGCAGATGGGGACTTGTGCGTGCACGCACCCACAGATGGGGTTCGGCAAACAGGAAAAAGATATATATATATAGATAGAGTGTTTGTGTATACATATATACGTGTATTTATATGTTTCGAGAGTGACAATCTATGTTGTCACTTCTGAATGGTTCCTCTGCGTCTCGTGTGAAGCAGGCGGGGAAAGAGCCAAAGTGCCGGAGTATGTAGGCCAAAAGAAGCAAAGCGTTTGGGATGTGAGCAGCGAGCAGTCGCCGGCGGTTCTGGGGGAGCTGCTGGTGCCGCGTGGCTGGGCCTGCAGGGGTGGCCCAGGGACGTGGTCAGAGCTCCCTGTGTTATAACACGTTCTTAGTCCCCGAGCGGCCTGCTCACCAGCAGCTCCGGGTGTCTGCCCCTGGGAATGAGTGTTGGCTGGGGATCTAGAGACAGCTAAAATAAATCGTTGGGATGTTTTTAATGGGAAGGTCGCAGTGGGCTGGTGCTGTCTCTGTTGGGTGCTTTTGCTGGCAGGAGCTGGCGAGGGCGAGGGTGGGAGGTAAGGTGGTGAACAGGATAGCACTGGCTGGTGTAGGCAGGAGAAGGAACGGGACAGCGAATTTAAACTCATCTTGGCAGTCGGGGATCTCGTGAGTTAAATCCGTTGTGAAGATCAGTGCTGAAGAACTGCGGACGGCGAATGATTGGTACGGACAGGCAAGACATTCGGAGGGTATCGGGACACGGACGTGGCTGCGTCAGGAGTTCTGCAAAGGAGACTCATAAAACCAGGAGCTGAGAGACTGAAACACTGCACAGATTAATGGACATCAGAATTTACGGCTACTGAAGCACACGGCTCAAAATGAAGGGGCGTTCTGATTTATTAGACATTAAAGGAGGTTGGAAGACGAGTTGGCGGGTGGCAGCTGGGGTGCAGTAAGGGGGTGCAGCAAACGGGGACGTGTCTTTAGCATCATTTGCTCGTGACAAGTGTTCGAAGGCACAGCCGGGTTTGCGCCCTCCTGGGCTGGAGAAGCAGCTCTTGCAGGGTCCTTGGCGGCTCGCTTTGCAGCAGCTGGCTGGACACGTCACATCTGGCGGTGCAGAGCACGTGTTCCTGTTTGTAAGGATTGCCGTGGAGATTGCCCTTACTCAGTGGCACTGTAAGTGCTTCTGTCTGGTTTTGTTTTCCCCCCTGGCTGGGGACACAGGGCTGGGTGCTGTTCAACCCCCCGGGAGCAGACACCCCAGCTGTGGAGCATTTTGCATGAAGAGAACAGTAACCGGTTAGTCTGTCTGCTGTGGGCATGGGATAAGTAAAACTCTTATTCTATCTTAAAGGAGCACTTTGTCTCTGACCGATGAGGAATGTGCAGCTTATTTTTCAGGATAGTTTGGGTTTGGTGCGATCTGGTCTTGGTGCAGAAGGATAAAGCTTAGGGGAGGTTGGAGTTCCTCAACAGAAGTTACCAAATCATCATCAGATGGCATGCAGGGATATTTTCTTTAACAATTTTACTGTTTGGGTTTTCATTTAATACCCCAGCTATATTTTTAAAAAATCCACTCTCTGGATTGTGGGATTCCTGGGTGTGGGGACCAGAGGAAACGGCCTCAAGTTGCCCAGGGGAGGTTGAGGTTGGATGTGGGAACAATTTCTTCCCCAAAGGGCTGTGGGGCATTGAACAGGCTGCCCAGGGCAGTGCTGGAGTCACCAGCCCTGGAGGGCTGGACAGACGGACATGAGGTTCTCAGGACATGGGGCGGTGCCGGGTGGGTTGTGGTTGGACTCCATGGTCTCCTCCAGCAATGATCCCACACCCCCGCGCTTTGGCAGCCCCGGTCCCGCTTGCCGAACGGCAGAACCTTGTGCGTGAGCCGTTTTCCCGTGCTGACGGTGTCACCTGGGGGCTCCTGTGCCGTGTCCCAGGCGCTGGCCCCTCACTGGTCCTCAGCGGCACGGCTCAGCGTGTCCCAGCTCAGGGCTCACACGGGACCAGCCGCTCGTGGCCTCATCTGTAAATCCCGCTCGTGTTCCACACGTGTGTGTTGCACATCTGGGGCTCGAGTGTGTCTCTCAGGTGATGTTTTCCCATCTTCCCCACCCACATCCCCGGGGGTTTCGGGGACATCCAGGTCCCTGTTTGTGAGACTCTGTCATTGCCTTGGAGCAGGGGACTCCCAGAGCCGTTTTCCTTGCAACCCCAGGCCCTCGCAGGTTGGCAATCCGTGGTTGTGTACCCGTGTTGGAGAGGCTGCAGCATTCGGCTCAGCACGGACAAACCTTGCTGAATGAATCCTGGTGCTGGTTCCTCCGCCCCCAAGCGCTGAGCGGTTTTGTGCCCCTGTGTTGATGGGGAACACCATCAGTCGTCCCTGAATGTGCAACTGTCCCATCAGACGCTGCTCCAGCCTCTCCCTGCCCCGCCAGACCAAGTTCCAACCGTGGGTTTGAACCGGAGCGTTCCCCGACCCGGCATAAACCGTCAGTCTGGGAACAGCCCCTTCAGGGGCAAGAGCCGAGGGGGACAGCTCATGGGGACAGCGAGGGGACACGCGCTCCCTGCTCGGGGTGCTTCAACACTGAGTTTGGGGGCTCGGTTACACGCTGGATCCAAGACCAGGGAACTGACTTAGTCTTGGGTTTAGTGCCTTAGGGTTTTATATGCAGAGGTGTTATTTTCTATTGGCCGCATCTTGTCTTGGGCCTCTTGAACAGGTTTGTTTTCATAGCGTTGGGTTGAAATGTTCCCCCCCAAGGGTGTGTAGGAGGCAGTCGGGGAGCAACCCCACGTGAAACAGTAAAACTGTCTTATCGCATCGCTTGGCTCTCCACGATGTCAGCCCAGAAAAATTGGACAGCAAAAAGTAAAAATATGAAACTGTTCTTCGAGTGTCTGAAGTTCTAAACCGCCTGGTACCGTGGTTGTGTTCCCGTGATCCTCAGCTGCCCGCGGAAAGCACAAGCGTTGTTCTAGTTCTCCGAACAGACAACACTATGGGTGAAAGACGCCTGGGCAGAGCGATCCTGTTTCTCCGTGCCCATGACAACGCTGCGGAAATCAGGTTTCAGGGAGCCTCCTGCTTAAAAACAGGGTTTCAAGTGCCTTTGTTATTAGAAACCACGGCGAGTGGCGTGCGGTTCCAGCCGGGGTGCTGGGGTCCTGTCCTGCACCGCGGCGGGCGCTCAGCCGCTGCCGGGCTGCCCAGGCACGGCAGACGCCGTAGGAGATCACTGCTTGCACCGCATGGAGCTGACCTGGTGTGCAGGCGATGAGAGCCTGGAGGGAGGTTCTTGCTTTCATGGATCAGGAAGCTGAAAAAGCGTCTCTTTAGGAAGAATCAGTAAGGAAAAAAACCTATACAATAAGCTGTCACAATTGCAGTTTCTTCCCTTGGAAGATATTTTTGTTTAAAGGCAAAGCACGAACCTTGTGTTGGACTCTGGGGTTCCTGATCGGCGCCTTTGGGGTGAGGAGGCGCCGGTTCTGACCGTCGTGCGCACGGGGTTTGTGAGCAACTGGGGCTGTGGAACTGGGGCTTCCCAGGGAGAGCAAGGCACCATGTCCAGCGCCCCGCGTTTCTTGTGGATCTGTAATGTAATCCTGAATTTCTTTTTCCCATCCATCTCCACAGTGGATTTTAATTCGCTTCTCATTGCAGCAAATTAAAGTATTTAGGGTAATCTGAGCCAGATTTGGTTGCAGCAGCAGCTCCTGCTGGTTGAGCATTGATCTCCTGCAAGGGCAGGAACCTTCTGCTCCCAAATCGGCGTCTGGAGCGCCCGCAAAGGCCGAGGTTTTGACTTATCTCTGAGGATGGAGCCTCCGCAGCCCCTCTGGGCAGCCTGACCAGTGCTCGTTGCCCTCGGAGCTTTGTTTAGAAAGAATGAAATAAAGGAACCGGAGTTGCCTGTGTTTGCATTTGACAGGCGGCCGGGCGGTGGGCAGGAGATAACCCGTCTAGCTCTGGTCTGGGCAAATTTCTCCCAATCAAGGCTGCCAGCTTTGTGCTTTATATATTCATTCAATGCAAAAAAACTCTTGAAATCTTGAGCTCTCATCCCCTTGGGTACAAATGGATGAAGTTCCTTTGGTAGGCTGGTTTACCTGCTTTTCCATGTTGTTACTGAGCCGGGGAAGGAGCAGAACCCAGAACGCCTTGGCTTTTACCTGGTGTTCCACACGTCATCCCGTATAACCGAGTGTTCAGGGTAACCCCCGTGTACGTGCATTAAAACACAGGGGGGGACGTGCAGAATAACGTCTTGTGTATCCGTATGAATCAGAAGTTACTCGTGGTAGTAGCTGCCCGTAGCAGGACCCAGTGCTGCCAAACCAGCTCAAAACCTCACGTAGAACATAAAAATATGCATTTTCCCACGGCCCTGCCTTCTCGCAGTGTTCCCCCAGTGCCGTTTGGAGGGAGCAGCGTGTTGTACCGGGCACAGGTGCCGTGGGCTCGTGTTTCCCGCGGGGCTGCGGAGAATCCACGGCTGGGCACGGCGTGGGGAAAGGTGAAATAAAGATACGGGGCCAAGTGGCGACTCCAGCAAGGGAGACTCGGCATCCATTGAAAGTAGCGACCTGGGCGGCTGAGTGGCTGTTGGTGAAGCTCTTAAGCTTCTGCGGTTGTGTTTGCTGGGCCGGGGCCGTCTCGGGGCCGTCTCGGGGCCGCAGGTTGTGCAGATGCGGCGGCTCCGGCGGTGAGCTCCAGCTTAGCGTCCCCTGCGGCGAGCGGCTCTGCCGGGTAATCCCCGCACAGCAGCGCTGGCTTTTCCGAGCCCCGCCGCTTGCCCACGTTGGGCTTTGCTTGCCCGACGTTGTGGCTCGAGCGGATCAGCGTTGGAATCGGCCGGTGTGGCCGCGCTGATCCGAGCGGAGGATGAAGCAGGGCTCCCGAGCGGCTGCAGCGCCGCTGACCGCCCTGCGCTCCGGCTCCCATCCTGCCCTGGGCTCAGCTCACAACGCGCCACTTGAATGGGAACCTTTTTCTTGCTTTCGGAAGCCAGCTTGCTTTGTGAGTACATTGCCAATGGTGTTTGTTTTCTTGAAGCAAGACTTTGTAAGCTGTAATCCTACACTGATTTATACTACCAACAGTCGTAACCGGATTTTCAGCTGTCACCGGGCTTTAATACTTGCTAAAATTACCTTCCAGGTTTGCAGGATCTGTCAAATTTACATTTTGTGTTGAGTACATTGTCTGCTGCTGATACATCCTGATAGGCACGTCCAGAATGGATTCTTGTGAGAGTCTGGCTGCTCATTTCTCTTTGCTTTGTGTCTCTTACCCTGCGCAGACTGTGCTTTAGGACTGGGCTCAACCCGCAGTCCCGGCCTCTCCGCTCCCCCGTTCCTACATACAGCTCGTTTGCTGCTGGAAAGCAGCGGTGGGTTTGGTTTTTAATTAGCGATTGTTATGAAAACGCTCTATGAAAACCGTGCGAGTCTTCGGTTGGTATTTCCAATGATTTGGCAGAGGCAAGTCACAACTGCTGCCGAATCACCTTGCAGCTGGCTTTGGGGCTTTTGGTAGAGCGGAGGGTTTGCAAATCCCAGTACAGTCTGTTCCTGACACGGGCTTTGGGTTCATCTGCTGTCACAGTAAATATTTCTCTTTCCGTGCCTCTTGGCCGCTGTCCCGCTCCCTCCTTTCCCCAGCTGCGGTTGCAGGTCTCCCCTCCTCTTTATTTAGAATCATAAGTGTAACTTTGCCTAAAAACAGCGGAGTTGTGCTGCTGCTTTACCTGGGGTCACCCCCCTTTTACGTTCTTCCCCGCGAGGTCGCTGAGTAACAGCGACGTGTGTCCCGGTGCTCTGGTGCCAGCAGGTTGGGTTCAAACATGTGGAGTCTGATCGGTGTGTGTTCCTCATTGGACTCAGCCTGGCTCCAGCCCAGAAATCAGAGTTGTCGTTGGGAAATGCGAATGGAACTCGAACTGCTCCCGGGGCTCTTGCTGACAAGGACACTTATGGTCTTGCGGGGTTTGTTTTTCATGGACTTTCCTAGACAAATGGATGGCACGCGCCTGCCCAGAAGAATGCGCAACAGAATATGGTTAAATCCCTTGCTACTCGCCACCACAGATAATCATAAATAGCAAACCCCCATCCTTCGGAGTTAAACCCTGTCCTTCGGAGTTAAACCCTGTCCTTCGGAGTCAAACCCCGTCCTTTGGAGTTAAACCCCATCGTCTGTGTGCAGTTAAACTCCGTCCTCTGTGTGGAGTTAAACTCCATCCTCTGTGCGGAGTTAAACCACATCCTTTGTGCAGAGTTAAACCTTGTCCTTCCTTTGTGCAGAGTTAAACCCCATCCTTTGCATGGAGTTAAACCCCGTCCTTTACGTGGAGTTAAACCCCGTCCTTTGCGTGGAGTTAAACCCTGTCCTTTACGTGGAGTTAAACCCTGTCCTTTGTGTGGAGTTAAACCCTGTCCTTTGTGTGGAGTTAAACCCTGTCCTTTGTGTGGAGTTAAGGAGCTAAACCCCGTCCTTTGCGCCAAATTAAAACCTGTCCTCTGTGTGGAGTTAAGCCCCATATTTTCTGTGGAGTTAAGGAGCTAAACCCTGTCCTTTGCACCAAATTAAAACCTGTCCTATGTGTGGAGTTAAGCCCCATCCTTTCTGTGGAGATAAGGAGTTAAACCCCATCCTTCATGAGGAGTTAAACCCTGTCCTGGTGCGGAGTTAAACCCTGTCCTGCGTGGAGTTTAACCCTGTCCTTTGTGAGGAGTTAAACCTTGTCCATCACACAGAGTTAAACCCTGTCCTGCCTGGAGTTTAACCCCGTCCTTTGTGTGGAGTTAAGGAGTTAAACCCCGTTCTCTGCGTGGAGTTAAGGGTAAGGAAAAATGCACTTGGCTTGTGTTTAATTGGATCAGACTCTGAGTAGGAGCTCGTTCGTACTTGTGCCGTTGTTGGAGCATCCCATCGCCTCCCGTCTCGCCGCGGTGTCGGTGCCCAGCCCGCCGCTGGTACACAGCGCTCTCTGTATTTTGAATTTTGGTGGGAAAAGCGTGTTTAGAGCCTCTTACTTACTCAGGGGTTTCTTGTGGGACACCCAAGCTCAAAGTGGGTCCCAGGAGCGTTGGGAATAGTCCGTCTTGTTCCCCTTTGGAGCTCCGGTTCTTTCTGCTGCTTGTGTCCGCAGCTCGGCACGTCCAGTGTGACGTTTCTCATCCCCCGGGAAGCGGATCCCACCTGGGACGTCCCTGTTCAGGTTGGTGTGGGAGCTGGAGGTGTCACAGGATCATGGAATCATAGAATCATTTCGGCTGGGAGAGACCCTCAGGATCATGGAGTCCAACCATAATCCACCCAGCACTGCCCCATGTCCTGAGAACCTCATGTCCGTCTGTCCAGCCCTCCAGGGCTGGTGACTCCAGCACTGCCCTGGGCAGCCTGTTCAATGCCCCACAGCCCTTTGGGGAAGAAATTGTTCCCCAGATCCAATGTCCACCCAGGGAGAAGGGGCTGAGAGCGGCACTGGGGAGAAGGACTGGGGGTGTAGTTTGATGAGGAGCTCAACATGGGGGTGTCCTGTGCAGGGACAGGAGTTGGATTCGATGATCCGTGTGAGTCCTTCCAGCTCAGGACATTCTGAGATTCTCTGCCCCGACCATGCGCTGGCAGCTCAGAAACCACCCGTGTCCTGGGCTGTGTCACCAGCAGGTTTGGGGGATCCTGCCCCTCTGCCCCGCTCTGTGAGACCCCCCTGCAGTGCTGCTCCAGCGCTGGGTCCCTGACAGGACACACGTGGAGCTGCTGGAGAGGGGCCAGAGCAGCCCCAGGAATGACCCGAGGCTGGAACAGCTCTGCTGGGGACAGGGGAGAGAGCTGGGGGTGCAGCTGGAGAAGAGAAGCTCCAGGAGACCTTAGTGTGGCCTTTCTGTGCTTAAAAGGGGCTGAGAAGAAGGATGGGGACAGACTTTTGAGCAGGGCCTGTTGTGATAGGACAAGGGTCATGGTTTAAACTAAAGGAGGGAGATTCAGGCTGGACATGAGGAAGGAATTGTTGCCCTGAGGGTGGTGAGAGCCTGGCCCAGGTACCCAGAGGTGGTGGATGAACCATCCCTGAGACATCCCAGGCCAGGCTGGACAGGCTCTGAGCACCCTGAGCTGGTGACGATGTCCCTGTCATGGCAGGGGGGCACTGGGGACTGGGAAGGTGCCTTCAACCCAAACCATTCTCTATTTCTATGAAACTCCCTCTGAATCTGAGCACAGAAACGCTCTCCCGGTCCCGTCCTGTCTCCTGCACCGGTGACGCCTGCGAGGGAGTTAAAGCTCCTTAGTTCTTCTGCCTTTCCTGGGATTATCGGTGAAGTCCCTGCTCAAGTGTGTTGCAGTGAATGACTTAAAATAGGAACAGCAGCGTGCCGCCTGGCCCTGACCTTGCGGAGCTCTGGCCCCGGGGACGCCGGGTGGCATCCAGCAGCAGTTTAATGCCGAGCAGAACTATTTGTGTGCTGAGCTGAGACTTCCCTGTTTCCAGCTTCATCGAATCGCCTCCTGCTCTCGTGAAAAACCCAACCAAACCAAAAGCTCTCTCTCATCTTACTCTTTCTCAATCACTTTTTTGTTAGAACAAGAAATTTTACAATGTCTTACCTTGCTGCAAACCAGCTGTTTGCGACTAGTTGGTGCCTCAGCCCCTGGGAGAGGCCGCGCTTGCTGCTCTTATATGAGTCTTGTGGTGTTTAATTAACTCCCTTCTGGTCCGTGTGCTAACGCCGGCTGCTGTTGTTCCTGCAGTGCTGCACTGAATTCAGGGCTGGCTCCAGGGGTGTCTTTGGACACACTCTGGATTTCCCGAGCTTGCAAATGCTGCCCTCAGCCTAAGGGAAGGTGCAGATATTAAAAGCATAAAGAGATGTTGTCACAGAGGCACCCCAAGGTTAGTTTAAGGGACAACAGGGTCCAAAACAACTTTTATTAAACCGGTGAGAAACAGGGTTTAGCACTCTGAAAGTGACTTGGATACAGGTTCGGATATCAGTTGAGGAAAATTATTAAGGAACAGCAACTAATACAGCAGGCGGTCCACAGAGTGCATGTACATGGCTTCACCAGAACAATGCCGGAGCCGGCCCTGAGTCCCGGAGGAGTTTGATGAGGAAGTGGGAAGGCTCAAACTACGCTTGTCTAGTGCCTGTCCCAAACTACGCTTGCCTGAACACAATGTGGGATTATTTTTGAAGAGATACACTTACTCGTAGTGAGTACGGGAAGTGTACACTCGCGATTCTGCGAGGGTAAGTTTATATTTTTGTTTCTATTGTCCAACTACAAGACCTGGCAGTGTCTTTGGGAGCTGAGATGGCGCGAGAGCCCCCGTGGCAAAGCCAGCACTGACCCGCTGGGGCTCACGCTGCTCTGTGTGCTACTTCGAAGCATAAATCAAACCTCATGTTGGCTCGTCCCTGGTTGCCCCTGGCACGCTGTGCACAGCTTTACAGGGAGGATTCATTTCCACCTTGGTGCTTTTTCTCATCCTGGCCGACTCCGCTCGCTGCTGCGTCTGCTGCGTCTGCTGCGTCTGCTGCGTCTGCTGCTTCTGCTGCGTCTGCTGCTTCTGCTGCTTCTGCTGCTTCTGCTGCTTCTGCTGCTTCTGCTGCTTCTGCTGCTCTGCTCGAGGGATTTGAAGTGGAGACGTTAAAAATGGTGGTTGGTGGAGGTGCCTGTGCGGCCCCTTCCCAAAGCTGCCCCAGTCTAGGGGAATGGATCCCACCTCATTGGAGCACCCTGCTCATCCTGCAGCACCCGGGGGCTGGATCCCACCTCATTGGATCGTGCAGCACCCAGGGGCTGGATCCCAGCTCGATGGATCCTGCAGCACCCAGGGGCTGGATCCCAGCTCATTGGATCCTGCAGCACCCGGGGGCTGGATCCCAGCTCACTGGATCCTGCAGCACCTGGGGGCTGGATCCCAGCTCATTGGATCCTGCAGCACCTGGGGGCTGGATCCCACCTCATTGGATCCTGCAGCACCCAGGGGCTGGATCCCAGCTCATTGGATCCTGCAGCACCCGGGGGCTGGATCCCACCTCCCAGGATCCTGCAGCACCCGAGGGCTGGATCCCAGCTCATTGGATCCTGCAGCACCCAGGGACTGGATCCCACCTCATTGGATCCTGCAGCAACCGGGGGCTGGATCCCACCTCCCAGGATCCTGCAGCACCCGGGGACTGGATCCTACCTGCCTGTATCCTGCAGCATCCAGGGGCTGGATCCCACAGCACCCAGGGACTGGATCCCACCTCATTGGATCCTGCAGCACCCGGGGGCTGGATCCCACCTCCTTGGATCCCGCAACACCTGGGGAATGGATCCCAGCTCATTGGATCCTGCAGCACCCGGGAGCTGGATCCCACCTCATTGGATCCTGCAGCACCTGGGGAATGGATCCCAGCTCATTGGATCCTGCAGCACCCAGGGGGCTGGATCCCACCTCATTGGATCCTGCAGCACCCGGGGGTGGATCCCACCTCATTGGATCCTGCAGCACCCGGGGACTGGATCCCACCTGCCTGTATCCTGCAGCACCCAGGGGGCTGGATCCCACAGCACCCGGGGGCTGGATCCCACCTCCCAGGATCCTGCAGCACCCAGGGACTGGATCCCAGCTCATTGGATCCTGCAGCACCCAGGGGCTGGATCCCAGCTCATTGGATCCTGCAGCAACCGGGGGACTGGATCCCAGCTCATTGGATCCTGCAGCACGCGGGGACTGGATCCCAGCTCATTGGATCCTGCAGCACCCAGAGACTGGATCCCAGCTCATTGGATCCTGCAGCACCCGGGGGCTGGATCCCAGATCATTGGATCCTGCAGCACCCAGAGACTGGATCCCAGCTCATTGGATCCTGCAGCACCCAGGGGGCTGGATCCCACCTCAATGGATCCTGCAGCACCCGGGGGCTGGATCCCAGCTCTGGGATGTGTCGCAGCGTGTTCAGCGCCTGTAAGGACGTCAGGGGAGGGCTGAGGGACCATATTGAAATCGTCTGATGTAGCCGAACGTCTTTGTTTCCGTGTGTTTTTCTGTGCCGGTGCCTACCAAGGCCTCGGCCATAAACCACGTCTGTGGTTCTGTACTGGCCTCTCGAACACCTCAAGCTGCTGAAGCTCTCAGTCCCAGTGCTGTTGTTGTTAACACGGGCCAGCAAATAAAGATTGAATGTTTTCCATGCTCAGATATAAACCATCAGGTTTGATGTGCCGATATGTTCAGATAACGCGTCTGTTGTAAACCGGGGGAAGATGAGCCTTGGGGGGGAACATAAAGAGACACAAGTAAAGGCCTTTCGGTATTCAGGGAATAGTTATTCACTTAGATGATTTGGAGTTGCTTTTCCCAGTATAACAGAGCAAACCCATGCTCCGGCACTGTGTGTCTGCCGGTACGGACATCTTGGTAAAAATGGGCGGATTTGGTGCATGTGAGCCCAAACCCGGGCGGGAGGGGAGGGGGCTTCGCTGCGGCCCACGAGCAGGTTGTGTTGGGTGTTTCTGTGCGGAAAGGCTGCAGATCTTTGCTCAGCCCCTTGTTGTTCCAGCTCGTACATTAATGAACCCCCCGCTGAAGGTGAGTGAGGAGCTGGCAGGAGGTGCCCAGCATTTGAGAACGGGGAGCACCCCCACCTGCGAGTCCATTCTCCATCTCACCTGTGCATCGGCATGCAGAAATTCCCATTATTCTGCTTCTTATATTGAAGATTTGGATCAAAGCAGTAACGAATGAATATTTGCTAACAGTTCATGGCATCTCCTGCCCTCTGAGTGTCACCTCACACAATAATCGATTTTACGTATTTTTAGCGTGATGTCTCACTTTTGACTGTGTCGTTTTCTCCATTCCAGTGTTCCCGGGAGCGATCATGGATGAGAAACTGTCCTACAAGGAATTTCTGGACCGCAACGAGTCGTGGCCGATGGACGACAGAGACCTGTGCCTGGAGGCCCAGCCCGCGTTCCAGCCCGTGCCCATGGGTGCGTTACGCTCCACACCCCACTTTACCACTGGTGGGACACGACGCTGTCCCAGCTCTGTCCCTCAGGCTGGGTTTGTTCTCTCTTACTCACGCCTCAGTTCTTTAGGATGTGTTCTGTTTTCCTAAAACACGTAACATCGTGACGCTCACACATCAGCCCGACCTGCCCCGGAGCTCAGTCTGGCTGGTTGAAAGTGGATTTTCTCGTGCGGGGTTTTGGATCGTGGATTTTGATCGTGCGGGGGGCACGTTGCCCTCCCGTGGCAACGGCAGCTTTGTGGTTGACTCGCACAGTTTCACCGCTCCGGTGCTGTGGGTTTCAGAGCAAACCCCAGCGAGCTGGTGACAGCTGGGAGACGATGGCCCCGGCTCCGCAATGTCACGTAGCCGCGGCCGCAATGCGGTCGGGCTGCTCCAGACGCAGCCTCTGCGGCTGCTGGCGCTCCTGAAAATTACATGAGCCTTGTGTAACTTGCACCTGCAGGACGATTCCCCCTCACCCAGCACCACTCGCCCGGCTTTCGCTCCTTTTGGAGGAGGTTTATGTGAAATGACTTTCTCGCTCAGGAGGGTGTGAGCAGCGGGTGAGCTGCCCGGATCGGAACAGGCAGGGAGCGAGGGACAGATAGCGGCTGAAACAGGATGACACCTCTTTGATGTGTTTTTTAGCACTCTAGACCTGCCTACTAAATTATTCTCATGCTATCTCAATCTCATATTTACCAAGAGATGCTGTGAAGAAATTACATATTGTTACCAGGGTAAGAAGCGATTCATGGAACAAAAGCACCAGTAGTTTCCACACGCAGGCGCTGGATTTTTCCCTCCCTTTGCCTTGTTAGATGTTGATGTAGTTATGCGCAGTAGCCAGATGACAAACGTGTTGATTAGGAGCAATTTGCTTTCCTAGCCCAACACCCAGTGTTCTTTTGGCCCGAATAATGTGAATTTGTGGGTTCTCTATTGCATGAAACCACATTTCCTTAGACTTCATCTCCGTAGAGCGCCTGGACACACCGAGGGTACCACGTATGCTTCAGTATGAAATGATCCCTCTGTTCTGCTCCTCCTGGTGCTGCGTAGACAGGAGATGCTGCTCGGAGATGTTAAAAGATGTTATAATATTGCAATATAGAATGAACAAAACTCAATCATTATTGAGTTGCTTGCAAGCCTGGACAGCGTTACAAGGTCTTTATTTTGCATGTGTACCGTGATTTCTTACTGTGACTGCAGGTAAATATCTATACGTGAAGAGTTCTTATGTAGATGATCTCTAGTAATGTGCTTTATTAACCCACAATCATTGGCAAATTGGAGCTGTGAGGGATGTGAGCGTCTGTGGAAATGAGCTGGGAAGAAACTTTCCGAAATGCTTTGTCGATCTAGAAACAAAACTCTCAGATATTTCACATTTGTGTGGCTTCATTATATTTGAAACGGGCTGCAAACTTGGAGCAAGCGGAGAGTTGTTTTTCAGGGCTCGTTTGGTGCAGGAGCCGATAACGTCCTGCCCATCCCAGGAGTGCTGGAACTCCAGCGGGTACAAGGCTGCCTGGGGCTGGGGGAGGATCTTTGAGACGCGAGACAGAAGTTCAGCCCTCGCTCCTGCTCTGCCCTTTTCTCCCCTTCTTGTCCCTCTGGACTTTAGGCAGAGTTTAATCCGGGTCCCACATTTCCGCCGTGTCTTCCAGCTGCTGTACTAAGAGGGACGAGCAGCAGCACCTCTCTTAGTTTTTGAAGCGGTTTACTCTGAAGCAAGACGTTGTCTTGGCGTCTCGAATAGTCCGATAGATTTCTGGAGGAGTTCATGCCGCTCACTTCCCGTTGTTTGTCTGGAGGGAAACGCCACGTGCAGCTGGCACAGGCCAGCCAGAGCTCCTGGGGATCAGAACACACACCGGGCTTTGTGAACCAGGGGATGGTTCGTATGAGGGGGGAATCCTCCTGTTCTTCCCCTTTGCCGTGTCCTGGCCTTGGCCGTGTTACGGCACGGTGAGTGACTGGTTGTCATTTCTCCATGTCATTCTGTCCATGGGGTCACCTCGCTGCTCCGACTCATCCCCTTTCCAAAACTTGGGAGAGAGGCATTTCCTTTTGCTGAATCTTCAGCTGCTAAAGCAGCAGCTGTTGCAGACGATGTTCTGCTTTCGGTCTGTGGTTTACGTGCATACATCAACAAACCTAACGCAAGGGCAAGTGTAGAGTCCTGCATCTGGGCAGGAACAACCCCAGGTTCCAGTGCAAGTTGGGGAATGATCTGTTGGAGAGCAGTGTGGGGGAAAGGGAGCTGGGGGTGCTGGGGACAGCAGGGTGACCATGAGCCAGCACTGGGCCCTTGTGGCCAGGAAGCCAATGGTACCTGGGGTGGGTTAGAAGGGGGTGGTCAGTAGGTCAGAGAGGTTCTCCTGCCCCTCTGCTCTGCCCTGGGGAGACCACACCTGGAATATTGTGTCCAGCTGTGGCCCCCCAGTTCCAGCAGGACAGGGAACTGCTGGAGAGAGTCCAGCGCAGCCACCAAGATGCTGGAGGGAGTGGAGCATCTCCCGTGTGAGGAAAGGCTGAGGGAGCTGGGGCTCTGGAGCTGGACAAGAGGAGACTGAGGGGGGACTCATTCCTGGGGATCAAGATGGAAAGGGGGAGTGTCAGGAGGATGGAGCCAGGCTCTTCTGGTGACAACCAGGGACAGGACAGGGGTAATGGAATCAAGCTGGAACACAAGAGGTTCCGCTTAAATTTGAGAATAAACTTCTTCTCAGTGAGGGTGGCAGAGCCTGGCCCAGGCTGCCCAGTGGGGTTGTGGAGTCTCCTCTGCAGACATTCCAACCCGCCTGGACATGTTCCTGTGTAACCTCATCTGGGTGTTCCTGCTCCAGCAGGGGGATTGGACTGGATGATCTTTTGAGGTCCCTTCCAATCCCAAACGTACTGTGATACTGTGACCAAAGCTGGCACCAGAGGACTTGCAAAGGTGGATTAAAGATCCGACGGCCTCACCAGTGGCTGGGCCGGAGGGGATCGCTGATGGTGAAATGGGCTGTTCGGCTGCCCGGGGTGCTGGAAATGGCTGGTTTTCCTCGCTGGCTCGTAGCGTGGTTGGTACAGGTTTGTGCTGGAGTGCCGCTCTGGGGAGGAGTGCGGCTGGCCCCACGCTCCCCGGCCTGCCCGCTGACCCGGGGCTCGGCCCTTGTTCTGGATCGGTCACCAGTGTCCGTGTCCCTGGGTCAGGCGCTGGTGCTTCCTCCCTGCGGGGAGGGGACAGGTTCCCCATGCACCAATTGTCACCTCAGCTTCAGTCGCTTTTCCCTAGGAAGCCGTCTGAGCAACCGTGTTTTACTGCTGGGCGTAAATTCAAATTGTGAAGGTGTTTGCGCTGGTCAATAACGCTGCAAGTCCGGCATCGTGGGGTCAGGTCCATCGTCATCTTGGTTTTGTCCAGTAACCACACTGTTTGTCGTGGCTTCCCCGTGTGGTGACACCGGCCCTGTTCTTGTCCCCCGCAGACCCCTTCGGCATGCACCGAGGGGACACCCTGCCCGATTTATCCTTTCCCGCTGACATGAAGAACGTGCCGCTGTTCACGGACCACGTCGATGCTTCCAGAGACATCTACGGTGAGCTCCTCCCGGCGTTTGGCCCCGACCGCTGGCGTCTGGTGTTTCCTCTGACTTTTGCCTACTGAAAATTATTATGCTGCTGAGTTCCCAGACTTTATAATCCATTTTTTTGTACCTAAAGCCGTTCCAATAGCTACTTCAGGAAGGTATTTTTGAAGGATATTTAGGCAGAGATGGGACACCCGGACAAGCTGAGTTGAAGCAGGAGTTGCTGGTGGCTCTTCACGGCCACACACCAAATACGCGTGAACTTTGTCCACAAAGTGATCTCAGCGTTTGGATGACTGGAGTTTGGGTGGTTATTAACAACAGACTGGGGTTTGGGTGGTTATTAAGAACAGACTGGGGTTTGGGTGGTTATTAACAACAGACTGGAGTTTGGGTGGTTATTAACAACAGACTGGAGTTTGGGTGGTTATTAACAACAGACTGGAGTTTGGGTGGTTATTAACAACAGACTGGAGTTTGGGTGGTTATTAACAACAGACTGGGGTTTGGGTGGTTATTTACAATAGTTGATGGGAGCGGAAGCAGAAGGGAAATAATTTGCCTGTGCTTACTGTCCTATACCTCGTTAAAATTCTATATGCACACGCAATTTCCAGTGTGGTTTGTAAAGACGAGCTAATGGAGAGAGATGCTTACAAACCGCTTGTGAGGAGAACAGAATAGCTCATTTTCCAAGTGTTGTACAGACTTTATATTTTGGAGGGGAGTCATTAGGGCTAGCGTGGTGATTAACAAATGACCTTTGGTTTCGTTAGCACCGCATGGATCTATGATGGTACCTGAACAGCCTTTGTTTGGGCCCCTGTATTCTGCAGAGGCTCTGGACCCATCGGCCTTCATTGGCCTGGACTCAGCTGCAGGATTTCTGCAAGACAAAGCAGGTAAGGAGCGGGCGCTTTGCTCTGCTGGTCCGTCTTGCTGCCTTGGTTTGAAGGGCACAGGGTGGGAAATCTCGGTTTACTGCTCCTAAAGAATCTTGGAGGGAAGTTGATGCGTAAAATGAGTCAAGATGAGGAAGTTTCCTGTTGGCAGTGACAGTTGTTGGAGCGGTGTGGGTGTCGTGGAGATGTGAGGAGCTCACGGGAGGGCTGAGGCTGGAAGGAGATCTCCAGGGCCACCTTGGCCCCGGCTCTGCTCCAGCAGGGTCACCCAGAGGAGCTGGGTGGAGAGCCTGCTCTGCTGGTGGGAACTCTGCTCGGACGCCTTCGCTTGCAATAACCCCCGAAGAACACCATGTTCTGGGGCTGTTCCTAAAGGGAGCTGAAAAGTTACCTGGGAATGAGCCCAGAAACCAACACAATCGATACCTTCAACTGAAAAAATAAAGCAAGGTCAGCGGCGGGACTGAACGTGTCCTTTTTCCACAGTGCCTGAAGAACACTGGATGGGAGCTCAGCACGACATGAAGGGACCCGGCGCCCCTTTCTTTGTGGAGCCACCAGGTAAATCCATTTTGCCTTGATGTGCAGGAGCCGTCTGTTCAGAGTTTGTGCGGAGCGGCAGCAGAGCTGCTCAGCTGCCTCCTCAGGAGCCGCAGGCCAAGCATGAAGTGGGACCTGGCCAAGAGAAACAGTTTCTGGTTCCTCGATCCATTCACAATAGAAACGTGTGTTTCAGAGAGATGTTACTTAACACGTGTTTTCCGGGTTAGTGCTGTGGGTGGGGAACCCTGCATTTTATAGGCTGTTTGCTTCTAATTTAGGGTAACAAATTTAATATATTCAGTTCTGAGCCCCGTAGATATTAGTGGCGTGTCCCTTTGGGGTGTGTTTTGTAGCAGGGGGTTGTTGGGGCGTTGTTACACATACAGACGTGTGCAAAACACTCCGTCCAGTAGCAAGCTCTGTGGGTTCCAGAGCGCGTCTCCATTCTGGGTGTCTCCATTACAGCGCAGGTTCCTTAATTTCCAGTTGGGATGCGTGTTCGAGCGTTACCTGACCCTAAAATAATAAACAGGGTGAATAAAGTTTACTGCTGAAACAATACTCTGAAACTGGAACTTTGCTGCTCTTAAATCTTTGAAGCTCCATTGAGACACAGTTCCGCTGCGGCTGCCTGCGCATGAGGATGTTTGATCCGTACTGGGATCTTTATTGCCGATGTGGGGGAAGAAGCTGGGGAGTGAGTAGTTTAACACTGGTCCGAGCTACAAAGTGTTCCTGGAGCTGGTGGCTCTGCCCAGGGCTCAGGGTACCATGGGGTGATTAGCTGAATGTTTCTAAATCTGTCCCAGCAGCTGCTTCTCTCAAGCTCCAAGTCTTTGCTTAGGGGTTGCAGAAACGAATTATGTGGAAATTGGCAATAAAAAGTGATTCTGTTTGGGTCCAGTCCAGCCGGGATGCTGAGGGCGAGCTCACTCCTCAGGGTGGCTGCAACCAGCAGCTCCTGAAGAGAACCCTCTTTGTAAGATCTTGGGCTGCTTAATTAAGCCTGGCTTTGTGTTCCCCGTGCCCCCGCAGTGACAGAAGCGATAAAGCCGAACTCGTCGGGCCGCCTGTCAGCGATGGCTCCTCCTTTCATTCCTGCTGCAGCCCCAGTGTCCCTGGGAGAGGCCGGAGCTGCTCACGGACCAGGTAAATCAGCCCCCAGGTAAATCAGCCTGGCCTAAGGGCGGGTGCCGGGTTTAGGCCCGGCCTGAGCAGCGGTGATGGTGGAGAGACGAGGGGTCGCTGCCTCGGGAGGAGACGCCGTGCGGTGCTCAGGGTCCCCTGCGAGCGGGGCTTTGTGGCACCCGCTGCTGGGGGGGAGAAGCAGCCGCTGCGCTCGACTCCAGCGCCTGTCTCCCAGCCCAGTGAAGCTGATTAACGCTTCTTTACTCTCTCAAAATTTAAGCTGCAGAAAAATGTTAATGTGTGTCAAAAGCACGGTTGTACCATAGGTCTGATGCTGTATAGAAATACCTTTGAAACTGGGTATTTTAAAGGCTCTCCTTTAAAACAGATTTATTAAGGTGTTTGTATACAGCATCAGACTCGTGGTGCGTTTTGCACCCGCCTTTGTCCCATTTCTTTAGGCTTTATTCCCGTGCTTTCCACGATTCACCAGGGAGCGTCCACACTGCTTTTACTGTCTATTTCTGTACTGTCTTATTCACCCGTAAAATCACAATCCATACGTTTTATTTTGGAGAAGATCAAGATATCACTTCAGAGGGAAAAAAAAAGGGCAAAATGGAGTGAGAGCTGGTGCGTAATGGACTTTGTGCTGTGGTTCAGCGGAGCGCTGGTTTTAGCTAGATGGACCCTGAAGTGCTATTTGAAAAGGGACTTTTGCCATTTTTCTAGTTTCTTTCCTTTTTCCGTTCGAAGTGTCTAATTTAAGATTCAATGTCTTTTCCACTGTTTCGCGGGGATATTTTTAGATGCGACTCCGACGGTCAGTAGAAATTTTATGTATATTTTTTAACATCTACTCGGCAAATGTCGGAGACGTTCAGGTCACGGCGCTGCGTCTCACGGGGCGTGGGCAGCGCTGTTGGACGAAGAGCCGCAGAACAGGAACCTCGTGCTTCTGGCTCTTGGTAATTTGTGAAAACTGGCCTCTAGACAGCTGGAACATTCAACCAAACTGCCTGAAAAACCCTCCTTGGGGGGGATTTTGTGAAAACGCTGACTTAACCGCAGAGTTTGATTGTACCGTGAACTGACAGATGCTGTTCTGAAACTCGCAGCTCGGTGTTCAGGGGATGTTATGTAAAAAATGAGCGAGGCCAAGCGGGGCATGAAAGACTAAAGGGCACAGAGTGACTCAGCGGACGGCGGAGTCGGGAGTGGAGACGCTCCCGCTCTGCTCACTGCACCAACAGGAGTTCAGTGAACATCTGGGATGGCTCAGGACTTTTCCGCTGGTGCAATACCCACCTGGGCTCCCCAAGGTGACACCAAAGTGTGTGTTCTGCTGGGACGGGTTTGCTCCAGGGGACCCAGCAGCTCTGGCTACAGAGCAGCAGGGAGTTTTTGAGTGAAAACAAGGCATTTTTGGCTGGTGGATGTTGAGTGTTAGGTCGAGAGAGGTTCTCCTGCCCCTCTGCTCTGCCCTGGGGAGACCACACCTGGAATATTGTGTCCAGCTGTGGCCCCTCAGTTCCAGCAGGACAGGGAACTGCTGGAGAGAGTCCAGCGCAGCCACCAAGATGCTGGAGGGAGTGGAGCATCTCCCGTGTGAGGAAAGGCTGAGGGAGCTGGGGCTCTGGAGCTGGACAAGAGGACACTGAGGGGGGACTCATTCCTGGGGATCAATATGGAAAGGGGGAGTGTCAGGAGGATGGAGCCAGGCTCTTCTGGTGACAACCAGGGACAGGACAAGGGGCAATGGGTGCAAACTGGAACACAGGAGCTTCCACTGGAATATGAGAAGCAACTTGTTTGGGGTGAGGGTGGCAGAGCCTGGCCCAGGCTGCCCAGGGGGTTGTGGAGTCTCCTTCTGTGCAGACATTCCAACCCGCCTGGACACCTTCCTGTGTAACCTCATCTGGGTGTTCCTGCTCCATGGGGGATTGCACTGGATGAGCTTTCCAGGGCCCTTCAGCCCCTGACACTCTGGGATTCTGTGTCTAACACCACAGTCAAGGATACAACACAACACGAGGCTGCGGTAGGAAGAGCACTGGCGTGCACTGGGCAGTGTCATGAAAACCAGTACAACTGGGGTGCACTGGTGCAAGGGAGCAGGTGATGCTGAAAGACAAGGAGTGAAGCCATCTCTAGCCATAAACCCCCCATAGGTATTGACGCTCTGTATTTTTGTTGGTTTCTGTAGCAGATGCGGCGTGTGTTCCTGCCTCGGCTGTGGTGTCTGCAGAAAACGCCGAGTCCGTTGCAGCAGCAGCCCCCGGCGCTCCTCAGGCTCTGGGCGCTGGATTTGCGCCCCCGGCAGATGCCGACGCTCTGCAGGCCACCGCTGCGGGGTTTGCTCCTGCTCCAGAAGCCAAAACGCCCAGTGCTGCCCCTGTCCCCGGGGCAGAGAGCGGCTTCCCCCCGGCACCCGCTGCTGCCCCCCCTGCTGCTGCGCGTCCGGAGCTCCCCCCAGCAGGAGACGCGGAATGTGACCACGCTGCGGATTTGGGATTTGCCCCAGCAGAAGATGCGGAATCTCACCATGCCGTGGATTTGGGATTTGCCCCAGTAGAAGATGCGGAATCTCACCATGCCGTGGATTTGGGATTTGCCCCAGCAGCGGATGCAGAGTCTCACCACGCCATGGATTTTGGATTTGCACCAGCACCAGACATGGAATCTCAGCACGGTGTGGATTTGGGATTTGCCCCAGCAGCAGATACTAAATCTGACCACGGTGTGGATTTGGGATTTGCCCCAGCACCAGATGTGGAATCTCAGCACGCTGTGGATTTGGGATTTGCCCCAGCAGCAGATACCAAATCTCACCACGCTGTGGATCCCGAGATTGCCCCAGCAGCAGACGCGGAGTTTGCTCCTGCACCAGAAATCAACCACCACCACGACATGGATGCTGCGTTTGCTCCCGCACCAGAAATCAACCACCACCACACCATGGATTCTGCGTTTGCTGCCGCAGCAGCATGCAAGCCTCCTCCTGCCACGGACGCTGGGTTTGTCTTTCCGGAAGCCACGTGTGTCCCTGCGTCTGAAGAGCGTGCGGCGGAGCAGGACAGAGCAGCCCTGGGCAGAGCTCCGGCAGGTGGGTCTGGCCCGGGAGCCTCCCGAGGCGTCCGGCAGGCTGTGCAGAGGGCGAGAGGCCGCGGGAGCTGGCGCGGCACCAGCGGCACCGCCGGCCGCACGGGAGCGCACTTGGAGCACGACTGTCAAATTCAAAGCGGATTTTTGTGGTGGGTAGGGTCGTGATACGCCTCGCACTAAACATGTTGGGCAGAGCTCAGTTCTGCTGTCACCACGTGGGCAGGCGAAGCGCTTCACGAGGATTGTTCACTTAGGAAATAGAAAACTAGATTATCTTGATGTTTTTTGGCTTGTCGTTCTTAGCAGTGCTGCGTGTTTTTAGGACAGCCACAGGGGCGTTTGAGTTCATCCCTGCTAGGACTTACTTTTGTACAGCTGCCATCCTCAGCTTCTACCAAGATCTCCACAGGTCCCGTAGGACACTGGTTGCAAACAAGGGTTCTTCTCTTGAGAGCAGCTCCTGAACAGGCTGGTGATAATCTTGTGACGTTTCCTTGCAATGCCTAGCGGCGGTGGGGTCTCCCAGGACACTGTCCTTTCAGAGGGACAATGACTGATGAAGTCCCACACAAGCGCGGGGCAGACGCGGTGTGTGTGGAGTGACTGCAGAAGGACTTGGACTGAGGTGTTTTCTGTCTTCTCTTACTCTCTAATGATAAGTTTCAAAAGAGAGACGTTTTAACACAAAACCCTCTAGAAAGTAGTAATGGAGAGGTGGGTGAATAGAAGAGTACCAGACAATACGGGAGGAAATGCCTTAGCAGAGCGCTCGGGCTTCATCTGCTCTAAAATATGAGCTGTTGTTCCTTGCGTTCCGTTTGCAGAAGCGACTGCAAATGTGGGAGAAGAGCCGAACGTCCCCGAGGCTCGTGCTGGTGTTTTGGCGAACGCCGAGGAGACCAAACCCCGCCCCGGGTGCCAGGAGGAGCGTGTGCCCGCACAGAGGAACCATCTCGCCCAGCCAGGTGAGCAACGCGAGCCCAGCAACGCCGCCGAAATCCCAGAGGTTGTCAGTGCGGGGGGACACGGGGACCACGTAGATAGATTGTGTGTTAACGGTGGAAATCACCTTCGTGTAACTCGTCTTTTTCTTCCTCATCTGTAGAAATTGAACCAACATCTAACGTGAGTTTTATTTCTATTTAAAATGGAAATAAAATTACCTGTAGATCTGTTCTCCGGTGTAATTATGTCTTACGAATTAACACTTGTTATAATTGTCTGCAGATAGGAATTCTGTAGCGTCTGCATGAATATATTGGGAGATATATGTGAATCTGAGGTGCTTAGCGTTACATATGCACTCCACGCTGATAACGGAGTAAATGGGGGATTTGAATTCCAGTGTTAAGCCAGTACAGTCTGAATTGGGTTGATTGTAAAGAGGGAAAGAAAGCCCCAAACCCTCACCCTGTGCTCAAGCCCCAAGACAGTCCTTGCTTCATGTTCCACCTCCACCTGGGCACGTCTGCCCAAGTATAAAATTGCTGCTTAAAATGGGATTGCGAGGAGATAATCCATAGCCACCACCTTATCTCACAGACTTCATCCTTGGTAACAACAAAAGCGGAACCCGTGCCCTTCTCGGGTCTCGCTTTACCTACGGCTTGCCTGGATTCCTAAGAACTGAAGCATTCTGTTTGTGGTTTTGTATTTCAGTTCCAGTAGAAGCAAAAGAAGCCGTTGCACTAGAAAATAACGACTCCCTTCCAGAAAAACCCCTTCCCAGCCTGGGTGTGACTGTTACAGAGAAACTGGAGGAGGAGGCCGAACACAACCACGTCCAACACGCAGAACCTCAGCAAGAGAAACCCCTGCAGGAGCCCACAGGTAGGATATAGATAGTCATTCCGTTTTAGAGTGGCAGTGTCCTCTGTGAACTACTCACCTTTTCCTCGGGCTGCGTTGCAAGCAGAAATGGTTTTTGCACCGAGCAGCTGGGCGTTCTCGGCGTAGCTCGGTGACTCTGCCTCCAACCCCTGCCCTCCTCAATGGGCTTTGCCCTCCACCTTCTCCCCAAATCTGGGTGCTCCCGGGGCTTTATCGCTGGGACTGCCTTATCTCTTTCCTCCTGGAGAATTTAAGAGCTCACCATCTTTTTTGCCGTTACTGCTAGCTTTTGATTTCGGTGTTAAAAAGGACCATTAATTCTTATTACAATATTCCTAGTGAAGACCTCCTTCCAAATTGAGTTCTATAATGACCAAAGGAAATGGGTTGGCTTTTCCTGCTCTGCTAACCCGGCCTGTCCCTCGGTGCTTACGCTGGTGACCGGGGGCTCGTTTGTGGAGCGGGGCTAACGAGAAGCGACCGACGCTGTCCTGGACACCGGTGGCTGGTGGCTGCGGAGCCCGCGGGGATGACGGGTACAGCGCGCGGCTGCCGGGCCGGAGCATCCGCTGCGCCCACCGCGGGCGCTGCGCGAGCCGGGCGCTCTGCTCCCCTTCCCCGTTATCCCCTTCGCCCTCCCCAACTCTCATCTTTCCTCTGATCTTCTCTTCTCACATTTTGGAGGGATTCCAGTTAGGGATATATAAAGTGTAGCTTTTGTTTCTTGTCTTGCTAAGACTAAATGGATCCCTAATGCATTTTTAAAAAGAAATGGCATGTCCTCGCAAGAACTGTGGGAAGAGCATGTATCAGGAATTCTGTGTTTTTAAGTAGCATTGACGTATTTATCAGTAGTAGTTTAAACAGGTTTTGCGTGTAAATGTCTATCACAGCCCTGCTGAGGTGGATCTAGAATTAGTGTGGTATCAGTGCTGGAAAATTCCACATATAATGACTGTATGGACTGTTTTAGATAGCTAAAATCACATCTGTAGTCTATATATATATATATTTTTAAAGCAAATAGTTGCTTCGATGTTTGAGCAGGCTTCCTGTATTCCAGGTCTCCCTACTGCACAAATCAGGCAAGCTTACAAACCCAGTGACCGCAGGTTTGGCAGAGCAAAGCCTGCCCCAGTGCCTATTGCAGATGTGCCGGGACAGAAGAGCGCTGACCCAAACCTAGAGCCTTGTTCCCTAGTGGAGCCCGGACCGGCCCCTCGCACTCGGGTTTCGCACAGGAAGGCGCCCGAGCAGACGCCCAACGCGCCGCCGGAGCTTGGGGAGAGCTGCAGGGACGCCCCGCGGGACGGCTGGGACGCGGAGGGGTCGCTGGCCGTCGTGAAGAGAAAGAAGAAGAAACCGAAACAGAAGAGAAACCAGCTGCCCAGACCCATGGAGCTCTGGGATGAAAACGCAGCGGGCTCAAGAGCTCCTAGAAATCCTCCGTTTGCTGCGGAATTGCAAAAGCCAGAGGTCTGTCCCTTTGCTGAAGCTCGCAAAGAGCAGGCGCTTGCCTCGGATCTGCCAAAGGACGCGGAATTAATAACCCAGAGTCATAACCTGGGTGATCACAGTGCCTTCTCAGTGCCAGCACTGGCACAGCAAGCCCCAAAACTCAGTGTGCCCTTAGAACCCCTGTTGGGTGCGAAAAATGAAGCCCCAAAACTCGGTGTGCCCTTAGAACCCGTGTTGGGTGTGAAAAATGAAGCCCCAAAACCCAGCGTGCCCTTAGAACCCGTGTTGGGTGCGACAAATGGAGATGCCGTGAAAACAGCGGAAAGAAGAGGTGACGGTTTGATGCCACAAGCTAAAGGCAAAAGAAAAGAGGTTCCCTTGCAGCAGGTGGGCAGGAGTGAGGTGGGGGAATCCGGCACAGCAAAGGGGCCAACGAGGCCTCTGGAAAGAGATTTTCTTGATAAAAATGGGAAGAGGGAGGATAAGGAGCCAAAACGTGCTGAGCCGACGGCGTCTCTTCCAGAAGCGATCAACCCGAGCAGAGCAGAAACTCCTTCAGACTCCGGTACCTCGGGGGGAGCATTGAAGGCTCCAACAAACCCCACAAAAACGCCTGTTCCAGCATTAATTTCACCAAAACCTGAGGATGTTACTCCTTTGCAAACCAGAAAGGCCGATGGTTCATCGGAGCAGCCGTTCCTTCCGCCAGCCAAGTCCGATGCGACCGGCCATCCCGGCGCTGCGGATGGAGCGACGGCAGCAGGTTTCCCCGATAAAAACAAAGGGAGAGGGTTTATTGCGTTAGAGCAGCAGACTGGAAAAGATCCCGATATCGCACATGGGACGGACAGGCCGAAAAAAAAGCGTGGGGAAGGGAAAGGGAAAAGAATCAAAAGCTTCTCCGAGCAGACGGCGCTTTCGGAGGATGTGAGCAAACCTAGCGATGGGGCCGGGGCGGATGAGGCTGTGGAAGAAGCGGGTTTCCCCGGTCAAGGCAGAGGTTTGGCTGCCCGAGGCCATTCCCCCGCGAGCGGCACGCAGGCCGACAAGCCGAAAAAAAGAGGTGGTGATGGAAGAAGTAAAAGAGGGGAGAGAATTTTGTACCAGCCGCCTTTTCTTGTGAATAGGCTGGACGCGGGTGGTTTTCCTGATGTAAACGATAAAGCCAAGGAAGTGGGTGTTGGTGATAAAGGCAGAGAGCGGGGCTGCGTTCCTGCTGGGGCTTCTCAGGAGAATACAGCAGGTGTTACTAAAATGCAAAGGCCAAGTGAAATGCTAACAGAGGAGCCCAAAGAAAAGGCTGGAAAAGGTGAAATGGCCGATTTGGGTGCGTTAGACCAACCGTTCCTGCTGGAGAGCAGGAGGGAGGAAGCACAGCATCTCAGTGCGGCCGACACGATCGGCAGAGCAAAAGAGGTAGATTTGGTTGATAAAGGCAAAGATGCTGGAGTCGCTTGTGCAGGTGAAGCGGTTGTGAGGAATTCTGATGGGACACCGGGGGCGGACAAACCCAGGAAGAGAGGGAGCGATGGGAAGAGGAAGAAACCCGAGAAGAGCCCTTTGCGGCAGGCGGCTCTGCCGGACCCCGCGGGGGCAGCCCGCGCCTTCCCCAGCACAGAGCGGGTGGCTGGAAACACCAAGGAAGGGACCGTCGAGAAAGGAAAGGGGGCTGGTTTTGGACGAGAGCTTTTGCTGGAGGAGCCTGAAATACAGGGTGGCAACAGAAGTTTCTCTGATCAGCTGGTTCTTTCGGGTCATAAACTAGAGGCGGCAGAGCCACAGCTGGCCCAGGCTAAGGGAAGGTGGCCCGTGGATGCCGGTGAGGAGCGGGGTGCACCCGGGGCCGTCCCCGAGCACGGCACGGCCGCCGCTGCCATGGTGGGCAAACCCAAGAGAAAAACTAGAGATGCGAAAGGCAAAAGGGCTGAAAATGGTGTGGAGCGCTGTGCTGCGCAGGGTGAGCAGCTGGGGAATATCCAGCACACTCAGGCTTTGGAGAACGGCACAGGGACTGAATCCAGCAGCTCGGTGAGTCTGACCCATAGCGCTGCGGAACCGGAGCCAGAAAAACCACACGCGGGCAGCACAGAGAAATGCCAAAAACCCGAGGGCACCGTGCGGCAGCATAAAGCAGGTGCAGAGATGGGTCCTCGTGACAAGGAGCCCACTGACAGGTGTGAAGCGGAGAGGGGGGGTGGATTTCCCGTCCTGGAGCATGCAGCAGTGGCAGATCACGCTCTGGCCGCGGTTACTGATGGGTGTGAACAGAGGGGGGCTGATGGGAGCGATAAGAAGGCTCAAAACGCCTCTGAGCAGCCTGTGTTGCTGGAGCCAAAACCAGCTGGGAGGGAAGTGCGGCCTCCCATGGGATACGGGATGGAAGACATGGACTGGGTAGATGAGAACAGAAACATTACGAACTTCCCCAGCGGCCCTCAGGCACTTTGGAATAATAAAGGAAGCGACTTGGAATCCTTTGCTCAGGCTGCAGTAACTGGCCCCGGTGACAGTGGTGACGTTTCTTCTGGCTTCCCAGAGCAGGACGGTGCAAAAATCAAGGGGCTTCCTCCTCCTGAAGCTGTAACAGAAAAGAGCAGCAAAGAGCCTGGGTTTGGTGCCAAGGAGGAGATGCAGACACAGAAATCTCGTGGGCAGCCCACCGATCTGGGACAGGGAGAGCCTGGAGAAGAGCTTCCAAAGGAGGATGCTAAAACCACAGCTGCTGGTTCCCCGGCGGGGAGCGAGGCGGGGAAACTGCTTTCTTTGGACCGTTCAGTTGAACAGGACGTGAAATCAAAGGACGAAGTTCACCTTCCTCCCGTGGCAAAGGTGGGTGATAAAGAGAGCAAAACCGCTGATAAAAATGAAACGGCTGACAGCACTTCCTCAGAGCGGCCCTGGGAGGTGGCGGATCCAGCAAACCGGGCAGCCGTGGGTGCCAAAGGGACGGAGGCGCTCGGAGCAGCCGCCTCCTCTGGCCAGAGGGACACGGGGTCCGTCTCCCCAGGACTCGCGGCGGTGCCGGACAGCAAAGCAGGAGCCGCCGCCTCAGTGGAGGATGGAGCTGGAGCGGCCGAGCTGGGCGGAGGTGGGAAGAGTGAGCAGGACTCCCTGCAGCACCCGGGGGGCTTGGGCAGCAACGTGGCTGGAGCAGAGGTGGCTGGTTTCAATGTGACCGCGGCCCAAACGACCCAGACAAGCCCCAGCGATGAGCAGAAAGGCGGCTCCACGCCTGCCCAAGGGGACGCCGCTCACCTGGAGGACGCCCCGGCGTCCAAGCCCGACGTCGATAAACCTCGAGACGCAACTAAAGAAAAGGAAGAACACGAACAAAAAGCCGTGAAGGAGGCCAAGAAAGTGAAAGCTGCAGAACAGCTCAAAAGCTACATGAGACCCACCAAGGCGCGAGGGGTGACCGCGGCGCCCACCAGGCTGGCAGCTGCGGCCCGGGAGAAACCAAAGGTGCCGAAAGCCGCGGGCACGAGCCGGCAGCAGCCAGACAAAGGTGTGTGTTCGCGCCGGGAGCTCGGCGGTGTCGCCCGGCTTGCCCTTGCTGCTTGTCGGTGCCTTGGCATGAACCCCTGAGCCTTAATCCGATGTGGCACAAGCGAGTGCGGCATGACCGGGGGTTTTTTGGCTGGTTTGAGAGGCTGTTGGTTCTGCTTGCCTGTCTCACAGTGCTAATTCCCAGCGTTTGAAGGACTGACAGCTTGGTCTGGGTGCTACAACTCTGGATAAGTTTTTAACTATAATTCACTCAGAGTTAATTTTACATGATGTATTTGAGTAACCTTGCACTTTTGGGTGTTAAGTTACATTAGCCTCTTGTCGTCCCAGACTGGAAATGACCTTGATCTGCGATGCAGCGGTGAATCCTGATCACTAACAGCGCTGTGTGCCGCTGACGGGCAGGGGACGCGGCGTTGCCGTGGTAGGAAATGTTCTTGGTCGCTGTCGGGTTGCAGGGCTTGGTTTTAAATCTGCAACCATCTGCTTTTCCTCCTGCGACTGGTTCATGACTTGATCTTAACTACCTTGAACGGCTACATCTATAAAACATGATGCTTCCTTCTAGAATGATGATCTTTAGCAAAGCGAGTGGTGAGAAAGCCAGAGCTGCACTGATGGGGTTTAGGGCTTTATCTCCGTGGGGACCGCGGAGGGACCGGTAAGAGTTTGGGGCTGTAGACCCCGGCTGGGCTCCAGGGAGCAGGACCCACGTTCTCACAGCAGGTCAGATGGAATTCATTTCATAGCGTTTAATGAAGTTTGTAGGAAATTTGAAATGGAGACGGAATAAAAAGCCATCGTAGTTGTGACTGCACGCGCTCCTGCGGGAGCTCCCGCCTGCTGCGATGGGCAGGGGGTTGCTCCCTTGGCTGCTCTGGGTTTTTGCCTCGTCATCGGGCACCAAAGTTCGTTTGTTCCGCTGCCAGTTTGCATGATGCAGCCACTAACTTCCCGAGCGGAGAGCTGGAGTGCGCCTTAACACGCCGGGCAGGTTTGCTGGGAGGTCTTGTAGTTTTAATGAGTGTTGCATAACGCGGAGTGGTTCTATTTTGGTGGAAGTGGTGTTCTGTGCATGAACTTGTGCCTGCAGAAGTGATGTTCTTTGGTGCATGATGCTACAAAGTCAAGGGAGAGCTGAAGGCAGCAGCTTTACAAACAACCCCTAAAGCCTTTGTGCTGTCTGCTAGACGTCTCGATTTTCCTTCACTGACTGTTGTGTTCAAGGGAGCAGAACTTTAGTCTCAGATCCAAGCAAGGAAGAAAAGCCCCTCCCGAGGGTCTGGCACAGGTAAAGTGTTTATGGAGCTGCAGGTTCCTGGTTTGGGGCAGCACATCAGTACGTCAGCAGGTCTGTAAGTTGCCCTGACCTAAGTTTGTGCAGGACTTTAATAATATTCCGTTTCTTCCATCCTTTCAACGCTTCACAGACTCACGGTTGGGTTTAGTTTTTAAGAGAAGCTCTGAATGATGGAGCCTGTTGGGTTGACACATTCCCGGGGCCAGTGATGCCCACGGTGACCACGCGACATCGGGGCTGGTGACGGAGCCCAAAGCCGCGGGGACAGCGGGTTGGCTTTGCCATCCCCACACCGTACCGACACTGTCTGTCTGTCTGTCTGTCCATTCGCTGCTCAGCTCGCAACCAGCTCCAGGGAGCTGTGAAACGGCAGCAGAGCCCCGCGTTGGCACAGCCGGGTGGGAAAGGGGAACGCGAGTTCAAACCAGACATGGTGCAGGGAGGGTGTCGATGTCGAGCCGTGAACCGGAGTGTTCACAGAGCCAAAGGGATCCAGAGCCTTGTTATAGTCCAGATTTTCATAGAATCACAGAACGGTTTGGGTTGGAAGGACCTTTAAAGGTCAGCTAGTCCAGATTTCAATTTGGCTGAACCGACGGGGCCATGGGCTGTACAGACCCTGACGCGCCAGTTCCCCTCCTGCTGAGATAACAACTCACTGCTCCCAGCGCTTCTATTTTTACCCATCACCAGAGTCTGGCCAACACATCATCTGTGCGGACCGGGAACCTTTGGCTCGGCAGCATCCCCTGTCCGCCCATCGGGTGCTTTTCTCGGCGCTGGGCAGGGCGAGCCGCTGCGGAGAAGCTTTGCTGCTGAGCTTTGCTAACCAAAAGCTCTGTAGCCGGGTTAAGCGCAGCGCTGGTCCTAGAGCACCAGCTCCTGTACGTGCTGCTGAACCAGGTCTGAGCCTGTGCGGCAGCTCCCCGGGGACCATGGCAACGGTGATGCTGCACATTTGCTGCCTGATGGAAGGCGCATGTATCTTTTATAAACCAGGCCTACAAACTCCTGGATTTATTTCTTTTTTTCTAATTTTGACTTTGCAGCTCAAAGTTAAGAAACATTGGATGTCAAACTGTTCATGCAATTCGAATTTAATCCCTTATCTACCTCTTGGGTTTGTTTCAACTCCTCATTTTTGTTGCCATTGTGAACGGCCCCGGATTCTTCTGGAAAATTGTTTTATGCCTTTTAATGTCAGGAGGCAGCTGAGCCGATAACCAAACATGTCAGACATTATCAACCTTTAAAATACGACTGAGCCTTTATGATGCTGCTTGGGTGGAATTAAAGCTAAAATTGGGAGTTATGTGTAAAAGCAGAGTCCTAAGATGTGTCCTTCCAGGCTGGCCCTGGGGAGGACGGGTTGCCGGGGAGGTGATGGGGGTTCCATCCGGCACTGTCGAGCCGTGTGGTTCAGATTCGCTGCAGCATCCTCTTCCCTTTGCTCTTCAAGCTGCATTTCAACACCGACGATTTCAACACCCGTTTTCCCAATCTGTCCTTAAAGAATAGTCTGGTTTTAGAATGAATTTCTCTCGGGGTTTTGTAGCTTGCGGGGGTTTTGATTTGCGCTCAGCTGTTCAGGAGGGGCCGTCTCGTGTGTCTCGGTGACGCTGCCGCGTTGGATCCTGCAGTACGGGCAGAGCACAGCTCGATCCGTAACCCGCTGGGCTCTGCACGCTGGTGCTTCAGCATTACTGCCCCGAACGTGGAAAGCAGGCGCCTGCTGCTCGGCTCCCGTGTCCGCCTGTCCCGTGTCCGCCTGTCCCGTGTCCGCCTGTCCCGTGTCCGCCTGTGCCGTGTCTGCCTGTCCCGTGTCCGCCTGTCCCGTGTCCGCCTGTCCCGTGTCCGCCTGTCCCGTGTCTGCCTGTCCCGTGTCCGCCTGTCCTGTGTCCGCCTGTCCCGTGCCCCTGGCCCCGCTGGTGCTGAGCTGGCTCTGCAGCCCGTTGGCACCATCACCGCCTGTATCACCGCCCATAGTTCTCAATGTGACAGCTCCAAGTCCCTCCCGTGTAAATAAGGTACATTTAAAGGCACGAAATGCCCTCCCTGCTTAATTACAGTGTTTGCTTTTTCATTACAGCCGCAATGAAGCCCTTTCTCTAAAGATTTTCTCCTGACCGGTTTCCATTATGCTGGTGTCATTAGACTGTTCGGTCGGTTTGGGGTTTCCAGAGTAACCTTTCGGTTGTCTAAAGTCCTGAGTTCTCCCGTGGGACCCAGGCTGGGTTTATGTAACTGAGCTCATTGGGGACTGTGGAGCGACCCGCACCCGTCCCAAATGAAACCGTCACCACAAACCTGGTCCTGGCCAAGCGCCGCATCACAACACCAGTGTGGCTTTTTCCATGCGAGACACGGGACCTGACACACCAATGTGATGGTCACAGAGTTCGCTTTGTTGTTGGACCGGGCTAGCTTATAGCAAAGCTGCCCTGTCCACGCGCCTTACAACAATGTGCTTGGTTGTAAGCCGTGCTATACAGTAACGTGACAGGCCGCGTGTACTGTCCACGCGCTCTGCACGGTGTGTCCGGCGGTGGCTCACTCATTGCTCCCTTCTCGTGGTGCTCCTTTGGTTTCTTTGGTCTCTGGCTTCACCCCTCAGCCAGGCTGGCACAACCCCATCCCCCCGGCGCGGGGGGGCTCTGCCGCTACACACCAGTGCTTTAATCACATCACATCGCAGCCTGGTCGTTAATTAAGACCCGTTACTTAGCCCAGGTAGGTGTGTGAGAGCAAGGAAAGCCAACAGTGGCACCAGCCCCTTCTCGTGCCAGAACTAAACGTGTTTAGGCAGCAGCAGGAGAACTTGGCGATTACCTGCTTTTCCCCTAAATTTCCCCACTTGTGTGGTTGTGTTTGATGCTTTGTTTGAGCTGTGAGACCCATCCCTAATTAAAAGGTGAGCCGAGCTTTGGGCTCATCTTTGCCGGCCTGTCGCTCGCAGATGCGGGCTGTTTAACAGCCTGTTTGCTGTTCAATGTCTTCGTAGCTCTGAACATGTTATTCTAAGCATTGTCCAGAGTGACTCCACGTGCCCGTCTCTTTCCCGGTTGGTATGGCCGGTGCGTGCGGCGGGTGCTGGTTTTGCGCCGGCGGGTGCTCTCACCCTGAGCTGCGGAACCACCCGAGTTCGGTGCTCTTCGTTGTAAATTCCTGCTCATCCTTGACACTCTGGTTTCCAGTAAGAGCTGCGAAGGAAACAAATGTACTCGTGTTTGTAAATTCTGCCGGATTAGGAACATTGAAGCCCTTTCCTTAGTGATGTTATTTAACGTTCGGGGGTATCTGAATGTCAAGCCTCAGCTGCCCTTGCTGATGTTGCTACTTCATTGCTTGTGTATCCTTCAATTGACTTTGCCACTGTCAAATACCCTGCAATAACCAGATACCGGTAATATTTTGAGTGCTTTTTAATACTGCTTTTGGCTGATCGCTAAGATATTTAATGTATTTTATGTAAAGTCTGAAGTAAGTGGGATTTGATCTGTCCTACAAACGCGAGACAGTGGCTGAGCGTCATACGGCTCCGCACCTTTTGAACATCAGAGGCCAAAATGCTGAATATTCCAGTGCAGCCTTTTATCCTCCAGCCCAGTTCTTTGGCTCGTGAGCAGAAACGCACCATGGGGCCAGCAGGACGTGTTGGGCTTGGGGCTGCGTGTGATTCCCCCCGTTGAACACAGCTCGTGTGCGATGAACATACAGGCAAAGCAGTGCTTAAATCGCAGGTTTATACCCCTTGGCTTTTATAGGCTGAGCGTATCCTTGATGGTTGCGGTCAGCCCGATCGCTGTTACTGGTAATGATGCTTAATTAGAGCTGGCGTTAGTGGGGGCGCCGGCGAGGAGCAGCGCATCCTCCTGGCAGTGACGTTGCCGTAGAAACCGGTGCGAGGGACGGCACAGGAACACTTGTGCCGGATTAAAAAACCCAATGCAAAGGCATTAGCAGCGATAAGTAATAGCTTGGGAGAGGAATAAAAATAGCAGCTCTGCGCTGATTCATGTGACGATGCGGGAGATGGTGGTTGGGCCTGGAATGGTGACGGTGACACCGCGATTCTGCACCGGGAGAGCCCGGGGAAATGTACCTAAGCAGCTGGGATAAATGGCTATGGATGTGGTTAATGTTGGGGCTGAAATATGTGCTGGGTGTGCTCGGTGCCCTTGAGGGTTTGTTTGTGCCAGCTGTACCGGTAATAAAGGTGGGATGTGATGATGATGATGATGGGAGATGTGGATGGGGAAAACAGAACCTTCCTCCCTGGGAATGGCTCCCGTGTCACTGTGAGATGCTCCAGGCAGGTGAATCTCCATGTCCGGGGGCTGGACCAGGGTCTGACCTTCAAACCCTTCAACTGTTGCGCTGCTACGCTCTGCCACATTGTCAGCACGGTGGTGGGGAGCCAGAAGGATGGGGCAATGCCAGGTCTGGTACCTGGGGAGTGGGGAATTCCCTTGGGCCAGCCGGAGGGGAAATGGGTGGATGGGTGGGGATCAACTCATCCTCCAACCCAACCCCACTTTAGCACAGGCCTGGCCTCGTTTGTTTGTCAAAATCTGTCCAAATGGTGTTTTCTGGGCATCCTCCAGGTTCCAGTGTAAGTTGGGGAATGACCTATTAGAGAGCAGTGTAGGGGAAAGGGAGCTGGGGGTCCTGGGGACAGCAGGGTGACCATGAGCCAGCACTGGGCCCTTGTGGCCAGGAAGCCAATGGTACCTGGGGTGGGTTAGAAGGGGGTGGTCAGTAGGTCAGAGAGGTTCTCCTGCCCCTCTGCTCTGCCCTGGGGAGACCACACCTGGAATATTGTGTCCAGTTGTGGCCCCTCAGTTCCAGCAGGACAGGGAACTGCTGCAGAGAGTCCAGCGCAGCCACCAAGATGCTGGAGGGAGTGGAGCATCTCCCGTGTGAGGAAAGGCTGAGGGAGCTGGGGCTCTGGAGCTGGACAAGAGGAGACTGAGGGGGGACTCATTAATGTTTACAGATATATAAAGGGTGAGTGTCAGGAGGATGGAGCCAGGCTCTTCTGGTGACAACCAGGGACAGGACAAGGGGCAATGGGTGCAAACTGGAACATGAGAGGTTCCGCTTAAATATGAGAAGCAACTTGTTTGGGGTGAGGGTGGCAGAGCCTGGCCCAGGCTGCCCAGGGGGTTGTGGAGTCTCCTTCTGTGCAGACATTCCAACCCGCCTGGACACCTTCCTGTGTAACCTCATCTGGGTGTTCCTGCTCCATGGGGGATTGCACTGGGTGAGCTTTCCAGGGCCCTTCAGCCCCTGACACTCTGGGGTTCTGTGATTCCCGCCCCTCCCCGCTCATCTTCATTGACTCATTTCTCTCACAGTTCTCTAGAAAACGGCAGGTTAATAGGAACCCGCAGGAGGAGCGGGAGCAGCGCTGGGCCGTGCGGGTCCTGCCTCGCGATCGGCGGTTTCTGGTCGTGCAGAAAGCTTAACACGACACCCAAGGTGCAGCTTCAGAGGCTGAATATTGATAAATGTAAAGACAAAAGCACATTTGGCAGGAGGCGGAGGCTGAGGCACCAAAACCGAGGCCGCCGTCTGGAGCAACGCGCCACGGGCGGCAGGAAGCTCTTCAGATCATTGGGTGAACTCTGCGTTACCTCCATTAGCGTCCTGAGAGATTAAATGTTAAATTACTTTAGAGACATTTTTCATAGCTAAACATTCTCCTGCTTCTGCATCTCCCAAGTATTGAATACAGTTCATTTCCTACATTAAGGAAATGATTAAATCAGGTCGTTAGCGGCTGTGTGTTGGTGCCGTGAGTCAGGCGTTCCTGCGGGTGGTACGAATCTGTGCTACTGGGGTCTGAAGCACCAGCCCCTAAATCAATGAGGGTTTGCTCCTCTGTTGTCACAGGAGCTGTTTGCTTTAAAACAAAAAGGAGAACTCAAATAGCAGCCCCCAGGGTGGTTACACCCACCTCGCTCCCAAAGTGATGGGCTGAGATTTGCTACGAAAACCTTGGCTTGGAATTGACTGCGTGATGGAGGAATAAGGGTAATGACGCGGGATTGGGTGGTTTCAGGCTCTGCCGCCGACTTGGGAGCAGGTGAATCACTTTAGCGTGAGCACATGTCGGCAAACACGAGTCCTACGGCTGTTATGAGGATGTGAGCCCGGAGCCGAGGCCCCATTTCCACCAGCAGCACACCCGGGAGCATCTTAAAGTACAGAAAAACTGCCTTTTGAGGCCTTTTGAGAAGTGAAGCTTGTGGGTGGAACTATTCTGGTTAATTAGAGGCTGCCGTGAAAGATTCAGATAACTTACAGTTCCTGAGTCATTGTTTTTAAATATAGCAGCGCCTTAAATGCAGAGCTTGAATACAAGCAGATAAAAGTGTGGATGGTAGCGTTTCTCAGCAGCAGGTCCAATTCAGGGGGTGTAGTGTAGCTTGGGGTAAAAATACCTTTATTCTCAGTTAAACTGCAGCGGGGAGTCCTCTCGCTGCATCGGCTGTAAGGACAACGCTTCCCCTGGGCTGGAGCGTGTTGGTGTCTGGGCGCTATTATTGCAACCCTGGAGAATGTGCTTTAGTCCAGGATTAATCTACAGAGGGCACTTAAAAAACCAGACACCTCTGGGGTTTGTGCCGCCGAAGCGATCCAGAGAGCGGCGGGTCCCGTTTAACCAGGGAAGCGATGCGCAGATCAAGGATCACGGGTAGAAAAGCCTTGTCGAGGATGCTGGAAAAGGAGTTTTCACAGGATGGCCGAGCAGGGCACTTAATATGTGTTGAGATTGGTTTTAAATAGATAACACAGACCGTGAAGTGCTAGGTGTAAATTAAGTGCAATAGGAAAAAATGCAGCTCTGAAATATGGTGAGATATGTTCATGTAAGAAGAAAAATAAATTAAAAATCAAGTTTAGAGTATTTAAGCCACAGACCATCCCTAAGCTGCCCCGTTCCATCCCCGTCGCTGTGCGAGCGGTGCGGTTTGTGAGCGGTGAAATCCTCATCACCGCAACGCTTGCCATCGCTCTCGACTCCGAAAGAACATAGTGGAAGTCCCGAAGACAAAGCCCGTGTGCTGAAAGAGGTCACGGCGCTGCGGGTCGGGGGTCGCCGCTGGGTTTTGTTGTGTGGGGAAAAACTGCTGACCCGAGTTCCCAAGTGCTCTAACAAGCTATTCATCAGCGGGAATTAACCCTTAGAGACGCTCAGCTCGCAGTGGGGTTGGACAGAGGAAAAGGGACGGCGACGTTTCCTGAGCTGTGTAATAGCGCAGCTCACGGAAACGTTTCACTGCGATGATTAAACCCTGATTTGCATCTAATGAGGGATGGGTGTTCGGTATAGCGGCGCGTCCCTTCCAATCCTAACAGTCTGTGATTCCTCCGGATTGATTCTTGGTTTAATCTAAAAGGAGGAGACCTGCCGGTTTGGACGCAGCGGCCGCCGGCAAAGGGAGGCGTGCGGGGGGGCGGGAGGAGGGGTTTTTGCGGCGAATCCCGGGGGTTTGGTGTCGTCAGCGCTGCGAGCGCAGCGGCTGCCGGGCGGGATGTCTGTGTCCAAGCAGCAGCCGGCGCCGCTGCGCGAGTACGGCGAATACAGCCCGCTGTGCCCCTCCAGCAGCGAGAGCTGCGCCGGAGCCTTCCGCTGCATGGACACCGCCAAGGACCTGCGCCCCGCCGGCTTCGAGTGGCACAGGACCGAGGGCAAGCTCAGCGAGATCGGCCTCAACGTCAGCCCCATCAAGGATGGGCTCGTCAAGAATGCCGGCTTCACGGATGAGGACAAGCTGTGCTTCTTCGAAGGGAAATTGGACAAGGAGCTGAAAATAGCGCAGAAGGACAACAGAGAGATCGAGGCGCAAGGCAAGAAATACCAGGCGGCCGCGGGTCACCTTGACAGCTGGTCCTTGATTTCGGAAGCGTTTCCTGCCGCGGAGGGGAACTTCGCGAACCCTAAAACGACCGATTTTCACGTGGGACAGGCAGGAGCTGAAAAACCCGGTAAGAATGAAGGCATCACCGATCAGGAGAAGGCAGCCGGGAAGGCTGGGATGGAGCCGACCAGCCAGGCAGCCCCCAGCCTGCCCCATCTGGCCGTGTCGGAGAGCGAGCCCAGCAAATGCATGAAGGAGCAAGAAATCAGCGTCTGGAACCCCAATTTCCACCCCATCCTGCCGAACAATTCGGGGTCTAAAGAAGCAACTGTGAAAAAAGATGGAGCCCCCGGCTATTGTGTCATCGGGGTGGTTAATGACAACTATGTGCAGAGTGGATTTTCTTCCTCCCCATCCAAGCCGGAACCCCCGACGACCACCGTCGAGCTTGCACAAGATGACTCCAAAAGCAGCGACTTTGCCAGCGCGGCCGAGATGGAGGAAGAGCTGGAGGACAAGCTGGGCTGTGCCGCCGACGGCGGGTTCCTCGACAGGGCTGCCCAGCAAAGGAAGGCGATGAGACGCGCCATGTCCGAGTGCTCGCACCTGTCCGTGCCGCTCGCCCTCAACCTGGCCGATAAATACCCCGAGCCGGTGCTCCGGGAAGACGTGGCCACGGGTTTGCTGTCCCCCAGCAGCAGCCTGACCCAGAGCTCCAGCCCCACGGCCCGCAAACCGGCGGCTCCCATGAAGAGGTCGATGACGGTGGCAGAAGAACAAGCATCCGTGTGCGGCCCCGGTGCCCGGCAGAGCCCCCCGGGGACGGAGCATCGGCCCCTCCCGGCAGAGGAACCGGCTGCCAAGAAGAGAGAGGAGCGGAACGGCGGCAAGAAGGAGCTGGGCAGCCCGAGCCTGTATCACAGCAAGCTGGAGCAAATCCCCGAAATCAGCAGCCGGGACAAAGAGAGGGAGGAGGCGGCCGCGGGGAAGGGGGGGAAGAGAAACGGCACCGATGGAGCTGCTGGCTTTGAGGCTCCGAAAGGCAAATGCGCCGAGACGGAACCCGGCAAAACCGCTGTGGTGGAAAGCAAAGCAATTGAGGTCAGCGGCGTGCGGAGCTCTCCGGCTCCCGAGCAAGGGGATCTGCCACGCGCTGGTATGTTGGTGATTTTTAGCTCGATCCCTGGGGGCTGAGCGCACGGGCGCAGCGAGTGACCCCCGGGCTGGGGGCGGGGGGCTTGGCACACCTGGAAATACCCACGGGGCTCGGGGTCCGGCGCTCGCAACAAAGGATGTGGGCTCGGGTAGATGAAAATGCAGGAAAAATGTCAGAACTCTAGTTGCCTGGCTGGTGCCACCGTGTCTGCTGCAGCAGCGGCCGCGAGCTGCGAGCTGGGATCCTAAACCTGACTGACAGATGTAAAAATGTACATTATCCACGCTGGCCGCGGGTCCGTTCGGTGTCTCGCCGCTCCCCTTGCGTGCACAGGTACCTGCCGTTAGAGCGAGGGCGTTAGCAAACTTAAAACCTTTCAATCCGCGTCAGAAAGATCTGAGCATTGTGCTTTTCTGCGGAGCTTTCAGCACCTTTTGGTGTTTCAGTCCGACAGCGAATGGGTGGCACGGTTTATGTAGTTAAGCTCTTTCTAGCTGTTTCAGGGCTGAAATTCAGAGTGGAATTTCCCATTTCTTTCCGTCAGCTCTCTCCCAAAGCCCCGGTTGCGGCAGAGCTTTTCCCATTGCCCAGCGTCAATAGCAGCTTGTTCTATTTGGTGGTGTTCTGTTGTTTCGGCGGTGCCGTGATGGATGAGGTCACTCTTCCCGGATTTAAAATCTGTGAGAAGAGTCGTTCATCTTTGTTCCCCGGCCTGGAACAACATCTCTGTGCCTCTCGCCAGCTTCAGCCGCCAGCAAACCTGCTTGTGTGCCCGGTTTTCGGGTGCGATGGTCCGTGTGCTTTGTCTGCCACGCGTGTCGATGAGAGCTTTGCACGGCAAGAGGACACAGAATGTGTCGGGGAATAAAGATGAAAGACTTGCTGAGGATTTTTGCACCCGAGGACTTGTTTTGTAGCCAGCCGGTGTGCTGAACGTGCAGAGGACTCGGGGGACTCGGCGTTGCGAGAGCCCGGCGGGAGAGCGGGGTGTGCAGCCGGGGAGGGGGGGCACAGGCCGGCTCCTGAGCCTGGGCCGGGCCCAGAGCCCAGATCCGCACAGGGGCGGGGGAGCCGGGAAGGGCCGGCCCTGGCCCCGGGGTAACCGCCGATCTGGCCCTGGCCCTGGGATAACCACTGACCTGTCCCTGTCCCTGCGATAACCACCGATCTGTCCCCAGGATAACCACTGACCTGTCCCTGGAATAACCGTGGATCTGTCCCCGGGATAACCACTGACCTGTCCCTGGGATAACCACCGATCTGTCCCTGGGATAACCACTGATCTGTCCCCGCGATAACCACCGATCTGTCCCTGGGATAACCACTGATCTGTCCCTGTCCCTGGGATAACCACCGATCTGTCCCTGGGATAACCACTGATCTGTCCCCGCGATAACCACCGATCTGTCCCTGGGATAACCACTGATCTGTCCCTGTCCCTGGGATAACCACTGACCTGTCCCTGGGATAACCGTGGATCTGTCCCCGCGATAACCACCGATCTGTCCCTGGGATAACCACTGATCTGTCCCTGTCCCTGCGATAACCACCAATCTGTCCCCAGGATAACCACTGACCTGTCCCTGGGATAACCGTGGATCTGTCCCTGCGATAACCACCGATCTGTCCCTGGGATAACTGCCAGTCTGGCCCTGGGATAACCACTGATCTGTCCCCGGGATAACCGCGGATCTGTCCCCGCGATAACCACCGATCTGTCCCTGGGATAACTGCCAGTCTGGCCCTGGCCCTGGGATAACCACTGACCTGTCCCCGGGATAACCGCGGATCTGTCCCCGCGATAACCACCGATCTGTCCCTGGGATAACTGCCGGTCTGGCCCTGGCCCTGGGATAACCACTGACCTGTCCCCGGGATAACCGCGGATCTGTCCCTGTCCCTGGGATAACCACCGATCTGTCCCTGGCCCAGGGCTAACCACCAGTCTGTCCCCAGGATAACCACTGACCTGTCCCTGGGATAATCGCCGATCTGTCCCTGGGATAACCACTGATATGTCCCTGTCCCTGGGATAACCACCGATTTGTCCCTGGCCCTGGGACAACCACTGATCTGTCCCTGGGATAACCACAGATCTGTCCCTGGCCCCAGGATAACCACCAATCTGTCCCCACGATAACCGTGGATCTGTCCCTGTCCCCGGGATAACCACCAATCTGTCCCTGTCCCCACGCCCAGGACAACTGCGGATCTGTCCCTGGGGTAACTATAGATCTGTCCCTGTCCCTGGGATAACCGCGGATCTGTCCCCACAGGGTTGGGATAACTGTGGATGTGTCCCTGTCCCCACAGGGCTGGTGTAACCGCAGATCAGGGACGTCCTGTGGATAACCACGGGTCTGTCCCTGTCCATGGGATAACCGTGGGTTTGTCCCCATCTCCACAGAGCTGGGATAGATAACCGTGGATCTGTCCCTGTCTCTCTGATAACCACAGATCTGTCCCCGGAATAACCGTGGATCTGTCCCTGTCCCTGGGATAACTGTGGATCCGTCCCTGTCCCCGCAGGGCTGGGATAAGGGCGGATGGGACGTGCTGGGGCTCTGCGGTGTGTTGGTGACACCCGATGGTCAGGCAGCCGCTCGTCCCTCACTCTGTCATCCCCCGCACAGATCCCGTCCCCTGTCCAATTCCAGCTTTACTGTTCCCAGAATCACCGCTTCACACCCTGGTTGGGGCTGAAGGATCTCTGGAGGGGATCTAGTCCAACCCACCTGCCAAAGCAGGGTCAACTGGAGCAGATAATGGTTTCTCTAAGACTGATAATTTCTCTAAGCTTGTTCAGCGTCCAAGACTCATGGTCAGAGACCTGCAGAAGGAGGTTTGGACAACACAAACCAGCCTATATCTCCTCTTCTTCCCTTCCCTTCCCTTCCCGTGATCTCAGCATTCCTTGTTCCTCACGGTCTGCTTGGCGCACAGATTTTAAATGGCTCGGGAAGCGCGAGCTGAAGCCGTGTCGGGTTTGGTGGCGCGTCAGGGGTTGCGGACACGGGTCCCTTGTGGCCTGGGCAGGGACGTCGGGTCCTTTTGCGCAGGGAGGAGCCGCCGTCCTGGTGATGGTGAGCAGAGCGAGGGGACAGCGGGGACGGGTTTGCTTGGGCAGGATTTGTGCAGCCGCATCCTTACCTGGGCTGGGTTTTAACCAGCCGGCAGTCACCAGACCTCACAGAATGGTTCTGGTTGGAAAAGACCTTCAAGGCTGTCGAGCCCAAGCGTCACCCAACCGTGCCACGGCCACCGCTCAACCGCGGCCCCGAGCACCTCAACCTGAACGTGATGCGAGTAAAAGTGGTGTTGGCAACAAAGGTGGAACAGAAAGATGCTCTTTGCGCACACCTTTTGCGTCTCAGAATTTTGGGGTGGTGGGGCTCAGCATCCCCGCTGCGACTCAAGTTTATTTGCAACAAAGCCAATCAGCCGGGAGGTTCATATTTTGGATAACGAGCAAACCAGGGTTGGGTAGGCGGGTAAACTCTGTCGAGCTGAAGAGGCAGCGGTTCCAAAGCACAGGTATGTGGATCTCGAGATCAGAAGCAGCTGTGAAGCCCCAGCGGACTGACACGTTTCCCTGGGGCCGAGCAGCAGCGATGAAGGGTCGCGGCGAGCCGGGCGCGCTCCTCTGCTCGGGTGCCTGTTCGCAGAGGGCTCATCCGCGTTGCCAACCTCTTCTAAAGCATCTAGATGTAAACCTCTGTGCTCTCACTGTTTTGAACGCTCATTTATCATCCTTACAGCTGTGGGAACTGATACGGTGATAATTGAGTTGGCTGAGAGCTCATGGGCTTTGCTGGGTAAAAATAGATCTCTGAACACCTTTTAAAATTGATTTTCCGAAAGGAGCAGCTGATTTGGTTCGGTTTGGTTTGTCCCGTTGCATACAATGCATTGGTAAGAAACCAACTCCAGGTGTATTCTCCCCCAGCAGCAGATGCAATTAAACGTTTTCTTTGCTTTATGTGTGTGTAGCTCAGAAAGAAATCTCAGAATGCACAAGAAAATGGAGCAAAACTCCTGAGATGTCTCTGAAGCGCTTTCAGACTTTCTTGACGAGTTTTGCTTCCTCCCCCGTTAACAAGCAGAGAGGCGGTGATAATAAAAATAAGCGAGCGAGCAGTCTGGGCTGTGGGGATGGAACCGGTTCCAAATCTGTCCTCTGCGGCTTATTGACGGTAAATTACCGGTTTGTCTCGGTCTCACCTCCCCGTTCAGCCTCAGCACCCGCCGCACAGGTCTCCTGCCAGTCCAAAGTCACCAACGTCTCTGTTTTATTCTGATAGAAATAGTTTTTCCTTCTCTTTTTTTAATTCCTTTATATTTCTGTTATTGTATTCTAATATTCTATGATTATTTCTGTTCTGCACTGCGCGCCTCCGTTTGGGGCACCAGCTTTTATCACTTGCACCTCTTTTCATCCTCAAAATTCTTGAAAGAACTGGCCAGGCTGCCTGGAGTCCTTTGAACGGCATCTCACAACTTCAGCCAGAGCTGGGATCCCTTGCTCCCCTGCAGCCAGGCTTGGGGGTTGTTTTGCTAAACATCTGCTGCTCCTGTATGTAAAAGGTTTATTTCTTGCGGCCAGCTGGGTGTTGCTTTGGCGGCACATTGAATTCCGCAGTAAGGGCCGTCCCCAGGGTGGCCCCGTCCCCGTCCTGCCGTGCCCACCGCGGCTGTTTCAAGAGGGAGATCCAGCCACGGATCCATCCCCATGAGCTGCACAACTTGCTCTGCTCCCTTGTTCCCGCAGATTCTCACCAAAACAAGCGGTCGCGTTGTTTGCTGTGCCAAACAATAGATTTAATTCACGTTCACGTTGGACAGAAGCCGTTGTTTGATTTCTTGCACGTATTTAACGTGTCACCTCCAGTGGTATCGCTGGTAAGCGCTGTCGCTCGCCTTCCCCTTCTGCCTCACCTCGTTTTCTTCACATTCCCCCAGCTTTAAGTATGTTCTGCTCTGAAACAGCAGGAATTCAGGTCCCGCTGGCCACGCTCGGCTGGACCATCACCTCTCTGATGCTCAGCAGCATTGGGAAAATCGCCGTGGTTTGCTGAATTATTTCCTTCCAAATCCATAAGCAAGGGGTGTGCAATTCAACACAACTTCTGCATGTCCTGCAGGGTATTTTTTGTCAGCAGAGCACTTTGTGGTTCAGATAAATACGGAACACGACCCTCCCATCCTGAGCTGGGCGGTGAGAGTTCATCCCCTCAGGTGAGCGCGGATTGAAGTTAATGACGGGATTAGGAAACATCAGCCCCGCGGACCCTTGTTGGGGGACACCGGTGGTTTGGGTGCTGGCTCCTCCAAGGGTCACCGGTGGTTTGGGTGCTGGCTCCTCCAAGGGTCACTGGTGGTTTGGGTGTTGGCTCCTCCAAGGGTCACCGGTGGTTTGGGTGCTGGCTCCTCCAAGGGTCGCCGGTGGTTTGGGTGCTGGCTCCTCCAAGGGTCACCGGTGGTTTGGGTGCTGGCTCCTCCAAGGGTCACCGGTGGTTTGGGTGCTGGCTCCTCCAAGGGTCGCCGGTGGTTTGGGTGCTGGCTCCTCCAAGGGTCACCGGTGGTTTGGGTGCTGGCTCCTCCAAGGGTCGCCGGTGGTTTGGGTGCTGGCTCCTCCAAGGGTCACCGGTGGTTTGGGTGCTGGCTCCTCCAAGGGTCGCCGGTGGTTTGGGTGCTGGCTCCTCCAAGGGTCACCGGTGGTTTGGGTGCTGGCTCCTCCAAGGGTCACCGGTGGTTTGGGTGCTGGCTCCTCCAAGGGTCACCGGTGGTTTGGGTGCTGGCTCCTCCAAGGGTCACCGGTGGTTTGGGTGCTGGCTCCTCCAAGGGTCACCGGTGGTTTGGGTGCTGGCTCCTCCAAGGGTCGCCGGTGGTTTGGGTGCTGGCTCCTCCAAGGGTCACCGGTGGTTTGGGTGCTGGCTCCTCCAAGGGTCGCCGGTGGTTTGGGTGCTGGCTCCTCCAAGGGTCACCGGTGGTTTGGGTGCTGGCTCCTCCAAGGGTCGCCGGTGGTTTGGGTGCTGGCTCCTCCAAGGGTCACCGGTGGTTTGGGTGCTGGCTCCTCCAAGGGTCACCGGTGGTTTGGGTGCTGGCTCCTCCAAGGGTCACCGGTGGTTTGGGTGCTGGCTCCTCCAAGGGTCACCGGTGGTTTGGGTGCTGGCTTCTCCAAGGGTCACCGGTGGTTTGGGTGCTGGCTTCTCGGCAGCTGAAATCGTGGTTTTAATGAGGAAGGAAGGCAGGATGGGGCTGGGGGGGAGGAAATGAAGAGCAGCGCTGATATGGGCCGGCGGTCCAGGAAAACTCCTGGTGTGGGCACATTCAGCCCTAACTGGAAAATACACATCATCTCTCGGGGACGGAGTTTAAAGGTGATGTCGCAGCTGTTAGGTACATCAGGTGGCTTCCCTGGCCTGTAACACCCGCTGTGCTGGCTCAAAAATCGCAAAAGCTACGGGCCGTTTGAGGGAGAATACCCTGAAAGCAGGGTTTGCCACGGATACGTGAGCTTTCCTGTGCATGGGAGATGAGGAGGACCTGGAGGTGTCACCCGTTGGTTGGTGGGACGTGCGTGGATGGTCCCTGGGGATTCCTAAGGCTAAAGAACAGGAACCTTCAAGGTACGATGGAGAGGAGAAAAAATATATACATTGTCATGGTTCACGTGCAAGGGCGGGATGTATCAGCCCATGGAAGGGGTAGGAAGACCCCTCGGGCTTCTCTGCACCACGTCGGCAGCCGGTGACACGCGAGGAGTTGACGTGGGACCAGTCGGCTCGCTGGTGACACCTGGTCTTTGTGCTTCTGGATCGCGCTGGGAATTGGTTTGTGTTTGGAACGGCTGGGTTGCAGTTCGACACCTCAGGTGTCCCCGGCCCCAGCGCTGCTGGTTTCATGAATGTGCTTCCACTTCTATCAATGAAAAGGGAAAAGCTAAATGATTTTATTTGGCTTTTTTTATATCCAGCGTAACATTTTTAGCGCAGTATTAGAGAGTGTTAATTACTCTAATTAGCTGTCTGGTTGCAGTTGATGCCGTGTTAGGTAAACGTGGTTTGGGTTGTTCTGCAAGAACAAGTTCTGCGCAGGGATTTCCCTTCCTGGGTGGCAAACGGGGTCCTGGCAAATGAGCCCGCAGGCCAAGTCTGGTGTGATCCGCGGTAACAATTGAAAATGCGCACGTTGATTGAGGTGCGTTTGGCGCCAGATGAAATGCTTCGCTCTTCTAATTTGTGTCGGGCAGGAGACACTTTATTGGGCTTTTTCTGGAGAGGAGAAAGCAGATACGGGTTGTATTTCTGCTTCAACTGGGATTTGTGGTATTTGTAGATACTTTTGTCTCCAGATCCTTGTAGGAAGAGGCCTTACCTGGTGATATTTGTGCTGAGGCAGCACTTTCTGGGGATGAATGAGAAATAGCTGGTGCCTCCTGCAGCGTTTCTGGCGAACATGATATTTAACCATGGCCTGCTTTTGTTCCCGAGGTTGTTCCCATTGGAGAGGGAGAGTAAAAACAGTCCTTGCCTTATTGCTTAATCTATTTCTCTTAATGGATTTGCAGCTGATGACTCTAATCCCGATGAGAATTACGGGGCCGTTTCACCGAGCGATGGTTTAATTCGGCTTAAACTGGGAATATCCCTGGCCGGGATGCAGGCGATGAGCATGTGGCTCCGCGGTTGGACGCGGCCGCGAGTCCCGTCCGCGGTAAAGCCGATGGATGAACCAAATGCCCAGGCTGCCCCGTGCCTGGGGGTGGGGAATGCAGACCCCGGGATGGTGGGACCTGGGAGGGTTTGTGGGAGATACTCTCAAAACCCATGGGAACGCTCATTGAACTCGTCAATAAAAACACTGACTAAAGCAACAAACAACTGGAACAAGAACAAGAGAGGACACAAACAAAAATAACAAACCAAACAAAAAAACCCAGAACCAAACAACCCCAACCAACCAACCAAACCCCGTAACAACAAACCCAAACACGCACAGCAAGCAGGACGTACCATTCTTTAAGAATCTCCCAGCCGCACAGTGTAATTACTGCTGTCCTTATCTTCACCGGAGTTTCGCTCACCACAGTAGGAGAAAATAAAATAGCGTTCGCTTTTGGCCTGTTGAGAGAAGCCTCAGAATGTCATCCTGGGCCTTCACCGGTTCCTGTTGGCGTGGAGAAGGGATTTTTGGGAATGCTGCTGCTTGGCTAAGTTGCCACGTGCTGTTTGAGACATACACACCCAGGCCTTTAATCTGAGTTCCACGCTTTGTAAAACAACGCAGTAGCGTGGTTTAACTTTTAAAGATACTCACGGGGGTGTTTCTGTAAGTGTTCTTCCTAATTTTCCTTCTTCGGGGAAGGAAGCAAACAGTAAAGCTCTTTGCAGCTCTGAGAGTTCAGAAAGGAAAAGAACAAACCAGAAAACGATGATATCCATTTATAAATCCACGGTGCTCGTGCATTCTGAACATGGGTCGGCCTTCGCGTCACCAAGGCTGTGAGATGGTGAGGAGTGTAATAAATAGAGGCACCGTGTCAGAGAAGTTCACGTGGGGAACGGGCAGGTAAACGAAGTCTCTTTAGCCTGGCGGAGGGAGGGCTGGGGGTTGCGGTTCCTGTCCGGGGAGTCCCAGGGACCCGGAGCTGTGACCAAGAGGAGACTGTTGGGGTCTTCCAGTGTGAGAGTGTGGGTCAGCACACGAACGCAGGGGACGCTGCGGGACGTGTGGGCAGTTCACAGCGACGCTGCAGAACCTCTTGTGCCAGCAGTTTGTGATTTGTCATACTTTATTACATAGATGTAGATACAGATGATACAGATATAGATATATAGATACAGATACAGATACAGATATAGATATAGATATAGATATAGATATAGATATAGATATAGATATAGATGATATAGATATAGATGATATAGATATAGATGATATAGATATAGATGATGATATAGATATAGATATAGATATAGATATAGATATAGATATAGATATAGATATAGATATAGATATAGATATAGATATAGATATAGATATAGATATAGATATAGATATAGATATAGATATAGATATAGATATAGATATAGATATAGATATAGATATAGATAGATATAGATGTAGATGTAGATGTAGATATAGATGATATAGATATAGATGTAGATAGATACAGATATAGATATAGATATAGATATAGATATAGATATAGATATAGATATAGATATAGATATAGATATAGATATAGATATATTCTTTTTTTACCGTCCAAGACGTGGAACCTCCATCCTTGGAGGTGCTCAGAATCGGACTGCAGACCCCAGGCCATGCAGAATAACTGAGTGGGCCTGTGCTGAATGACCTCCAGACATCCTTCCCAAGCTCTGCCGCTCTGCTGCTCTGATCCGGAATGGTGACACGGGCTAAAAGCTGTTGGACAAGCCGTTTGTCTCCAGGATGATGACACACAGATATATATTTTGGAGGAGAGTGGGGTGGTTTTTTTCTCCTATGGTTATGAAAACGACATATAGTTATTCATGATCAGGTCTTGGTTTCAAGAAGGTGCATGATGACTTGGGAACAGCGTGGGCATCCCCCACTCCGTAGCTGTGGTGCAGTCACTTAGGCTGGATCAGAGCTCCAGAGCTCTCTGGTTTAACCCCGACTCAAACCCATGGGTAAATAGATCAGGGCTCCAAATGTCCCCAAGGATGGAGATCTCAGTCACTTTGGGCCTATGCCAGTGGTGACCTCCCTCCCGTTGAAGTTTATCCTTATACTGGGAAATGTCGCTGGCCATGACTGGGACCAGTGACGGGCCGGGCTGGTGACCCCGAGGTCCCATCCACCCTGCATTGGTGGCCACTTGTTACCTCCACGCACGTGGAGACTGGGTTTGGTTTGTCTTGGTTTTTGGCCACTTTCAAGACACCCGTGGCTTAAAATCCACCCAAGTCTCCATCATCCTACTTTTTTATTCGTTTGGAGGGAGGTTCTGCATATCCTTGTGATACGAAGAGGAAAACACTCCATTTTCTGACCTCCTGATGGGACACTGTCCCTGGGAGGCAGGAGAACCAGAGAAGCTTTGACCCCAGAATCTCATGGTTTAGGATGATCTTCTGGGTCGTTTGGAACAACTCGTTTCAGGAGAAGTTTGGGAAGTTGTTCTCTTGAGCTGCATTAGTGCTATAGAGGAGATTCCAGAGAAAGACTCCCTGTGCAAACAGGGAAGGATTTTTAAAGAAATAATAGTCTATTTAAACATTAACGTTGAGCCATGAGGGCAGCTTTGGTCCGTTGACAAGGTAACTGTTCTACAGTCTTCTTTTTTTTGGAAAAAAGCCGTTGCATCGTGTACTTGGATTGCTTGGTAATATTTCTAGTGGTAACTCGCTGCTGGTGACCCCCGAGAGTGGCAGCGTGTAGAGAAATAGGAGGTTAAGGATAAAGACATGAGTATTGTGTTCAGTCCCGAGGGTTCCTGTGCAGCCCCTTGTTCTGGGTGGCTGCTGGTGCCTGAAGACGGGGCTGAGCTGCGTTCAGGACACCGTGCCCGCTGAAAAACTCGATACCGTCCCTGTTTATAACAGGGAGCTGGAGCTTGTTGGCTGTACCGTTCTTTTGCACGGCCAACGCGGGGACTCGCCCGAGGCTTCAGCCAGCAGGAGGGCTCCAACCGGGGGGTGTTATTTTTAATTCCTCCCCGGTGAATGCTCCTGTTGCTGGATTTGAGGGGGTTTTTCCATGAGAAGACGCCCCCCTGGCCCCCACGCGTGTGTGCGTCCTGCAGAGAGCGGAGCCTCCTCAAGGAAGACACGCGATGATGTGCAGGGAGTCGGCCGCAGTGATTTGCTCAGAACTGCCCTCTTGTCTCAGATCCCCCCGGGGCACGTAGGGCTGTAAATAGGAAGCTGCTGAAGGTTTTGGGGTCAGGGCAGGAATCCTGACCCCCAGCAGAACCCCAGAGTGTGTGTGCGTAGTGGTTATTGTGCAGCTATTCATTTTCTCTGTGCCTGGATAGGGATCATTTCTTCCAGTGTCGCTCTCGCAGGTTGTGCAGCAGCGGTGGGTGCCTTGCGGTGCCGTGGGGGGTACGCGCCAAAAGGTTTGATTTTCGCCTTTAAAACAGTGAGGCAGGACTGCGCTGGGGATGGGGAAACATACTCAGTGAGTAGGGACAGGTGCGGAAACATACTCAGTGTGTAGGGACTGGGATGAGGATATATACTCAGTGAGTAAGGACTGGGATGGGGAAACATACTCAGTGTGTAGGGACTGGGATGGGGATATATACTCAGTGAGTAAGGACAGATTGGGAAACATACTCAGTGAGTAAGGCGTGGGATGGGATGGGGAAACATACTCAGTGAGTAGGGACTGGGATGTGGAAACACAGTAAGTAGGGCCGGCGCTGGGGATGGGGAATCATACTCAGTGAGTAGTGCTGGGGATGTGGAAGCACACTCAGTGAGTAGCGCTGGGGATGTGGAAGCACACTCAGTGAGTAGTGCTGGGGATGTGGAAGCACACTCAGTGAGTAGGGATAGTGCTGGGGATGTGGAAGCACACTCAGTGAGTAGGGATAGTGCTGGGGATGTGGAAGCACACTCAGTGAGTAGGGATAGTGCTGGGGATGTGGAAGCACACTCAGTGAGTAGCGCTGGGGATGTGGAAGCACACTCAGTGAGTAGGGATAGTGCTGGGGATGTGGAAGCACACTCAGTGAGTAGCGCTGGGGATGTGGAAGCACACTCAGTGAGTAGGGCCGGTACTGGGGATGTGGAAGCACACTCAGTGCGTAGGGCTGGCGCTGGTGCTGGCGCTGGCTGCAGCGAGCAGCACGGTGAGCCCGTGAGCAGCAGCGAGGACAGAGTAAGTACCTGATCACAGGCTTACTCCTTTGGGTTGATGGTGGAAGATGGCCTGGCCTGTCCTTCCCTCTGTCCGTCCTGCTGTCCTTCCTCTGTCCTTCCCGCCCCGTCCCGCAGGAATTCTCTTTGGTGCTGACTCAGCTCAGCCGCATTCTCTCCATCAGCGAACGGCCCCAGGAGCAGGAGCAGCGGGAGGAGCAGCGGCCCTGCCAGCGCCCCCCACATCCCTTTGAAATCCTCCCCGAGCTCCGTTGCCATGCTTGGGGGAACAGGCAAACTGAGAAAGATCTCTTCAATAATTCTCGCCAACTAATGAACAGATTTGATGAAGGTTTGGCAGCTGGCGCTGCCGTTCCTGTGAGCGGGACACGTTCCCAGGCGGGTCCCCGTCCGCGCGGCACAGGGCGCCCTCGCAATTAAACCCCGAATGAAAGCAGAGGGTTGTTACGCAAATGGAGGCGGCACAAAACCCAAGTGTCCTCCTGTGATCCCGCGGGGCCGTGGACCCGCTTGGTCAGGGCTGGGGGATGGAGACGGAGCCTGGACGGTGCTGCGGCATGGACAGGAAAGTGCCCTGCCTGGAGGAATAGGAATAGGAATAGGAATAGGAATAGGAATAGGAATAGGAATAGGAATAGGAATAGGAATAGGAATAAGAATAAAGAATAAGAGTAAGATTAGGAATAAGAGTAAGAGTAAGAGTAAGAATAAGAACAAGAACAAGAACAAGAATAAGAAAATAGGAATAGGAATAGGAATAGGAATAGGAATAGGAATAGGAATAGGAATAGGAATAGGAATAGGAATAGGAATAAAGAGTAAGAGTAAGATTAGGAATAAGAGTAAGAGTAAGATTAGGAATAAGAATAAGAATAAGAATAAGAATAAGAATAAGAATAAGAATAAGAATAAGAATAAGAATAAGAATAAGAATAAGAATAAGAATAAGAATAAGAATAAAGAATAGGAGTAAGAATAAGAACAGGAATAAGCATAAGAATAAGAACAGGAAGAATAAGAATAAGAATAAGAATAAGAATAAGAATAAGAATAAGAATAAGAATAAGAATAAGAATAAGAATAAGAATAAGAATAAGAATAAGAATAAGAATAAGAATAAGAATAAGAACAGGAAGAATAAGAAGAAGAAGAAGAAGAAGAAGAAGAAGAAGAAGAAGAAGATTAGGAATAAGAATGAATAAGTTGCCTAACCGTGGTGTGTGCCATCCTGCAGTGTAGCTCCATCACCCTGGGGATGCGACATTCTGGTTTACATTTAAATATATATATACACATCTATCCTATTTATTTTGTAGAACCGTAACATACCCTCTGATAATTCCGTGCATTGAAGTTACTCCAGATTTCTCGTATCGTAGCCTGTATTTGATGAAGTACTGTGAAATAACACGTGATTCATGCTGTTAGTTGAGAAGCTGCTGGAGTTTAAACCCGGTTTATTGCGGAGCCGCGCTGGGCTGGAATGAGCTGGAATAATAGCGAGGTGGTGCTGAAAGGTGACCCCGCGGGCGAACGTCACCTGCGTGTCCATATCTGCTGTTTGGGGGTCAAAGCGAAGCCGTCCCGGGAGCAGAGCAGTGAATGGACAGAAGGTTCTTATTCACAACAACAATTGCTCTTTAGAGCTGACAAGTCAAATGAGGGAGAGTATAAAGGTTTATTGAGATGTGGCGGAGAAAACGAGCAGAGAGGAGCCAAAAGAGATCAGCTAGGGAAAAAAAGGGCTTTCTAGATGAATGCGAACTATTCTTAAGAATTTTGTGTTAAAACCGGTACCCAGCTTGTACATTTTGGTGCTTGTTTTATTTTCATAAGTGTTTTTCGCGTGGCCAGGGTTTAAAGCCAGTGCTGCAGGACATTGAGTGTGACTCGGAGGCTGAGTGGTCTGGAAGAGGCTCGTTCAAAAAAGGGAATAAAGCTGCTAAATGTGTCCCAGAGCCAGGAAAAGAGATGAACCCACAACACAGCCGTGGTGCTGCCGAGCATCGCCGGGCTCGGCTTTACTGGGCTTGACTCACAGCGGCGTTTGGCCCAGGATCGTCAAGGCTCACACACAAGAAAATGCACAATTTAAATAGTCATTTTCAAAAGACGCAGAAAAGAACCTTTTTCTTATTGGGCTTGTTACAGCATTGTCTGTCCCGACCTGCTGCGCTGTCAGGAAGAGAAGCGTCTAACACAGATAACGCTGTGTTTTAATCCGCAGGTGCCAAGGGAAAACGCGTGCGCTTCGATGGGCTGTTTGCTGTGTCCTTCACGAACCCCAGTGTCGCGGGGCTGGCACCGCCGGCAGTTACATTTGAAAAGCTGTTTGGAGGGAAATCGCCTCTTTTGGCTGTAGGATTTGCGAGGTTTAGGGAGAACACCTGGCGAAGCTGTTGCTAAATCAGTATTTCCTCACGCTGTTTGCTTTGGCGAACAACCAGGGTGGTTAAAACGCGGCTCGACCTGAGGATAAGTCACAGCAGGAAACCTGGCAGAGGTCGGAACTGCACCGTCAGCACCCCGATGGCCGAGGGAAGGGAAGCTTTGGTGTTCTGGCTAAACCAGAGGTTTCCCTCGTTTGCCGCCTGTCTGTTGCCACTGGACAAACAGGAGAGATCGGTGCTGGCTGAGCCTGCGACAGGGAGCCCTGCTGGGGGGCTCTGATTTGGGGGAAATGCTGCAGAAACGGCCAATCTGTAACCGTCTCAGCGCTGTCTCCTCCTGCTGCTGTGTTCACTAACACTGCACTAAATAATATATATATATATAAAAAATACTAATAATACAATTTAAGAAATCCCCTTTTTCTTTCCCCCAGCGAAAGCAGAGGAGGCCAAAGCGGGCGATGCTGTGACAGGGAGCGACATCACAGCGCCCCCCACCAAGGAGCTGCCTCCCAGCCCCGAGAAGAAGACAAAGGTTGGTCTCGCTCGCGTCCGGCGCCTTCGCCCCCCCGGGCTTTACTTTGCCGCCTTTTCTGCTTCCTGAGCTGTGGCGACACAGTTTCTGTTTTCTGAGCTGCCCTTTGCGACGCGTTTTTGCTGAAATAAATGCAGCCGGTTCTGGAGCTGCAAACAGCCTGTGGCAAGTGTGACCGGAAGCGGATTTTAGTGAATATATCCTAATTTTTATTTAAATTAATTCCCTGCTTGGTGTCGGTGGTGTACAAGGAGTAAATGTGTATGCCAGCACTTGTGCTGCACCGATGCTCTCCCGGTTCACGACACGTTTATTTGCGGTACAATTAGTGTTCAGAGATCCCACTCAGGATGTTCTGTTATTCCAGGGCTGTTTGGGACACATGAGCCATTCCTGCTCTCAGCCAAATCCAACCCCACATTTTTGGGGTGCGGGACTCTTGGTCCCCTCGAAGGATGAGGATTTAGAGTTTGTGATCGCTCGTGTGCAGGGGATTGGAGAGAAATGTCCTGCGCATCGCAGGCAGGACTGGGTGCCAGCAACACTAAGCTCGGCTTAACCGCCAGTTCCGTCTGTTGCTTTAGATGTCGCTGGGATAAACCCTGTTCGCTTTGACTCGAGTGGCAAAACCGCTCCCATCAGCCCTCTTCCTCTGCCTCCTGTTGGACTCGGTGACGCTCAGAAAACAGAAAGCTAATTATTATTTTTTGTTCATTTCATTTCAAGTACCGTTTTTACGTTCTCGCAGCTCAACGTTTTGGTTTCCAAGGCGCTGGTTTTGGTTGTGTTTTTTTGTTGGTTTGTTTTCGTTTCTATACTTTTTGCCCCCCGTAAAGCCCGCAGCATCCACCGCGTCCACCAAGCCCGCAGCAGCGAGAGCCAGGCCGCTGTCCGCCGGCAGCCCCAAGCGCCCCGGCACCGCGCCCGCCCCCGCCAAAAAACCCGCCAGCCCCACGGCAGCGCCGGCCGCCAAGCGCCCGGCCCCCGGCACCGCCCGGCCCGCCGGCCCCGCGCCCAAAGACGCCAAACCAAAGGTAAGAACCGCCCCGAGAGCCAAACCGGAGCCCCGCGGCTCAGGAGGGTAAGGCCGGGCTGTGATGCGCTGCCTCACCAGA